>NC_088655.1:10100487-10112987 GCF_964019385.1 Sycon ciliatum | reverse complement strand
CAAACAGCACGTCATGACTGGCCTGAGGCCTATGACTGTATGACTGCACTTGGTTACCGTATTTTCCGGGGTATAAGCCGCACCGGGGTATACGCCGCACCCCCTTTTTGAGGCAAAATATTGACTAAAAGTTGGTATTCGCAGTCTAAGCCGCACCCACAAACCAAGATTTTTCACGCTCATTGACAAATGGCCTTTCTACAAATTTATTATGGTTATGGAGCTAAATACCATGTTAGATCAGATTATGAAGTGTTAGTGCACCACAGGTTGCTGCAGAGATGTTGGTCTGTGTTGACTACAGATCACTCCATGTCATCTGCGCGAAGCTGAGTCGAATGACATGTCACATGACGTCAGCATGCATACTGATGTATGCTAAGCATTCATTCGCGCAAGTATATTCGGTGTATAAGCCGCAGGGGCGATTTTGGTCCGATTTTTAGCGAAAAAAAGTGCGGCTTATACCCCGGAAAATACGGTATCATGTGGCCTTTACAAGAAATTGTTCGTTATGAACGAAAACAGTGCGGTACGATGGGTCAGTTTTGTATGGGTTCAAAGAGGGACATGGACACTGGTTTGCTATATCGCGACATTCGCTATATGCGAGTTTGTTATAAGTGGAGTCGACTGTACCTGGTATGCTTGTAGTGCTGCTAGCACGGCGACATCAATGTCCCTATACTGTAGTATAGTGCATTTCAATAGTACATGACATCTGCTTTCCAAAAAATGGGTTAGGCCAGTAAAATCTCTCATCACTTTGTGAATAAATTGTCCGAGAATGGGCGTTTGTCATCCAATTGCGTAGAAATCTATACGAGAAAAAATAGTGTTGGCATAGGAATGTGCTGTTCACAGAGTCACACGTCTATGCATGGACTGGGTGTGTATCATGCGTACATGTACAGTGGTCGCCAAAAAAAATCCGGCCAATGCTAATAGTACATGTACCAGGGATACAATAGTATGGTACGCGTTCACGGCGGTGCTTGCATGTAGGCATTGGCGGATAATGCTCGAAAAGCAGTGAAATTGGCAGAACCATACAAACCTTATGGCAGGCAATTCCTCAAATTCTGCTCCATTTCTTTATCCACATACCAAATATGCATGAAACTTACCAGAAAAAGTACCGAATTCTGCCAATTTTTCTGCCGGCATTATCCGCAAAGGCCTACTTGCATGCCACCAAGCGCTTGGTATGCATGGTGGTATGCATGCGTTTTACTGGCCTTAGTTGCTGAAGCAGCACAGCATTGAACAGTCTGCACTGACTGCAGTCCAGCACTACACTGGCTAAGCTGAGGAGTGAGGCCCGGCAGCGCATGTGCCGTGCACTAGTGCCGTGCACTAGTGGTAAGCAAGTGCATGCCGCCCGTGTACAGCTAGCATAGCATTGGCCGGATTTTTTTGGCGACGACTGTACTTTGCGTTAAGTTGCCGTAAAAGTCCGTAAATAAGTACGTATTTACTTTTGAATTTAGTGGCCACACCCGTACTAACTTTCGGGCGGGTACTGCCTTTCGGGCATGAACTAACTTTCCGGCCTGACTTGTGTGTAGTGGTGAAGTCATTTTTATGTAGATGTGCATGCTACATGCTGCATGTGCGCACCGTGCCGGTACTTATTTCGGGCAGTATGTTTATCGGGCTTGACTTGACTTCAACAGACAGAGTCAAAAGAATGAAGGGGGTATTTATTTCGGGCAGGTACTTATTTACGGACTTTTACGGTAGTGTTTATAGTGTTGCTTGTGAATACACTGAGTGTAATGGTTGTGTATGTGTGTGTGTGTGTGTGTGTGTGTGTGCACGCGCGTGTCTACATGTATGTGTGTGAATGCGTGTGTGTGCGTGCGCGTATGCTCACGTCGTACGATTGCGATATCACTTCGAATGCGCACCTGCTTGCAGATCATCACGTTCCGGCCTGAGCTGATCCCGTACTCGTCGCTGGGTAAAGTACTGGGACCGTTCCTTGTCTACGTGTCAGGGCTGCATACACTTACTCTGGGAATGTGAGTACTGGTATGCACTAGACAGCTGGACGGTCTAATCCGCCCTGTCCTCTCACACATTAGGAGAAGTACTACAGTACAATGTGCATGCATGAACGCATGGAAAAGTGTAACGTACGAGGGATGTAATTCACACTGTATGGATTAACATGAAATAAGTTACACATTCACATACAGAGTGCTGTATGCCCTCAAAGCAGAGCTTCAGTCAGAGGAGAGAGAGACAGAGACAGAGACAGAGAGAGAGAGAGACAGAGAGAGACAGAGAGAGACAGAGAGAGAGAGAGAGAGAGAGAGAGAGAGAGAGAGAGAGAGAGAGAGAGAGAGAGAGAGAGAGAGAGAGAGAGAGAGAGAGAGAGAGTAAGGTTGTACAAGTAATACATGTAATGGCGACCACTCGGATATGGCGACCACATTTCCTTGTCATGGACGCATGCACATTCAAAACAGCTCGGGTAAGGCGACCACTCGCTCAACGCGACTGGCGACCACCCACCCGCGACTGTGTTGCACAGTGCTAGTACATGTAAATGTACGCATTGCATGGTGCACCATGCATGGTAGATCTACACATCAGTGCAGGAAGTGTAGATGTGCATGGTGCGTGCACGACACTTGACAGGTCTGAGGACCCCAGGCACATGAGTCGTGCTAGAGTAGCATAGGTGTGTGCACTGTGATACACTGATCGAAATGATGTATCACATGTGGATATGGTCACGTGACCCACTGAACCTGGATAAGAAGACCACCTGGCCACGGCGACCACTTTTTCTCGTCTCTTGAGGGGTCGCCTTAGACAGGTTTCACTGTACATGTAGGAGGCTTTGCAGTTTACATGTTACGTGACATGCAAACTGCCCCCTCTGTATCTGTACAAGGCTCTGCGCCCAGGTGTATCAAACACACACACTCACACACACACACACACACACACACACACACACACACCACACACCACACCACACACACACACACTCTCTCTCTCTCTCTCTCTCTCTCTCTCTCTCTCTCTCTCTCTCTCTCTCTCTCTCTCTCTCTCTCTCTCTCTCTCTCTCTCTCTCTCTCTCTCTCTCTCTCTCAAGCTGCCACATTTCACTTCAATTGTCGACTGGACTTAGAGTAAAGAACATGCTGTGTTCAAATAATAGCAGCGTGACTGATTGCGATCTCGTGTGTGTGTGTGTGTGTGTGTGTGTGTATGTGTGTGTTTTATAGATTCTATTTTGCAGTCGTAGCACACGTTGGTGAAGCGCTTTGGGCACTGATGCTTTGCAGGTGAGCGCAGCATTCGTATGTAGTATGTACTGATTGCAATGCACAGCGCTCTGTCACTAAGGGGAGCACTGATACGAGAATGCTTCGCTTTAGGGAACTAGCATTTGCAGCTCTGCAGATTTGAACTCTTCAAATCGCCACACTGTCCAGGGAGTTTAGACTAGATAGAGTTGAGATTAGATAGAGTTGAGATTAGATAGAGTTTAGACTAGATAGAGTTGAGATTAGATAGAGTTGAGATTAGATAGAGTTGAGATTAGATAGAGTTTAGATGCAGAAAACTTGGCCTCCAACCGAGTCTCGCGTGAACCGTGATTTCTTCTAGAGAGTACATCTGCATGCCGCTTATCCGGCGGCCAGTTATCCGACGCGTCGGTTATCCAACAGCGCACTGACAGCTCATACACTGTATATACAGTCCCGCTGGCTTTTGAAAGTCGGATTTGGGCCGAATTGAGAATCAAAAACCCACTTTAAATCTCGAAAATCTGGGTTTGGGATCTGCTTCTCAATACATTTTTCCATGGCATACCTGTCCTAATTTTGTAAAACCTGGCTGAATTTCTATTTCCCTGTTCTTGGACTTTTTGGCCTCAAATGTGGCAAGGAGTAATTGCACGGGTCACACAATGCAGGATGCACTGTTATTTTCACGAAATCTGCAACTATGTGTGGGAGACGGCAAAAAGTTAGGGTGCCAGTTTCCAATGAATGGAAACTGTACTGTAAAACCGGGAAGTTTATTCCCGTAGCTATGCAGAAGACGTTACTTCAGTAACGTCTGGCGCTAGCCAGGGTCCACACAGCTTTAATTTGGTGTTTGTTTGTTTGTTTGTGTCACGCCTGGCGCTATCCCGTATCTGTCCCGTACCGTATCGCACAGCTGGCCATTTGCTGGCTCCCGTATCTGTCCCGTACCGTACCGTACCATCAAACACAGCTGGCTACAACCAGCTGACCACAATATTATGTACAATGTACATGTATACGACTCCCTGTGTGTTGCAACTGTGCTTGAAGGGGATGGTTGCACTTTTTGTAGCTCCGTTTTATCTGAGTTTTCAGTCGTTCCTCTTACTAGTCTTGCCAAGGGGGTGGCTCTGGGTCCACCAGAGTTGCCCCTGGCGTATTTCTGAATTTGCTGGGGCGAGGGTTCCGCGACGCGGTTGCCAAGGCAGTGTCTTTTCAGTCACGACCGTTGTCGTCCTCGTCTCTCCATTCGCGGTGGTGTAGCTGACCCCCGAAAGGTTTCAAACTGCGAAGCTCGGAGGAGTATAGTGGTGGCAGAGGCATGAGCTGTGAGTGGAGACGGTTGCTGGAGATGGATGGTGATGCAGGGAGAAGAGTTACGCTGCCTGACGCCGCGTGGGAAATTGTTTGAACCTGCAATTTCAGTTCGAGCGTGGTGGACTTCTAGACGATGTGTCCTCATGGCTGTTTTTCAACGCTTGGCCTATCGCTGATATCCCTGCGTGGGATGTTCTTCCAGTGGAGTCCAGGTGCGACTTCGGGTGCCCACACTCCATCACCTGGTTGATTGTTTCGGAACTGCAAAAATAATTATTGTTTCCTATTTTGTGCGCATCTCTTGTCATCTCTCTTTTCTATACGTCGCACACCAGATGTACTACTATCGCCGTCTTTCTCTTGCTTTCTCTCCCTGCTTGCTGTTTTTTGTTTCTGTTGCCACTGTCCCTCATCATACACATGCTTGGGTGGTGGGCGGCGTGACCCGTTAGGGTAGCTGCCAATACAGTACGACTCCCTGATGTATAGAGAGACTTTCTGGAAAGAAATAGGGAGACGAGGAGGAAATGAAATTAGAATGGATGTTAGTTGCCGAATAGGTGATAGGATGCGTCAGCAAAAACATACTTTGGAAGAGAGATCCCGTTGTCTCCAAAATAGGCGTGAACGGGCGAGTCAGCGCCGGTCACAGGAAACGTCGGCAGAGTGATCCCGTCGACTCCAGAACGCGCGTGCTCGGCAGAGTCGGCGCCTTCCCAGGAAACATTTCCATCAGTTCCCACAACATGCACGATGAGCTAAGTAACAAAGCATAGCGTAGGGCCCTGAGCTTCCAAGCTCTCTCGTTAACGACCAAAAGGTTTATAACGTTTTTTTGTAATTTTTGAAGAAGGGCTGAGGCTTCCTGCAGCTTCATCTGTGAAAAGAATTCGGGTGGACACACCCATTCCCATAGCGCTGCACATCACATCCGAACCAGTTCCGTTATTTTTACGTTTCGGCACTTGGCCATCGTCCGGTGTTAACAATGAATACCGTGGAAGCCACACAAGAGCAGTATATACGCAGAGTGTAGCGCCAAAGAAGATGCGAATTATGTCACCTAGTATGCAGAAGGGGGACAGAGAGAGAGAGAGAAAAGGCGCAACTAGCACATCACGGAGAAGAAGCAGCAGAAGGTAGAAGGTAGCACGCATTGTGCTCTGTGAATGGCGTTACGCAGAGTGTAGCGCCAAAAAATAAAATGATGCGAGTTATGTAGGTATTCATTGTTAACACCTGACGATGGCCAAGTGCCGAAACGTTGTAAAATTAACGGAACTGGTTCGGATGTGATGTGCAGTGCTATGGGAATGGGTGTGTCCACCCGAATTCTTTTGTAATTTTGGCTTGATAAGGCCATCATTTTTTATATCTATGTTTCGCGTCGTCCGCACGCATACGTTTTGATTTTTTTCGGAAAAAATAAAAAAATCAAACATGCACAGTGAGTGTACGATCGTGCGAGTCATCAGTGTGGACTGGTTGCAAACGGCGAAGCTGGGATTCAGAATTGGCCTCGAGGCCAGCGTTGATAGATCGTTTGTTCTGCATCTGCGAGCAGAATTCTTTGAGCTTACACCAGACCGCATCGATCGCCTCAAGCTGAGAGGATGCGTCGTTTCGGAGCTCTTTGCACCGCTGCTGAAGGCTGAGTACAATAATCCAGCGAAGCATGGGCACCAACGGTTGCCTCCTCTGTCCAAAGCGAATATTTCCTCTTGCTGATAACTCAGATTTTGTGCTTCGATGTACGATTTTTCTTTCGAATGTACACCATGCACGAGCTATTGACAATAATTAATAGGCTATGTAGTACATGTATGTACAGTGCTATACACCTCTGATGAGCCTTTTTATTATTTTGCAACTTTTTATTTCTTTCCACCTCTCGCATATGATTCTGGAAGTTGAACTGACGCGAAACATAGATATAAAAAATGATGGCCTAAACGTGCAGAAAGTTTAACAATGTTTGTACAACGTAAAGAACATGCATCGATGCATACGCATCTTTACACAGACATCTCAAACCGGGTTCACGATAACTTTCCTTCGAATAACAAAAAAAGATGGGTCGTTAAAGTGTTGTGACTCGTTGGACTTTCCGGTTTTACAGTTAATGTGTACAGTGTCGTTGTCAACGTCCTGGACGCTACCTTTATGGAATAATGATGGATGAACACGACGACTGTCTCAGGAAAATACAGCGTTGCTCAGTGAAATCCAGTCGCCTGACTCAAGTATGCGCCGGGCGTTGCGCAGCCCGAGACCTGCGAACACTGACTGGGCTGCGAAATGATGCAAGGCGCAAACTTGAGTGACGCGACTGGATGTCATTGATCAGCACTGCACAAGTATTACGGGCAGAACAGGCATATACAGTGGAGAGTTGGGACTGACTCAGTCTTTCATTAGCAACACCATCCCGCTCAGTCACTGATTCAGTGTGTCCCCAGCCTTTCCACGCGAGCTGTGTAACATGTTGGAATACCGGTACAGTGTACGCGGCTCATGTGTGCATGGGTGTTTGTGGATGGGTGCGTGTGTGGATGTGTGTGTGTGTGTGTGTGTGCACGCGCGTGCGTATGTGTGTGAGTGGGTGGGTATGTGTGTGTGTGTGTGTGTGTGTGTGTGTGTGTGTGTGTGTGTGTGTGTGTGTGTGTGTGTGTGTGTGTGTGTGTGTGTGTGTGTGTGTGTATTTGTGTGGGTGGGTATGTATGTGTGTGTGTGGGGGGGGGGGGGGGTTCAGTGTGGCGAGAGCTTTCTGAAGCTCTAAAGTCCTATCGCACCACAGGACCTCTGTAGATGCGTGTGTTTATAGTTGTGAAGAAGACAACAGCTGTTGCTTTGTACTCATCTGTGTGTGTGTGTGTGTGTGTGTGTGTGTGTGTGTGTGTGTGTGTGTGTGTGTGTGTGTGTGTGTGCACGTGTGTGTGTGTGGTGGTGGTGTGTGTGCGCGCGCGCGCGCGTACATGTGTGTGTTTGCACTCACGTCGCCATGTGCATATGTGCCCGTGTGTGTGTACATGTGTGTACGTGTGTGTACGTGCTGTGTCGGTTTCCCACACCGCTCGCTGATTGCAGAGAGTTGAACATGACCGGCCTGGTAACTGCCATGTGGACACTGCAGGTCTTCATTGTCGGATTTCCCGCTCTCAACCTGCTCAGGCTACATCGCAGCCACAGTACGCTGATGGGCAAGAAGCTTCAGTGAACGGTGCTCCTTAACGTTTAGTCTGCTTGCTTTGCCAAATGCTCTGGGACTACGTTGACAGTAGTAGCGCTCTGCTGGCTCAAACAAGCACCTTGAGTTGATTGACTTGAAAGTGGGTGCGTTCGCTGCCCTTTGTCAAGGTGTTTTAGGAGGCCGTTATCCGGTGATAATGTGTGGTGCGTCAAAGAGCAAGCCTCTGCGCACGATTTGTGGTGCTCTTTGTTGAAATTATTTTTCGATTTGGACTTTAAATGGGCTGTGTAACACAGTGCACGAATTGTGGAGTGTGCGCTTACGGATCTCTCTGTCTGTCTGTCTCTCTTTCTCTCTGTATCTCTTTTTTCTCTAACATACCTGTAATGAAACACTTCTCTAGAGTGTTGTGCATTATCCTACTGAGTCTGCTCGTCTTGGATTGGTGAGGTCGCTGGTAACGCTTGAAACCTATGGCTGTCAATGTCCTCATTTGGCTGGTGATCATAGTGCGAGAGAAATTCTCCTGGCGTGGATGGTAGAATGCGAGTGTTTCGACGGCAGCGCAAGTGCTTTTCGGTCTGCTCGCTGCATGTATGTGCAACCAGTGTTGTCATACGAGACCAGTGGCAGTGGTGGTGGCGCTGCTGCTGAGTCCTGTTGACCACTTTGGATATGGCCCTGGGGCTACTTCTAGTAGTCCTGTCTGCACAGTTATCACCGGGAACTAGTACACTACCACTCCCTGGTTAGCACCACAGTCATGGTTGTGGGGGTACCGGGTTGCTGGGGTAGGCATGTCGGCCCCACTTTGTGGTAAAATGCCCCGGCCCTCTCAATAGCCAAAACAGTCATTGCATGTACAATTATTAGACTACAGAACTGCACTGTTGAGCTGTACATGTGAAATAGTGGTAGCGACTTTGGAGATGTAGACGGTCAGTCACAGAAAATTAGGGGTGTGGGTCTCCTAGCCTAGACCGTTCTTATTTTCATGTATTACAGTCTATGGGTAGTCGAGTCACTGTGTATACATGTACATGCGTATGCTGTGCTTGGTATAATTCTAGACTGGTCGTTCTTCGGCGCCATCAAACTTTTTGGTATTTACTTGCGAGAATGCATGATCTTTGGGGAATGTTCTTTGAGCAAACTGCAGCATTTCTCCCATCGTGTTTGTAGGGTCTAGCATCACTGTTCTCGTGGAGGGCTACAACATGACGTCCCACCGGTACTGTAAGACCAGATATTTTAACGTCAATTAAAGATAACGATCTCCGGATTTTTGTGGGTTAGCGAGGTGAAATTCTAACGAATCCTGTCTCAAAACCGGCGAAGGACGGTACATGTACATATCGTTCTGCACACCGAAGGATGTACCCAGAGTGCTGACAGTGCTCAACACCACAAAGGCAGGGCGTAATACACAACAGAACAACCTTGTTGT
Organism: Sycon ciliatum; assembly: GCF_964019385.1. Lineage (NCBI taxonomy): Eukaryota > Metazoa > Porifera > Calcarea > Leucosolenida > Sycettidae > Sycon > Sycon ciliatum. Next base: position 10,103,761 of record NC_088655.1, on the reverse strand, counting down.
TCTGTTGTGTATCGTTTTGCACACAACGACTTCAAATGTTTAAAAAACGATTCTTTCAAATTCGTTAACATTACTGGTCTTACAGTACTTTTTCATTGAGCTCAGGGTTGACTGTGCATGTGGTCAGCGGATGGTTTAGACACCAGCAGTATGGTCCAGTGTGCATAAGTTATATGTATCTGGAAATACCGAAGGATGTACCCAGAGTGCTGACAGTGCTCAACACCACAAAGGCAGAGCGTAATAGTAATACACAACAGAACAACAAGGACAATCAAGGCTTGTTTGCTTGCCTGATGATTGCGTGAGCATGAAACTTAAAGTAGCAGCAAACAAGCCTTGATTGTCCTTGTTGTTCTGTTGTGTATCTGGAAATAAAAAGGACACCCGACCAACCGCTGAAATTCTGGCCATGTTACCCAAAACGAAGACATTATTCAGTCGGCCTTGGATATTTTACTTCTGACGTCATCGCGTTCAACTCCTGTTCCCTTTGGGTGGGGAGGGGGAGGCCGAGGGAGAGGGGCATCGGACTGCTTTCCCATCGTCTTATACCTATCAAGGAAGGTGGTTCCGGCTTCGAGGCGTCGATCCCTCCGAGGACATGCCGCATGCACCTTTGACAATGCCTTCCTTGTCCGATGCTGCAACTACAGTAATTAGTTACTTCGGCGGTGAGTGTTGAAGAAGGTGGCTACTCCTAACGTTGGAGCTCACGCTTCCTGCTGGCTGACGGTCGACCCCACTACAAGACACACATGTAAAATTTAATGATGTACATGTACGCAACATATTCAAACATCAGAACAGAACAACAAGGACAATCAAGGCTTGTTTGCTGCGACTTGAAGTTTCATGCTCTCGCAATCATCAGGCAACATCCAAACATCATGTATCAACATTAATTTCGGCCTTTCTTTATTCCCGTCGCGCGTGGGTCATAGATGTTCTCGCGTTTGTGGAGAAGGAGAAAGGAAAGGAGTGCAAAGTCCAAAGCTATACTCCAGCGCGTCAGTGTTCCAATTGATCATACCAGTATTTGAATTGATTGTTATACTTCATTGCATTCCCAACTCATCACAACCACGCGCTCTTCAGCCGAACCATACAGACACCAGCAAGGACACTTCCGTTGAGAGATAATAATTATTGCTCCACGCCTCTAGACAGCTGTTTCGCTCCCTGTCGGAGCTCATCAGTAGAGGATGATAATGATGATAATGGAGGAATGATCATTCTTATACACCAGAAATGGCGCAAGTGCAAATATGGCCGAAAGCTCTGTCGCAATATTTAGTTCTGAAGATTGTTATACTTGATCAAGTAATTCGAGGTAGTTTACTGACTTTGTTTGATGATAATCATAAATGTGCAATTCATTGTGCCTGTACAAGAGGCTTTACTCTACTAACAAGAGTACATAACCCCCCAGAGTGTGCAACTCCCACATGCCCTGTTGTCCCGACAGAATTTCAAGTTGACGTCATTATTTATGACGCAATGCTCCTTGCAGCAGTGATTTACAACATGTGTACGGGTGTCAACGCATCACACGTTTTTCTTTGCAATAATTTGTACAGAATCGATCGGCTTTGGTCAACCACAGGTTCTGGATTCGTCTGATAATCCGTGTACAGTGCGCATTGCATCATCAAAATGACGTCAACTTGAAATTCTGTCGGGACAGCACCCATAGTGGAGTTGCACACTCTGGGGGGTTACCGTATTATCTCTAATATAAGCACAGTCTCCAATAAAAGCACGTCTCCAATAATAGAACACCTTGGGGCGGCATTCAAAAAATAAAGTGCTCAGTCTCCATTATAAGCACACTGTGTAAATTCATTATCTGTACCGGCGAAAAAAACCCTGAAATGTATGCGTCATACATGAATTTGGCATGGCAACATGCCTCTGAAATGAGGTTGAAATAATAATGGAACAGTCTCCAATAAAGGAACGTCTCCATTAATAGCACGGGGCGGAGGTACATTGAAAAAATAAAGGACCGTGCTTATATTAGAGATAATACGGTATGTACTCTTGCTACTAACAAGAGTACTGTTGTGGTAAGCCTAGAATTAGGCATATGCGGATAATGCCGGCAGAAAAATTGGCAGAATTCGGTACTTTTTCTGGTAAGTTCCATGCATGTTTGGTATGTGGCTAAAGAAATGGAGCAGAATTCGAGGAATTGCCCGTCATAAGGTGTGTATGGTTCTGCCAATTCCACTGCTTTTCGAGCAGAATCTGCCACCTTTTCGAGCATTATCTGCACACCCCTACCTACAATGTAGAATTGATTACTGACGAGCAGAATGCTTTGTGCCATTTCGCATTCTTGTTAAAATATTATCGCGTGTGGGGATAATCTTTTCGCAGGCACGGTCGATCAAGGCCAGATAGAATAATAAAGAAAGGAACAAAAGGGGCTCTGTCCTAGTATAGTTACATCAGTGCTCCTTCTACTGTCGTGTTCGCCAGCAGTACAGCGCCTTGCAGGACCGCCGGAAGCAGTTTTCGATTGGTCCGGTAGTATTGTGGCCTTTCATAACTTTGTGTATGAACAGGGTGGATACACATGCCCTCCACAGGTGTAAACATGACATCGTGTTGGTGGCCAAAAGCCTTTGTTCGGTTCCGGCAGTAGGCATATGCGGACAATGCCGGCAGAAAAATTGGCAGAATTCGGTACTTTTTCTGGTAAGTTTCATGCATGTTTGGTATGTGGATAAAGAAATGGAGCAGAATTCGAGGAATTGCCAGCCATGAGGTTTGTATGGTTCTGCCAATTTCACTGCTTTTCGAGCAGAATCTGCCGCCTTTTCGAGCATTATCCGCCAATGCCTAGTATTGTGGCCTTTCATAACTTTGTGTATGAACAGGGTGGATACACATGCCCTCCACAGGTGTAAACATGACATCGTGTTGGTGGCCAAAAGCCTTTTAATTGTTCGGTTCCGGTTCCGGCGGGCCTGCCTTAGCCTAGCAGTCTGAAGAACACTCACCAGGATCATGTCGACATACCGACCCAACAGCAGCAGCTCGCCAGCAGCTAGCACAGTAGTAGCAGGGATTTAGGGAGTCGTAGAACGAACTAACTTGCTCCATAGCTTTACATAGCACAGCATTACATAGCCCTTTGCATACTGTAGCTCAAGACTACAGCCAGTACAGGCTACAGACTAGTAGAGTACAGTGTAGATCGATCAATCAGGTCCTGGAAAGTCACATATCGCAGGGAGTCCTTTTGAAAGTAAGAGTAATTGTAAAT
>NC_088655.1:10087987-10095487 GCF_964019385.1 Sycon ciliatum | reverse complement strand
AGAGAGAGAGAGAGAGAGAGAGAGAGGAAAGAGAGAGAGGAGAGAGAGAGAGAGAAAGAGGGAGAGAGAGAGAGAGAAGGGGGGGGGGAGGAGGGAACGAGCTACGTCTTCCTCTGCGGCCCTCGTCTTCCTGCCCACACTCAAAGTCTGTCTACTATTGCTATTCTCTTTCCTGCTCACACACCACTTACACGCACTTACTCGCTCCCTCTCTCCCTCTCTCATCCCCTGTTTTTTCTCTCTCATCCTGTTCCGAATATGAACTGCGTGGCGGAATCACGCTTATGCTATTTCTAGTAGTTCTACGACAAACTCCAAACGACTTCTTTCTTCCATTTCACTCTGTTTCTCTCTCACGACAACTCCCCCAAGCAGGGAGAAACAGCAAATACAAAAGCAAAGAAAACGCCGCGCGTACGGCACATGCAGGGCCATATGCGCAACCTACGACAAATTAGCAGCAGCGCTGGTACAACAGAAATGTACAAACGCCGGAAACGTAAAGGTCATGAACCCGTGCGACCCCCTGCCGGCTGGGACAGGATGGCTACAGCTATAAACGGACTCATATCGAGCCAAGAAAGATACACGACAGATACAACTCAAGCATATAGAAACAAGAAATAATTAGTGCACTGCAAGTGCCAGCGTAATCTGGCATAATGGCAAATATTGCATAGTAGTGAAGGCGAGTCCTGAACATCTCTCCCCTTCTTCAATCCAATACTGCTTGCTGCTGGGATTGATCTTAAAGCGCAACATGCCAGCTCAACGATAGCATCAATAAATAAAATAGCAACTAACTCATGCACTACGCGAATCAAAATAGCATACTGCTTGACAACATGCAAACGGGTGCATAGGCTAAACTGCACTATGATAACCACAAACAATAATGAAAAAACACTCCGAACATAACGAGCAAACGAGCAATGCGTTGTCGAATATTCATACACACTTTGACTTAATTCTCTTACTGCTCACTCCGCGTCAATACGGCACAGTCGAGTGATAGGCCGTGTCAGATACTTCCCTCGGACCTTGATCTTCACGACTCGAACATGCCCATCACTGCCTGGGTACACTTCCGCCACTCTTGCTAGTGGCCACTCTCCTCGTGCTGTGTCTGGTGACACGACTAGCACAACATCTCCGACGGTGAGATCTGGCTTGGTCTGAGTCCACTTCTTGCGACGGTTCAGCTCTGGCACAATTTCCTTCATCCAGCGGCGCCAGAATTGAAGTACGATGTCCTGGACCATCCGCCATCGCTGTTTGAGTGTCCATTGCGTCTCGTCAGTGCCTGCTGGGACGAATGGCATGCCCTGCTGCCCATGCAAGAAATGGTTCGGTGTTAGCGGTAACGGATCACGTGGGTCGGCTGACTGGTATCCCAATGGGCGGGAGTTCATCAGCGCTTCAGCACCGGTAATGGCGGTGTACAACTCCTCGTCAGTCGTATCGCGGTTGCTGAGTGTGGCAGACAAAGCTCGTTTCGCCACCTTGATCAGTGCTTCGTGTGCGCCACCAAAGTGCGGTCCACTAGGTGGGTTGAAGTGCCAACGAGTGCCTTCTTGCGCCATGCTTCGCTGGAGCTTGTCGACGTCTAGCGCCTCTGCCAACTCACGGAGCTCATTGTTGGCGCCCACAAAGTTTGTTCCATTGTCGGATGTGACTTCCACTGGCGTTCCTCTCCGGTTGGTGAAGCGATGATACGCTTGGAGGAACGAGTCCACGTCGAGGCCGTACGCTAGCTCCAAGTGAACGGCACGTGTCAGATGGCAAGCGAACAGACAGAGGTACCTCTTGGCTCGGGTCTTGCCTCGTCCTTGCTTTGTTGTAAATGGCCCAGCGTAGTCCACTGCGACTCGTGCGAAGGCTCGTAGCGGCAGGCTGACTCGTACCTTCGGCAAGGGAGCCATTACCTGTTCTGCTGGTGATGCTTTTCGTAGCTTGCATCTGGCACAGTTGGACTCACAGGAACGAATCTCGTCACGCCCACCGAGCAACCAGTACTGATTTGATAGCTCCGATAGCATGTGATTGACGCCGCACGTATGATTCCCGCGATCATGGTACGACTTGATGATGAGTTGCGTGATTCGGTGTCCCTTTGGCAGTATTATCGGGCACTGCTGGTCGAACGATAGAAATTCGGCATGTTGAAGACGACCACCAACCCGCATCAACCCGTCCGCATCGATGAACGGCTGGAACTGCCTCAGACTGCTGGCCTTGGGCAGTGAGTTCTTCTGCCTCACGGTGTTGTACTCAAGCGCTTGTTGCTGTGCTGTTCTGCAGTGGTACGTTCTTGCGTCCTTCAGCTCATCTGCCGTCAGCGTGGACGTCACTAACTTGCTGGCCGGTGTGCGACAATTCTGGATAAACCGGAACACCCAGGCTGTCACGTGTAGGAGTCGATTAAACTCGGAATAGCGAGACGGGTCCAAGCGTCCCAAGTCGGCGGCAGTGATGCTGCCTGTGAATGTCTGCTGTTGTTGGCTCTGTGATGCCGTAGCCCGATGGTCCTTCTTCACTTCTTGCTTCGCATTGTCCGTCAATGAAAGCTGTGCCGGTGCTGGTGGCCACGTCGATTGCTCTTGCTGCAGAAATTGCGGTCCCTCCCACCACAGCTGGCTGGTGATGAGGCTGGTTACTGAGGTTCCACGGGACGCGAGGTCTGCTGGGTTGCACTTCGTTGGCACGTAGCGCCACTGTTCTGGTTGCGTTGCCAGCTGTATCTCCCCGATACGATGCGCGACAAATGGCTTGTGGATGCGACTGGGGTTGCGAATCCAGCAGAGGACATCCACGCTATCACTCCAATAGACAACTGCTGACTTCGGAATCTTGAGTGCCTCAGCTGTAGACTGTGCTAACTGGAGGCCGAGCATGGCTCCCATCAGCTCAAGACGGGGTACGCTGATGGTCTTGAGCGGTGCGACGTGTGTCTTTGCAGCAACCATACGAACACAGACCTGTCCATCTGCAAGGGTTGACACTGCGTAACAAACTGTTCCGTAGGCTAGCGTTGATGCATCAGTGAAGACGTGCAGTACCTTGTCCGGGGCTTCACTATTCGGGTAGAGACAGCGCGGTATCTGGATGGCATCTGTGTCGCAGAGTTCGTTCAACCAAGCTCGAGCCTTACCCGCTATTGCCTCTGGCGCTGGGGTATCCCAATCCAGACCGGCTACCCACATTTCCTGGATGCAGATTTTCCCACGCACAACGAATGGTGCTAGGAATCCTAATGGGTCGAACACTGTAGCGATGTGTCGCACCACTAGGCGCTTCGTGATGTTGTTGTCTGCTGGCTTCGAGAATGTAAAGCCAAACTGGTCACTGTCAGGCCGCCACTGTACACCAAGCGTCTTGGTTGTTGGTAGCTCTCCTGACAAGTCGATTGATGATTGCCGGTCTTCCTGCGGAACGCTCTGCAGGACTGTTGGCGAGTTGCTCAGCCACTTTCTGGCTTTCATCCCGGCGGTGCTCCACACAAACGATAGCTGGTGATAGAGTTTAACTGCTTTCTCGTCACTCTCCACTGAATCCAGTGTGTCATCCATGTAGGTTGACTCCAGAACTGCTTCGGCGCCTCGAGGGTGCGTCACTGCATGTTGCCGCGCATGGTTCTGGATGACGTAGTGTGCGATGAATGGTGAAACGTTGAGTCCAAACACCAGTCGATTGAATTGGTACACGTTGACCTCGTCTTGTGTACGCCAGAGAAACCGGAGGTGCTTGCGATCGTCCGGGTGTATTTCGATTTGCAAGTACATCTCTTTGACATCACAGACCAGGGCTACTGAGTTTCGACGGAATCGTAGCAGCACGTCAAATAGCTCTCTCTGAAGCTTCGGACCAGGCAAGATGGCGTCGTTCAAAGAAATGCCCTGATAATGTGCAGCAGCATCAAACACCATGCGTACCTTCGTCGTACTCTTGTCCATACGCACAATGGGGAAATGTGGCAGGAACCAACCGGAATTGGCGATGTCCGCTGCTTGCACTTGCTCTACATAGCCCTTGTGCACGTAATCATCGATGGCTTGGCTGTATGCTGCTGCTACTTCGCTGCTGTGCTGCAGTCGCTTCTCTGTGCTGCTGAGTCGGCGCAGTGCCATAGCGTAGTTGTTTCTGAGCTCTACTTTCCTGGCGTTCCATGGCAGCTGGATCTCGTAGCGCCCGCTGCTAGTGCCAATCAGCGATGTTGCGACGCGGTCTGTGGCCTGCTGCTCGGCTGGTGTCAACTGCACGTGGCTGCGTAGCTGGGTGCCGCTCTGATCGATCTCCCAGAACCGCTGCACGACCTGGTTGAGCTGCTCGAGACTGGCGGTTGTCGTACTGTGACCGTTCAGTGATGTGATGGCTGTGGCGTCGGGATTGACGAGCCCGACACAAGTCCAGCCTAGTGGAGTTCTTCGTGCAACAGGTTCTCCTGGACCTCCTGCAATCTCGTCTAGCGATGCATGTAGGTACGGATGGTCGACTCCGATGAGTATGTCGATGTGTTTTGTTCCATTGAGAGGAGGGAATGGGACCTCTCTCAAGTGCTGCCACCGATCTCGCTGATTGTTCCAGTCAATTGCCTTGAGTGATGCGGTCACATTGTTGGTTGTCCATGCCGTGAAGTCATACCTGGCACTTCCGTCGCTGCTGCTGATTTGACAGTTCACTGAGACGGTGTTGAACGTTGTCGCTGCTCCGTTGAGGACAGACACCGTAATACTCTTTTGTTCTCCTGCCAGACCCAGTTCAGCTGCGATGCTACTGTTCATGTAGGACACGGTGCTGCCGTCATCAAGTAGGGCATTCACCGCAATCTTGCGGTTGCCGTTTACCAAGGTCACCGGCACTGTCCGCAGGGCTGTCTGTGGCTCAACTTGCTGGCCGTGATGCGTTCTGGCATGCGCACTGGTTTCGGACACTGACTCCCCTTCCGTGTTCCTGAAGGATGAGGGAGGCCCAGACATCTGGCCTGACCTGTCTGGTTGACTGGGTGCTGCTCTTGGCTTTGCCATACCCTGGTTGTTACTGCTCTGAGCTCCAGCTGGTTTCCTCGCCGCAGGGTCCATGCTGGTGTCACTGTTTGATGAGTGGAGCAGGCGGTTGTGCGTTTCCGTGCAGCCGTCGATCCCACAGGTGCGGCTGCGTGTGCAGTTCGACCCACTATGCCCGCTGCCTAAACACCTGTAGCACAATGCGGCTCCTCGTGCTGTGGCCCAACGCCTTGTGACACTTTGCGATTGAAATGTTGGGCATCGCCACACTGGATGACCCTGGCCACATGCTGGACAAGAGCGGTTGCGGCTCGGCAGGTCGCCACTAGTGCTTGAGCTCACGAAGGTGTGATGCGAGGTACGCCGATCTGCTCCTCGTCCATGGCTGCTCACGTCCCTTGGCCGTGCAGTGCTGGACTCCTGTTGACGGGTTTGCGAGGTCACTCCCCGGACTGACTCGGCAGCTATGACTGCGAATTCTGCCTCACGATTTACCCAGGTCAGCAGGGTTTCCACATTCTCGGGTTCGTGGTTTTCGTAGAGCCAGCGTTGATAGTTGACTACCATGGCTTCCGTCATTTTAGACAACAGCTTGGCATACAGGGAACCGTTGCCCAGCTCCTCAGTCCGCTGCATATCCTTCAGATTGATGACTGCCACGTCAAGTAGGTCCGCAAATCGTTCTACGTCTTTTGCTGATTCTGGACGGATGGGTCGGAATCTGTCCAGCTCCTCGAGGTACAGGCTCACCTGTCGCCGACTTGTGCCGAACTTTCTCTCCAAACGGTTCTTGGCAGCTTCATATGCAGCGGCAGAGTGGCCCAGATTCTCTACTGCTCTCAATGCGTCGCCTGCCAGGTACTCCCGCAGCTGCAGCATTTTGTATTCGGCTGTCAGCGGAGCTTGATCAATGCATGCCAGAAATGCTGCTTTCCAGCTTGGGAACTGCTTCTTGTCCCCACGGAATACTGGAATGGATACTCGCTTAAGCTGCCTCCACAGGTCCTGGCCGACAGCTGCCCTTGCCGATTGTGGTGGCTGTGGTGGTGGTGCTGGTAGTGCCGGCTGCGCTACTGCGGACATGCGCACTGCTGGCAGAGCTGGTCTACTACTAGTAGTACTGAGTGCTACCCTTGCACTACTGCTCCTTGTATCTGTACTGCTGGATATTCCGGTATGTGCCTGAGTGTACAGTGGTGCACTTACTGGGGCAGGTACATGACGTGGACTGGTTCCATCCCCTGTGCTGCTGGTGGTCATACTGACTGATGAGCTAGCAGTGACAGCTCCGGTCTGGCTAGTCTGGGTCACTGATGACTGGCTGGCAGTAGTACTCAGTGCAGGATCTAACTGCTTACTTAGTTGACCAGGTTGCCACTGTTCCTGGTGTACAGTCTCAGCTGCTGCACTAACAGTAACACCTCTCCTGATACCAGTACTGCTAGGATCGGACTCCAGTGCTTGCTGACTATCTGAGTCAGCTGGAGTGGCCTTTTCTTCCTGAGACTGGGTCACACTTGGCATGAAAGGCTGGGCTGTGGCATCCAGACTATTAGTATTACTAGTACTACTGCTCGTCCTTTCCACAGAGTTCTGGCCCGCTGCAGGTGCAGGCTCTTTTTTAACCTGCGACTCGAGCTGGCTCGCGAACTGGTCGAAGCGATCAGTCGTCGCTCTCATTTCTTGATTTAAGTCTTCCATCTCGTCGTGTACCTTCGATACGGCTTTGATATTATTAGCTCCCAAGTACAGTTCCTCCATGTCGGTCAGCAATGCAAATATTTCTTGCTCGACATTCTCAAGATACCAGAGCTGCTGGTCCGCCGCTTCCATCGTACCGCCCTCTCGCATTATAACCAACAACCCTCGTCGGGTATTTGTAAATTCTCTTTTGGCTTTTTGTTTTTTGCTTTTCAATTGCATCAAATGGCCTTCGACATTTTCAGGTGGTACAATCGACTTGCCAGGAGGTACACCGCTGGAAGCCGTATGCTTCTTGCTTTCCGGTGGGTCCTGTTCCACCTCCGCTTCGTGTGGGCTGATCGAGCTGCTCTCCTCGACATCGCTACTCGTACGCTCGGACATTTTCGACTTACAAACTGCTAATTTCAAATATTGTTCGAACCATCCTCTGCTACCATCTGTTCCGAATATGAACTGCGTGGCGGAATCACGCTTATGCTATTTCTAGTAGTTCTACGACAAACTCCAAACGACTTCTTTCTTCCATTTCACTCTGTTTCTCTCTCACGACAACTCCCCCAAGCAGGGAGAAACAGCAAATACAAAAGCAAAGAAAACGCCGCGCGTACGGCACATGCAGGGCCATATGCGCAACCTACGACAAATTAGCAGCAGCGCTGGTACAACAGAAATGTACAAACGCCGGAAACGTAAAGGTCATGAACCCGTGCGACCCCCTGCCGGCTGGGACAGGATGGCTACAGCTATAAACGGACTCATATCGAGCCAAGAAAGATACACGACAGATACAACT
>NC_088655.1:10068964-10087787 GCF_964019385.1 Sycon ciliatum | reverse complement strand
ACTGGGGCAGCTTTCGCATACCTTAACCCCCCACGCAGTGGGCATGCACATCCACACACACACACGCACGCACACACGCACGCACGCACGCACACACACACACATCATAATACAAAATACAAAAATGCACAATACACCACCCGCCACTGACCGCGGAAGTCCTCGAGTAAGGCAAGCAGATTTTGGGACGGTTCTTGCGTAGTGCGTTCGCAACGGATGACAAAGGCAAGCAGACTTTGCAGGGTTTTTTCTGCCCTGTAGCAATGGTTCTGTCGATTTTGTGAATGTCTTACAGAACATCGGCGAGTTTCCATCATTATCCACCATGCCAAGACATAGGGAATGAGTGATGTCATGCAGATACTGTAGTTCCAAGAATTAGTCGCATTCGATTATAAGCCCCCCCCCCCCCCCCCGTTTTAGGTTTCGAGCCATGATTATTATTTCAATTATAATTCACTTCAGTTGTAAGGCATGCACGATTGTAAGTCGCGCCTACTTGTTGCCCCTGAAGTAGAGTGTAAAAAGGTGTGACGGCGGTAGGCAAGGGGCAATGGTGGCGCAGAAGAGTTGCGGAGACCGGCTGCACTGGTACTGCGGCACGCATGTCAGAGTTTTACAGACCGTAGTTAGAGGTTACTCAATCTGCGGACAGAGCTCAGTGTTTCCTCCTTTGTGAGCTCATCAGCGCCGCACAGAGAAAATGAGGCCGAACCAGATAGCACTGAAAACAAGATTAGAGGTTATGCGAATGATGTCATGGGGTGAGCCAGCGTATCTTCTAACGGGCTCTAAGTCTAAGCATACAACATGAATCAGTACATCTTCTTACGGGCTCTTTAAAAGCATACAACATGAGCCATCAGATCTTCTTACGCGCTCTAAGTATACAACATGAGTCAGGAGATCTTCTTACGCGCTCTAAGCATACAGCATGAGTCAGCAGATCTTCTTACGGGCTCTAAGTATACAACATGAGCCGCTAGTGCAAGTGCAGTGCAGCGCTGTGTCGCGACTTCGCCAGCGCATCTGAACTGATGACGCAATCGCGTGGCCTCTGTACCCACTGGTGGCAGTTAACACCCTGACCTGAGAGGTTCTTTCATGTATTGTGATAACCTGGGGGACGGAAGTGATCTCAATCGGAGCAGGACTATTTTAACGGCACTTCTCTCGGGGTTTGTATTGTGTACGCACAATGTGTCATTGTCACTTATGCTAGCTAGCCCTGCTGGAATGTTCACAATGTCTACTCTGTGTGCTGCCGTCCTTGTTGTCTTTGCAGTCACTGGATACTCGTCCGGCGCAGGCTGTGAACAGGACCGATATCTGATCATCCCCCCTGGGCCCAGCAGTGCTCTTAACCATAGCGTTGGGTTCCGTACAGCCCGAGGGCCGTGCACGAACAGCGGCATGGCACTGCCCTCGGTGTTGGATCAAGCTTGCATGCAGTCGCTCCTGGCACAGATTCGCCTCCACTACAGTGCGGATTTCGCGTTTTGGGTGAACACGTCTCAAGTTGTGAACTCAAGCGGTGTGACTGGCGCTGCTGGGGCTGGCATGGCTGGTATGCCGGGCTCCATTCCTCCACAGCATCAGCTCGTGTGCATCGGTAAGTTGCTGTGATTGCCGCTGCAAGAGAAATCTGCTTTTGTGAACGACGGCTGGCGCGCGCGTGTGCGTGTGTGTGTGTGTGTGTGCGCGCGTGCATGTGTGTATGTGTGCGTGTGTGTGCGTGCATGTGTGTGTGTGTGTGTGTGTGTGTGTGTGCGTGCGTGCGCGTGAGCGTGCAGACGAGTGAGTGGCTGCGTGCGCATGCGAGTGATCGTACGTCTGTGGGTGCCCGTGCATGCGTGCGCGTGCGATGTGAGGAGAGAGGTGCCAGTTATGCCAAGCTTTCAACATGGTTGAAGGTGTGTGTTCTGTTGTCCTGGAGACTTTACATGTGGAAGGAAAGGAGCAGTAAATTTGTGATGCATTTCTAAGATTTTTTCTTTTTTTACTAAGGAGTCAGGCAGGCATAGTGGGATGGTCTAAGACCATGATTGAGAAACAGAGGGTACCAGGTTCAAGTCCTGCTTGGAAGCGGGAGGATTTTTTCCAGCCGTGCTGCGACCCACAGTTAATTGGGAACTCATGGCCTGGCACGAGGGAAACATGGATGCAGTGAATGGGATTTCGGTCTTTGACCACTTTGTGGTGGGTCTGATCTACTCACCTCCCACCGTTTACAGTCCATTTCAAAACTATAGACGCGTGAACTCATACGTATGAGCCATACGTACTGTAGCGCACGACAGCCGTGAGTTTTGCATGAGTGTTTTCTGGTTTTCAGATGTGTTTTTCTTCGTCGCCGCGGGAAATACAAAAGATGCAAAACACGCAAAGTCGCAAATGAAAAGGTGTGAGGAAAATCTCAAAAGAAATGAAAGTCTCAAATGAATCTTCTTCTTGTTTGCATTTTCTGAGTGCCTGACAGTAATGGCTTCCAAGGCCCGTAAGAATCTCAGTGATGCCGAGAAAGATATGATTAGTCGTGTTCATTGTTTCTTCGAACAAGAGCTGGATTTGATTGACGCTTGAGTATCCGAAATCCTCGTCGTCGAACTCACCTTGCAACTGACGTGAGTGAAACCACTGTCACTCGTTGTGTCAGGCGAAGGGAACAGCGAGGCTCAAATCAAATCAAAAAGAGAAAATATAATTATCATCTCTACTGTATTTCACCCAACAAGATCCAAAACATGCAGAAAAGAAGAGAAAAAAGGCAGGAGGCGTGATGGGATTCGAATGCCCCACACTTGTACTGGAAATCACGGATCGAAACCACGAGGCTACCAGGACCCGTACAAAAATGCACCCGCGATGGTCTGGACGCAGCACTGTCTCAGCAGGAACAAAAATCCGAAACAAACTGTGTCATGCAGGTTCTCACACGCAACGGGAAAACTTCGTGGTAGTAAAATAGATTTGGCAAACAACAAAAGACAACCCTTTCTCTTCGAAGAACCGAACCTGCCGAGCCTCATCGAAAACAAACTCTGAAAAAGCCCTACACTAGTACGGGATTCAGCGCAGAGCAAAAAATAATCATGAGTCATTATACAATGCATGCAGTGTAGCTGTAGAATGCAGTAGGTTGGCAGCACGTGACCCGTCGTACCGCAGTACGCGACGGCGTCGCGGCTTAGAAATGAAAGGAAACACTGCGAGAAAAGACAAAACGAAAATACATGTCCCTTTGTCAAAACTTAGAAGAAACAAAAACAAAATGCGACCAAGAATCATTTTGAGAGTCAACGTCAATACTCTTGTGCAGTTGTGCAAATTCTTGTCTTGCACTGTGCAACGCAAGAAACAAACAACCCACGAAATGACTCGTGAACTAACTGTAGGCTAAATCACTACATGTACGCGAAATTGCGTTCCAAAATAAACTGAATTTCTGAGACATTTCATATTTCACATCCTGAGAGAAATATTGAATAAATACTAAATACTTCATAAAAAAACACATGGCCACGATGGCCTTCCCAACATACCCCCCTCCTTGATACATCCGTATCAAAGAATGAGTAAAATGAGAAAAGAGATCGAACTGACTAAAGATGGCGATAAGTCCATCTAAAACGTGCGTACGGACTGTCAGCCTTTCACAACCGGACATAGCCGTACAACTGACCTGGTTACCTGCTTGCCTCCGACCTGGAGCTTAGCGACACGCACTCTGCCGTCAGAACCAGGGTAGACCTCCAACACCCGTCCAAGAGGCCACTTGCCACGGGGGGTATCAGCTGACACAACGAGGACGATGTCACCGACACTGAGATCCGGGTACTCTTTCCACTACTTGGACATCCATGCTGTCACTCCAGAACACGACATTCTCCATTGCGATGGCGAGTGTCTTGGCTACGGGCACACCAAGACGACATCCGATGACTGCTCCCATTAGCTCGAGTCGGGGGATGCTAACAGCTGATAACGGTGCCACTTTGGCTCGAGCCATGACGAATCGACTGGACCTCGTACCATCCTGGTACACATGACAGAGATAAGCGACTGCTCCATATGCATCTTGCGAGGCATCGCAGAATACATGTAGCTTAGTCTCCACCACCTCTTCATCGCGTTGAAGACACCGGTGAACTCGGACATCCTGGAGTGCATCCATGTCGGCACACCACTTTTGCGCCTCCGCTCCTAGCTCTGGCGGCAGAGAGTCGTCCCAGTCAGCACCTGCTAGCCACATCTTCTGGAACAACATCCGACCAACTATGGTGAATGGCAGTACGAATCCGATCGGATCAAACAATGTGGCTAGGTTCTTCAAGAACGCTCTCTTGGTGGCAATGTGTGATGGCGGCTTGACATGAATCAGGAACTCGTCTTCCTCTGCTCGCCACTTAACTCCGAGAGTCTTGGTCGTCGGCAGGATTCCATTAGCGATGTCCACTTCCTTGGCTCGGTCCTCCTCGGGGACTTCGGCGAGCACCTGAACATTGTTGGAAATCCATTTTCGCACATGCATTCCAGCGAGACCCCACAGCGCTGTAAGCTCGTGGTACAGCTGAATCGCTAGCTCTGTTGACTTTGTCGAGTCCATTGAATCGTCCATGTACGTGGACTTCAACACGGTTTCTGCTGCCATAGGAAACTCCTCCTGGTTCCGCCGCGCATGCTCTTGCGAGACCAGTTGACCTAAGAATGGAGATGCATTGATCCCGAACACCACTCTATTGTACTGGTAAACGGCCGGTTGGTCCTCCGTATCTTCTCGCCAAAGATATCGATGGAACTGTCGGTCATCCTCTTCCAACTCGATTTGTAGATACATCTCTGCCACGTCGGCTACCAGTGCGTTTGGGTGTCGCCGAAACCGCAGAAGAACGTCGGTGAGGTCCCGTTGTAGTTTGGGCCCAGTGCTGATGTAGTCATTCAGACACTTGCCTTTCGTCTTTGCTGCTGCATCAAAGACCACACGCACCTTTGTGGATGTAGCCCCAGGTCGTACAACAGCAAAGTGCGGCAGATACCAGCCGTCGCCATCACTTGCGTTGCTGATATTGCTGATATACCCTTGTTCTAAGTGACGGCGAATCACGGTTCGGTATTCCTCAGCGACGTCTGGCTCCTTCGCCAGGCGTCTCTCTGCTGCGATGAGCCGCTTCATTGCAGTTTCTCGACTGTAGTTGTCCGGAGGTGGTCTCTTGATCCACGGCTCCGAAACCTGGTATCTTCCGTTCTTGTAGTTCATTGACTGGACCGTCTGATCGAAAACGGCTTGATCATCTGCACAGAATTCGTACGACTGGGGAAGTTCCTCCACCTCCCACATCCTTCTCACCAGTGCATTCAGGTCGACGTCCTTTCCGAAGTACGTGCGGGTGAAATTTGTCGTCTGTTGCGGTCTGGTGCTCCTGCCAACGCATGTCCACCCGAGTGGCGTTCTGCGTGCGAATGGCTCATGAGCCTCACCATAGACTTCCTCCATGCACCTGTGGAGACTAGCGTGGTCAAGGCCGATCAGCGCCTCTACTCGCTTCTTCTGGCATTGCGGAAACTCGATGCCGTTGAGGTGCGGATACCGTGTCTGATCTACCGACCAATCATGAGGTGTAAGGTCACCGGTGACATTCTTGGCAGTCAGAGCAGAGAACTGTGTGATAAATCTGCCATCCAGACTCTCGATGTGGCAGTCGACTGGCATGGTCTCTAGGGTCTCGATGCGGCCGTTCAGCGTGCTCACTGACACTTCTTGTGTGGGAGCGCTAAGCTCTAGCTGTGCCGCAACGTCGCAATTAAGGTAAGACTGCGTGCTGCCGTCGTCCAGCAGCGCGTTGACCGTGACATTCTTGTCGCCGTGGCGAAGTATGACGGGAACGGTTCGCAGTGCGACAGCTCTAACGCCGACACTACTCATATGTGTGGCCATGGAACTGGTGTCACCCCCCTCCGTGGAGGCGCTAGCCTGGAGCACTGGCTTCTGTGAGGCTCCATTCGAGTCTGTAGTAGTACTAGACTTTCCGTGCAGCAACGCGTTGTGGGTCTCTGTACAACCATCTGCACCACAGGGCTGCGACCTGGGACAGTTATTTCCCAAATGACCAGAGTTAAGGCAACGGTAGCAAAGCTTGAGCGTCCGGGCCTTCTGCCAACGCTCTGCAATTGACAGCTTCCGATACTCTAGGCATTTCCAAACGGGATGGATCTTCGTGCAGATCGGGCAACTGCTGCTGCTCTGGGCCTTCTTGGGCTTGTCAGCGAAGAATGCCTGATGCTTCACTCCACCATGACTGGCCTGGCCCTTCAGCGGGTGACTCTTTGCTGTTTGAGTGGACACTACTGGAGTTGCCGTGGAGATACCTTGGATCGTCTCCTGGGCTCGTACTTGGAACTCGCTTTCCAGCTCCACCCATTGCAGAAGCGCTTCGACAGATTCAGAGGTGCTTGTCTGGTGTATCCACTTCTGGTAGCTCAGCAGAAGAGACACCCCCAGCTTCTGTGTTAGCCGGACATAAAATGTCCCGTTAGCCAACTCCTGTGTCTGACCACTCGCCTTCAAATTCACCACAGCGACATCGAGTAGCTCCGCAAAACGCTCCAACTCCTGGGCGTTTGCAGATCTCATCGCTGGGAACTTCTCAAGGGCTTCTAGATGCACTGCAACTAGACGTCGCTGACCACCGAACTTGCGTTCCAGCCTACGTCGTGCTGCCTCATACGCCTCGGCCGAGTAGCCAAGAGTGTCGATAGACCGTAGTGCATCGCCCGCGAGGTATTTCCGGAGCTGCAATAACTTCAGCCCATCCGGAATGTTAGCACAGCCAATGCACATCTCAAACGCCGCCTTCCACGTCTCATATTGCCGCTTGTCGCCCTTGAACGTTGGAATTGACACTTTCTCTAAATGTCGGTACAATTCGATTCTACCAGAACTACTCGCTTGCACTGGTAGACCACTCGGCGAAGTCATGGCAACTGAAAGACTGCTCGGCTGCACAAGACCATAATCTTCACTGTGTGATGCGTGACCTGGCTGACCAACTGGTATTTGTTGCATGACCGGTTGGGTCGCTGGTGGTGTAGACATTACTCCAGACTGATTCGGCAAGACGTGCGTCGGGAAGTCGGGTGCCGACAAGAAACCCGGTGGTGTTCCAAATGAGAATGGATGTCCAGAATGGGTCGGCGGTGGAACGTACAAATTTCCTGATCCCGGCACAAATGCAGGTGTAGAAGCCGAGAGAGTATGACTTGCAACTGCACGAGGCTGCACAGCTGGAGTTGGTTGCGTCCCACGAGGAGGCTGCACTGCAGGAGTTGGTTGCGTCTGGGCTGACTGCACGAGTATGGTCGTGGCCGACAATGCTCTGGGTGGTACACTGACCCCACTTGAACTACGGTTAGGGGCAGTGATTACGTTTCTTGCCGAAGCTGCCGACGTATATACCGGTGCTTGCTGCATGCCAGACTGAGCAATGCCACTTGGTTGGTTACTCCCTGCAGACTGATGACCAATGTTCAGCGGTGTTGCCATGGTTTTGGCGGTTGCCATGGTTTTGGCGGTTGCCATGGCAACCGGGTGAAGTTTTGACAAGAGCTCCGCCGTAAACGGTAACGTAGGTACACACGACAAAGAGACCGGAAAGGACACCTTGATTGTGCGTGACTTGTCTGTACTCACATTGGTTGCCATGGTTGCACTTGACGACGACACAATTGGCTGGCTGTCACTGACGCTTGTCATGTCAGCGCCAGGCGGTTCGTCCTGTCTATCACGATGGTCACCACTTGGAGTTCCCAGGGGGAGTGCCGATGCATTTGCTCCCAGAGGTGCTCCCGAGGAAATGGCAGGCGGCTGGGTAGTCCCCTCAACAGTCGCACTCTGGCTGACACTGGATACAGACACATTCCCAAAACGACTGAGACTCTTCTCAGCACACATGTTCTGTTTTTCCTCAAGGGCCTTGCTAGGAGAGTGTGGCGGTGTCAACATCCTCCCACTTGCTCTGGGATTCTCCAAGCTCTGCGTCAACATTGCCTTTACTAATCTTATGTTCTTGGCTCTGGTGATGGAAGCTGGCGAACTTTCACCAGTTCTGGCTCGACTTGGCCTCTTGCTTATTTCTGCCAGCACGTCGCTGGTCTTGCTGACAGCATCGCTGTAGTCGACGTTGATGACCTCTATCTCCTCGTGCACTTTTTCTGTGGGTAGTCCTAATTCTGCGTACCGCGTTATCAGTTTTAGACACACATCCACAGCGTTGTGAATACTCTCAGTCACGTCATCCAGCAACCTCCTGATCTCTTTCGAGGTCGCATCCTCTTCGTAGATCCTGCTGAGCAACAAGTTTCGATTTCGTGTGACATGGAACTTGGCCTTGACCTTCGCTTTCTTGCACTCCTCAAGATCCATGTTGTCCAGCGAAAACCCGAAATGCTACTACTCACTACCACACTGCGCTTGGTGAAGGAACCACTGCTTGACAACCATCCTCTGCTACCAATTTGTCATGCAGGTTCTCACACGCAACGGGAAAACTTCGTGGTAGTAAAATAGATTTGGCAAACAACAAAAGACAACCCTTTCTCTTCGAAGAACCGAACCTGCCGAGCCTCATCGAAAACAAACTCTGAAAAAGCCCTACACTAGTACGGGATTCAGCGCAGAGCAAAAAATAATCATGAGTCATTATACAATGCATGCAGTGTAGCTGTGAAAACTGGTGAATAAAGAATGCAGTAGGTTGGCAGCACGTGACCCGTCGTACCGCAGTACGCGACGGCGTCGCGGCTTAGAAATGAAAGGAAACACTGCGAGAAAAGACAAAACGAAAATACATGTCCCTTTGTCAAAACTTAGAAGAAACAAAAACAAAATGCGACCAAGAATCATTTTGAGAGTCAACGTCAATACTCTTGTGCAGTTGTGCAAATTCTTGTCTTGCACTGTGCAACGCAAGAAACAAACAACCCACGAAATGACTCGTGAACTAACTGTAGGCTAAATCACTACATGTACGCGAAATTGCGTTCCAAAATAAACTGAATTTCTGAGACATTTCATATTTCACATCCTGAGAGAAATATTGAATAAATACTAAATACTTCATAAAAAAACACATGGCCACGATGGCCTTCCCAACAAACTGGTCAAACCCTTCAAAACAGAAATTACATGTAAAACCGGAAAACCTGGCCTAAAAATCAACTTCAATTGTAGCGAAAACAAAGTATATAGCCAGAATTGTGAAGCGATGCAGAGACGGAATCTGGAGAAAAAACTAAAAATATTTAAATAAATCCCATCAAATTTGCAAAACACTACGCGTCTATAGTTTTGAAATGGACTGTAGGAGCTGCATCTGCGCCTTGATCCAAGAGGGTGGTGGCGTTCCTGCGGATGCGGAAAACTGGGCCTTTGGCCGAGTCTCACGCGAACCGTGAAATTTTTTCTTCTTTTTCTAAGACTAATGTGGTAATGGGTACTACATTGTATAAGCGGCTAATTTTAGCGCCGGTGATATTTTAGCAACTTTAGCGAAAAGGAGTGTTTTCGCTAAAGTTTTGCCGCGCCAATCGAACTTTTGAATGTACTGTGCAGTATAGGCATCCTTCCTTTTTTTGTGCCCGAAACTCGGATCGCTAAAATAT
This sequence comes from Sycon ciliatum, assembly GCF_964019385.1. Taxonomy (NCBI): domain Eukaryota; kingdom Metazoa; phylum Porifera; class Calcarea; order Leucosolenida; family Sycettidae; genus Sycon; species Sycon ciliatum. The sequence goes on along the minus strand of NC_088655.1, from coordinate 10,078,130 downwards.
TTCATCGCGAATTGGTCCAGATTGAGAAAACGATAAAAATTGTGCCCGCTAAAGTTAGCCGTTCCACAGTATTTAGGAGAGAACTGTATTTAAAAAGGTGCAGTGGCATAGACAGTGGCGGTGACTGTGGTCTACATGCAGTTATTTTTTAATTCCCGTAGCTATGAAAGAAGACGTTACTTCAGTAACGTCTGGCGCTAGCCAGGGTCCACACAGCTTTAATTTGGTGTTTGTTTGTGTGTTTGTGTGTTTGTGTCATGCCTGGCGCTATCCCGTATCTGTCCCGTACCGTACCGTACCATCAAACACAGCTGGCCACATACAGCTGGCCGCAATATTCAAATAGGGCTTTCAAACGCAAGATCATAACGTGAAGCAACTTGGAAGAATGAGTATGAATGCGAAGTGTATGGGGGAATGCATGTGGGGAGATAGTGCGGGTTCGAATCCCAGGTAATGCCTGAAGAAAAATAGGACTCTAGGAGAATTGAAAAATTTATAACATCCCTTTTCTTTTTTTGCCGTCATCAAGGCGGTAGACGGTGTCGTATTACCCTCGACCGTACCTGTCCCGTACCTGTCCCGTACCTGTCCCGTACCTGTCCCGTACCTATCCCGTACCGTACCGTACATTCAAAGACGGCTGGCCACAATGCATATTCAAATAGGGCTTTCAAATACAAGATCATAACGTGAAGCAACTTGGAAGAATTAGTATGTATGCAAAGTGTATCGGGGGATGCATGCAGGGCGATAGTGCGGGTTCGAATCCCAGGTTATGTCTAAAAACAAAAAGTAGAAACTTATAAGAATTTATAACATCCCTATGCTTTTTTTGTCCAGGTCATCAAGGCAAAAAAGCATAGCGTAGGGCCCTGAGCTTCCAAGCTCTCTCGTTAATTAAAGCGGTATCCGCAAATGCATTTTTTTGCAATACAAGGTGCTATGTGGCGCGATGTGCAAAGCCAAAGTGCGATGCCAACTCGCCAATTACCATTCACAACGGATGCTAGCAATGCGATTTTGTCTTGCTGATGTAGTAGTAGTAGTAATAGTTTTTATTATTTTACTAGAGGAGTCCCAACACGCTACTGCCCTTTTACTGGTTAAATTTAACCATGTGCATGAACAGAGCAAGAGACTGGGCCCGTCTACAGTCAGCTGGAAGAGAATTCCATCTGCCTGCTGGCAGAAAAGAAATGGAACTCACAACGTGCCTCAAAGCGCAAGCATACGGCCTTTGCTGCAAAGAAGGTCCAGATTGAATACGCCATCATGAAACTTTTAGTTAGCCTAGCTCAACTACTGTGGCCAGCTAGTTGTGCCCGTTGTGTGAGCTGCACGACTGGTGCGATTTGTGGAATTTACCGGTTTCGTGGCTGTCCATCCCCATCGCATCGCAAAATGCTTCTGTGAACCCCCCTTTCACAACTAATTTGCCGTGTGAATCATTGGCCGCAGTCAAGCCTCCGCATGCCGCGGAATGGCTACCGAGGTCGGGAATATTTGTGTCCGCATGCTTGTTCAAACTTTCGTGCTCTGTTGTGATTCGTACCTGCTCTGTGCTCTGTGCTCTCTCTCTCTCTCTCTCTCTCTCTCTCTCTCTCTCTCTCTCTCTCTCTCTCTCTCTCTCTCTCTCTCTCTCTCTCTCTCCCTCCCTCTCTGTGCGTGCGTGTGTGTGTGTGTGTGTCTCTCTCTCTCTCTCTCTCTCTCTCTCTCTCTCTCTCTCTCTCTCTCTCTCTCTCTCTCTCTCTCTCTCTCCGCAGCAAGTTTCCGGCAGACGTGCGGCCAGAACATCCTTTCGGTGCCGTTCAACGTCGAGAACATGGTCAAGGTGACCAATGACTCTGCCATCCATTGGTGCAGCCAGCGGCTGCTGCTTCCAAGTGCTGTCAGTGACCAGCAGTGCCTGCTGGACTTCCTTCGCAACCTGGGAAAGGTACTGGGAGAGCAAACTCTGGACATTTGGACCAGTACGGGTGCTGTGTCCTTGTCTGTCAACCCATCTTCAGTGCTGATGTCGAAAAGCGGTGTCACGGCATCCGACAAGTTCTATGCCATATGCTCGGGTAGGTAGAGTTGCTTGTGGATTTGTACAAGTTGGCGGAAGTTCAGCCTGTCATTCAAGAATATAATAAATATGTTGGACCCTGTATGCAGTCAATCCCCTATATGTAGTCAGAGCTCCTATATGTAGTCAACCAGTCAGAATTACCCTGTACGTTGTCACACCAGCTCTATAGTAGTAGTCAGGCAGAGAACCAGACACACACACACACGTACACACGCACCTGGAAAACCCGTTACTGAGAAAATTTGAAAAGTGCCCCACACGAGCTGGGCGCGCGGTGTGGGATGTACGGAATCTGATGTGCATGATGCACAGGATCTGATGTACAGTCGACTCCACTTATAATGAACTCGCATAGTTATAGCGACTTTCGTGAGGTAGCGAGCCGTTGTCCATGTCCCAGTTTGACCCGACAGTGTACAGTCAACTTCGCTTATAACGACACTCGGCGCGGCATCAAAAAGGTGTCCTTGTTCGCGAAGTGTCGTTATACCCGAAGTCTCATTATATGTATTACAGTGGGATGGGACTTTGGTCTGGGCATGGAAATTCCGTCGTTATTCGCGAATTGTCGTTATATCCGCAGTCGTTACCAGCGAAGTTGACTGTAAGTTCATTTCTGTTATGTATCAAACTGCGGCTATAAAGAAACTAATTCTCCTGCACAATGGTGTTCGACATGCCGTTGTTTAAAAAAAAGACGATAGGCTCTTCCGATTACTCTCACTCATCCACGCATACACCACGTACAGAGGCCCAAATATTCGTTCTGGCACCATCGAGAGTCTCAGGAGAGAAGTTAGCGAAGAAGAAACTAGAATGCGTACAATACATTGAATACACGCTGTGGTGCCACCTGCGCCGTCCGCACGCAGCCCCCACACAGTCCGCGCGGACACAGCGCCACACAGAATACAGTCAGACCTCGCTTATCCGGTCCTCCTTTATCCGGATCCCTCGCCATCCGGAAGAAAATTGTTGGTTACCGATTTACAGCATATGCCATGCATACATACACTATGGGCGCTTTCGATTACACGTTTACACAATTCTGGAACTGGTTTTTTTAAATTCTGGAATGACCAGAATGAGCGGATTCGGTCTTGTAAACGAACGACTGGAATTCACAACGCATTTTATTCATGTCATGTCACAAACAAAATTGATGAATCGTAAAAAGAGATCATGTACACCCTCGCGCGCACGTGGACCCAGCATCGCGCACACGCCGGCCAGGGAGGCTCTTTGCGCGCTTGAATCATGACCAGACCGGTAACACACCGACTGTGCAATTCTGGCGCCAGAATTAGAGAAATTCCGCCCTCTCTTCAGAATTGACGGATTCGACGGAATTGGATAAAATCAATTCTATCGACGGAATTTGTGACTTTTTGTGTAATCGAACTGTGCATCAACAATAACTAATTCTACTTCAAAAAAAGAAGTAGAATTGACCGAAATGCGTGTAATCGAAAGCACCCTATGTGTGTTTGATTATCCGGTTCCCTCGCCTTTCCGGATATTTTTGCTGAAAACGGATGCGTGCGGTTAAGCGAGGTCTGACTGTATAAGCACCCAATAGGAACCGACCTAGTAGAGGCCACGGACAACATACGCCCGCACCAAAAAATGCACCCTCTGCCGAGAATGGGATAGAGGAAAAATAAAAGAACGAGAAGACAGACTGGAGAAGGAGACAGGAAGACGAAAGAAATGAAAATTTAATATGAATAGCATAGACAGGCGAATATAAAACAAAACATGCACAGGCGTGACCGTTGGGCAAGTGACGAGTAGGCCAGGAGGGTTGACACCAGCCGGGAGCCCCGCGAAACTGTGCGTCGATGAAGGAACCTTCAAGCAACAGTTTCACAGAGGACCCCGGCTGGCGAGCTGCTCCACCTGTTTATGCCCTATCCTTGTAGGGATCTTTTCCAAAACAGCACCAACCTAGGACACCACTCACCCAAAGGAAACGGCGAACAAAAATGCAAATACAGGAGAAATCATGCAGAGTCAAATTCATGTACACACAGAAGGTAAAGGGTAAAATTAAAAAAAAAAAACACGGTCCGCGTGAGACTCGGCCTTTGGTCGAGTTTTCCGTATCCGCAGGAACACCACCACCCTCTTGGATCAAGGCGCAGATGCAGCTCCTAAGCGGTCGGAGGTGAGTAGATCAGACCCACCACAAAGTGGTCATCAAATTCATCATGACAATGAATGTCAACGAGGGAGACCACGCCAGACTCCACGGTGGGAGGGGAGGGGGGGGGGGGGGGGGGGCGAAGGACCAGCGAGTGCAGCGCGACGCTGCGACGCGCGGCGGGCCCTGCGTCTCCGGCGAGAGAGGCGAGACCGTCGGCGGCGAGGCACTGCTTGGCGCTGGCGCTGCTGGCATCACCGGCTGGGGAGCGACCGGAAACCAAGCCGGACGCAGTTCCTCAGGAAGTGAACGGCAAATTCCCTCCCACGTCGCGATCACTTACAGCACCGTGGCCGACTTGGCGACAGAGCAAAAACTTGGAAAAAATATAACAAATAAAAGAGAAAGACGGAACAAAGCCAACTGTGAGTATCCACAAACGCTACTGGGCTTTCTGGGGCCGAGGATCTGTCCACTTTCTCGGACGGGTTAACGTTACTTGACTGGTCCAAATTTTGATGTGTGTTCGTGCGCATGTGTGCATGTGTGTACATGTGTGTACATGTGTGTACATGTGTGTACATGTGTGTGTGTGTGTGTGTGTGTGTGTGTACTTGCGTGCGCGCGTGTGTGTGTGTGTGTGTGTGTGTGTGTGTGTGTGTGTGTGTACAGAGGTAGATGAGTGTGCTCTCGGTCTACATAAGTGCTCGAACTACAGTGTCTGCAACAACACATTGGCGTCTTACACGTGTGTTTGTAAACCTCTCTACTCCGGAGCTACATGCGAGAATCGTAAGTCATGTCGACTACAGTGGAACCAGTCTGGCCCGACCGCTCAAGGGACCTCGCAAGCGTGGTCGCTCTGTACAGGTGGTCTCATTATCCAGGGTCATTTGACTGGAATTGGCCTCCCTTGGTCCTAGTTGTAGTGATCCTCTGGGACAGGTGGTCGCCTTATCAGAGTGGTCGCCCTGACAGGTTTTTCTGTATCTCGTAATCTGCATGCACAGTAAAACTTGTCAAGGCGACCACTCGGATAAGGTGACCACCTGTTCTAGAAGACCACTGAAACCAGAACCAAGGGATGCTGTTTCCAGTCAAATGACCCCGGATAAGGAGACCACCTGGTAACAGAGACCACATTTTGAAGGTCTCTTGAGCGGTCGTCTTAGACCGGTTTCACTGTACATTCTCACGATGGCCAGTGGCTGATAAAATGCATTGTGCAGGCAGTGCTCTCGCGTCCAGTTGTACGTAGGGTGTAGAAACGTCATTCTCGTGTCTGCGTGAGGGTGCAGCTGAAGACTTCACGTCAGTCGTCCTTGTGACGGTTGAAACGTGTCCGTGTGCCGGGATGATCGAGCACTGCCTGGTGAAATGGGCAGCACACAGACGTGTACTCCCCTTCCTCTGACCCAGGTATGCCATTACCACCAGGTGATTCAACTGTTCTCGTATCTGTGTTGCGGATGCTCGATGCGTTTTAAATAATCCGACAGCAGATGTGATCTATCCTCCAGTCGTATACCGTATTTTCCGGGGTATAAGCCGCACCGGGGTATAAGCCGCACCCCCCTTTTTGAGGCAAAATATTGACTAAAAGTTGGTATTCGGAGTATAAGCTGCACCCACAAACCAAGATTTTTCACACTCATTGACAAATGGCCTTTCTACAAATTTATTATGGTTATGGAGCTAAATACCATGTTAAATCAGATTATGAAAAATAGAGTCCCCGTATATGCGTACCGTATGGTGTAGCCCGCGCACTAAAACTAGTAAAAGTGCCGGGATAGCAACACAGGCGCGAAGCTGAGTCGAATGACATGTCACATGACGTCAGCATGCATACTGATGTATGCTAAGCATTCATTCGCGCAAGCATATTCGGTGTATAAGCCGCAGGGGCGATTTTGGTCCGATTTTTAGCGAAAAAAAGTGCGGCTTATACCCCGGAAAATACAGTAAGTTAGTTTCTCTCCCCGCATAGCTTCTGTTGTGAGACGACTTTTCCCTGCTGACAGTCTCAAGAAAATCGATTACCGGTAGGAAAATTTACTCACCATGGTCCCTGTGTTCTTTGCGTAATGTCCGCTGCACATCGCTGTAATCATGTTGATCTTGATCTTGCATTCTTGTCCATGCAATCCCTAGCCGTGGGCTACGATAGTGGCGATGGATGCATCAAGGGAGAGTATCTGCTGATGCCGCCGCCGCGACCCGGCACTAGCAGCTTGTTTGACTACACGGTAGACTTCGCCACAGCCAATGGTACCTGTAGCCGGGTTGGCCTGACTCTGCCGACGACCGATAACAACACCGAGTGTGCTCAATCCCTACTGGCCGACATCAACGTGCACTACCAACGGACGCTGACGTACTGGAACGCAGGTGGCAACTCGATAAGCCAGACTACTATCCGAGCGTCTATTCCAGCGGCATTACGTAGCATTGTCTGTGTTGGTAAGTACACATCTTCCTCCCCTTTCCTGCTACAGGTGAGCCCCTCGATAGGCCTCCGCAGCCTTTGGTCAATCCTTTTAAATGAAAATCAATGAATCAACTACTCTTTACTGCCATGGTTGGCTCTCACCCTTTATCTCAACTGATTAGCTGGCCATCTGTTGACGTGCCAGGAGATGTCGTCTAAGTTCATAAAGTATACATCGGTTGACAGCAATAAAACTTTAAAAGCCGTGTTCCCAACTGGCGCGTGGACGCGATACGCTTACGGTTCATGCGTGCCCAAACGCGCGCGCTTAGGCTTTCACAAAGAACAGCATTTCGTAAAAGGGCAATAAATAAGGTAAATTGTGCACTCATAACGACAGCAGAAAATGAATAAAGTTAAGTTCCATAACGTTTTCTTGTGACTGTCATCAGTGGAACACCGTCACATAAAAATGTAACAACTAAAACACACACTTATATACATGTAGCTAATATGGTTTCAGGTAAAAAATACAGCAGCCAGCAAGTACAAAAAGCGAAGTTTGCACCTTTGCAATGTGTGAATATAGTGTATGTGAGAAAGGTAGTGGCAGATGAATGTGATACTGTGTGAATGAATGTAATGGTGCGTGTGTATTACATTGCAAAGGTGCAAACTTTGCTTTTTGTACTTGCTGGCTGCTGTATTTCTACCTGAAACCATATTAGCTACATGTATATAAGTGTGTGTTTTAGTTATTACATTTTTATGCGACGGCGTTCCACTGATGACAGTCACAAGAAAACGTTATGGAACTTAACTTTCTTCATTTTTTGCTGTTGTTATGAGTGCACAATTTATCTTATTTATTGCCATTTTACGACTATTGTCTCCTCGACGATTGTTTAAACAGCATTTCGACTCGTATTTAGGGCGTGTGACGCCTTCGAATACTAATTTGTTATCCCCACCAGTGAAAGTCAGTGGCTTGTACACTGGTAAGCGCCTGGTACACGCTGAAAATTCCATGTTTGATTTTCCATCTCGGCGCATTTCCGTACGTATGGCGCCCCAAAAGCCAGCAAAATACGCACAAACGCGTGGTTTCACGCGTACACGCGTCAGTTGTGAACACAGCTTTATTATTAATACCCGTGTCAGGAGATCAGTCATCTCAAGCCCTGTGCCATTCAGCTGTGTGTATTATTAAAGAGCTTCTCTCCATGTAGGCATCATTCTCTCTTTCTCTCTCCCTCCCCCCCCCCCCCCTCTCTCTCTCTCTCCTTTTCTCTATCTCCGTCTGTCCGTCTGTTTGTCTGTCTGGCTGTCTGTCTGGCAAAAGCTTGATATCCGTGCAACAACACCCCAGCACAGCGCCAGCCAAGGGTATTGGTGTTGCGATCCCAATGCATCCCAACACAATAAAAGCAGTTATAGTTACATTAATATTTATCTAAGCACTCACAGCCTCCATTGCAGCCATTTACTGTAAAGCGATAAACATTTCGCGGCGTGCAAATTTTGCGTTTTCATGAACTGGGCTGGTTCATGATGAGAAACTTTTGCGATTGTATCTCTTCAGTTGGACCTTATACTGTCTAAAATCAATGTACAGACCAGTTTGCGGCGATTTATATTCGCGAAATTGGGATGGTCACGAAAATAGCGAAATTTTATCTCTAGTGAAAGTTTCTCACTTTACGGCACACATTACACATTAGGATCCACCGATGCTAACACTCGAAGTACGGTCGTCACCTGGTCACGTACACGTGTATGTCATACCGATTCTTCGCCATGGTCATGCATAACAAAAAGAATGGAAAGGAAAGCCACGCGCGAGCAAAACAAATCTAGAGTGCGAGACTACTCACGGTACATGCACTGAAAAAAACGTAACGAAAAATTCGTCTGAGAACAAAATGCAAAGGCTAGAAACGAAGAAGCCCTTCGAAGCTACTTCGTTGCAAAATGGAGTCATTCGTTAGAAAAGAAGATGGGGAACCAGAATGCGGCTAACACCAGCATGGAATCAGCCACAAAGTAAGAGAGTAAGAAAGTAAGAGAGTAAGAAAGTACGAGAGTACATGTGCATGTAATGCAAAATAAGTAATTAGTTCAACTCGGATGGTGAGCCAATTGAATTATTGTGAAGAAGGAGAAGGACAAAATGTTACGAGTTATGACTAACTGTCCACCAACGTAACCAGATCTTATACAGTCAGCGAGTGCGACAAAATGGCACAAAACTGACAAGGAGTACTGAGACATTCGGCGACCTGACACCTAGCTCCAACGCTTCTCCAAGGCGCAAACCAACAACCTTCGTTGGTGGACAGTTAGTCATAACTCGTAACATTTTGTCCTTCTCCTTTTTCACAATAACAGAATTAGTTATTTCGAATTCATTTTCATGTATTTCATCGCGACATTCGCGACCTCACCTGTCAAGACACCTGAAACTCGCAACATATAAAGTCCTCGAGCACACCACGTACAGTCAACTTCGCCAATAACG
>NC_088655.1:10061464-10063964 GCF_964019385.1 Sycon ciliatum | reverse complement strand
GTTGAACAGTGGTGCAATCCCAGCACAAGCTGCTATGGCTTCTGCTGTAGCATCGCTATCATCGCCTCCGGTGATGCGCGTCAAAAGGTCAAAGGTCAAAGGTGTGTCTGCAATGACCCATATCTGTGTACGCATGCATGTGTCTGTGTTTTTTCTGCATGTCTATTTCTGTATGCATGCGCATGATTCTCGTTTCCAGTTGTATTTGTTGAAGTAAATAGTTGACATTTCGTGTGTGTTTTAGGACTGCCTTGTCATGTTCATGTGTATGCCTTTTGCCTATTCTGCAGTTGCACGCATGTGTTCATCTCATTGGCCTCGCTCTTTCTAATTTCTTTTGTTCATTTGGCTTATGCGAAGACTAGCCAAACTTGCTTGGTGATGTCAACGCACAGAAGCATAATATTAATAATAATCATAATAATGTGCATGATTGAGTGTATTTCGCCTATGTCAATCTGATGTCAATCCGTACAGCCAAGTTGGGCAAGGACTGCGCCCCGCAGATTCTCTCCATCCCGTTCCGACTGGCCAATGTCAAAGCAGTCACGAATGCCGAAGCCCGCGCGCTCTGCAATGACACTCTGCTCAACTCTACACTGCTGGTCAACGTCGGGTGCGTGACGGAGTTCCTGAAAGGCATGTCGCTTGTCCTCGGCGTCCCCGCCGGTATTACTGTTTGGACACAGACCGGTGCAGCGTACGTCACTCCGAGCGGATCTCTCGCGGTAAACACGGCTGTCTTGTCAACGGACAAGTTCATTCCGATCTGCTCAGGTACGTTGAAGTTAACATACTGCAGGAGTTGAACGTCTAGCGAGTCTAATAAATTGCAACGTGGAAAAATGCGGGCACAAGTTATGCCACCGAGTCCACCAACTAAACCAGATTTGAACAGTCAGACGTGCACAAGCTAGCACAAAATTGACAAGAAGTACTGAGACGGCGGACTTGATCGCATTATTTGTGCCCACATTTTTCCATGTTACAATTTTTTCCTTGGCTCACCATCTGAGTCTAGTAAAGGTAAAAGATTTGCGGAAAAATCCACTTTGCGGGCACTGAGTTTAACCACCCCTGCCTTCAGACACCCGACCTCATTCGCTCTAGTACTAGTAGTACGGAACAGAGAAGGAATAGTTCTAGGTAATGTTCCTTTTATAAGGCCATGGTAAAAAATAAAGTTGATTCTCAGGTCATGAGCCTGTGAAAATCGGTGTGAGCGAGCGATTTTTTATTTTATTTCCCACATTTTTTTATTTCCAAAGATAGGGGCTGCGTTCGTTTTTAGCTACCTGGTAGAGTAGAGTAGAGTCACTCTACCGATAGAGGTAGATGGTAGAGGCAAGTGTACGAACGCTGTTCTACCGGATCTAGTAGTTTACACGATGTGTACGTGAAATGTTTCTTATTTGTATGGAGTTGTGTACAAATCCTTGATCTTGCTGGAAATCCCGTAGCTCTACCAACTTCTACCGGATTCTACCAACTTTTTCCCGGTAGAGCCGGTAGAGGAAAGTAGAATCTACCCTTTTGAGTAGAACTTTTTTTTCAAAAAACGAACACCTCTACCGAAAGAAGTAGTTTCTACCCAAACCTGTAGATCAAAAACGAACGCCCCCAGGGTCACACATAAGTACGTCACAGGTTCATATCATTATTTTTACATTCAGGCCAGGGAGTAGAAAAATACCGGTATTTTACTACTCCCTGATTCATGCCTTTCGCATTGACCGTTTTCATGTGCGCATATGCATGCATAGAAATAAAAAAATCGTCGGTGCGCCGCCAAAAATCGGTACGCGCGTACTTGAGAATCAAAGATAATTTTTACCATGGCCTAAGCGGTGGATTTTTTTATCGTCAACTTTGTGATCCCTTAGAGAGATTCAAGTCTCACGGTAGACTCTACTCAGTGCTCTTTTGGAACTGTACATGGAAAAAGATCTTTTGTGTCTGTGAGTAGTGACTACACCCAATTTCCAAAACTTGCTCCGATCGCTTCGATTTTGGTCTCATTCGATTCTCCCAGGCGTAGTACATAGGAAATCTGTAAGTATTATTCGAATCGGCCCTGCCATTCTTGAGTTATAGTGATTTGAAGTGCGCCAAGTTGGACTTTTGCTGGAAACAGAAATGAATGGGAGCGATGGGAGAATCGAGAACGACCGCACAGTCCGTGCATGCAGTACAGTGTACAGTGCACACGCCTCGTCACTCGAACTGCGCGTACGAAATTGCATACTTAGGTATGCTGGCGCAGAACAAATTCGCTCGTAGAGGAAGACGAAGCGTCTCACCGCCTTGTAATTTCACATGGCCAGTAGTTTTTCGACGCTGAAGACGATGGAATAGTCCGCGACGCTACGACCCGACCAGAACAACCCGAAATTCATACCCTGAAAAGCGCTGAGCGCAGAGCTCCTAAATTTTGTCGTATGGAAACGGGACTTCGGGTCTCAAGGGCACGAACATCTCCTCTCTCAGATAAAGCAATTCA
>NC_088655.1:9958964-10056464 GCF_964019385.1 Sycon ciliatum | reverse complement strand
GTCCTCTCCTTCAGAATGTTTTCGATTATTTTCTGTCCCGGTTCTCGTGTAGGAACCAGGTCACCGATGATGCATTGAATTTATGGGTATTTTTTGTAGAAATGTTGTGCTCGTTCGGCCTTCATCCAGTGGGAGAAGTGCAACCAGGATTATGCTGTGCATATCTTATTTTTACCTTGAGCCTAGTTGAGGCTCATGTGTACCTGGGAGGATTTTGCAGAAATATGAGCTAGATTTTATCAAAGAAACTCCTATCTGATTGTGAGAAAGCCGACGGAGGACCAGTTACTTGCATAACCGCAAAGCTCCTGTTCTTGTGTGTGGGTGTGGCTGCGCACGCGCCCGTGTGTGTGTGTGTGGTGCAGTGGTATGTGCAGTCGATTTCCAATCGAGAGGTTGCGGGTTCAATTCCCGACGATTATGGTCGCACACGTCTTTCTTCTCTTTCTCATTCTCCTAACTCTTCTTTCATTCTCCTGGGTGGTTACCAACAGCCAGGGTATGCCGGAGTATGTGGTGCGGTGCGTCTCTTGAAATAGAAAAAAAGAATGAAAAAATGGAAAAAATGAAAAATAGGGAAAGTCACTTCAATCAGCTGTGTGGTGGATTCCAGGTTAAAATTAGTGGCAGTAAATTCATCAGCCTTGCAAGCTGTATACTTATTATTATTACTATGCACTTACGCGTCAATGTCAGCGGTGGTATACTGCCCACAAATTCGCACGTGCTGAATGGACTTGGGAAATGAAAAATAAAAATAGAAAGAGCAACGACAACAGAAATAGAAATACAATACAAGACGTACCTGCACATGACAGCATTGCTCAGATTGAACAGAGGACGCAGACACAGGATAAAGGGCATTGTCGACTCCGTTTTGAGAATAATCCAGTAAAATGGTGGCAGGTGCAAGCTGTTGAATGGTGTAATCCCAGCACAAGTTGCTATGTCTAACATCGCTGTTCGCTATCATTTCTCTGTGAGGAGAGATCATATCATGCCAGTAAGACAAAATCTGAACAAAACCAGTGTCATCCAATGTTCATTCAATGTTAACTGCCACTGTGCTGCCAACTGCCACATCGAATTCATCCGCCATGCACGCGAGGGCGACCGTGAAGTGAGATTTCTCGTGGCCCGTGATGCGAACGAGAATGGGAGTGCTGGCCCTTGGCGTTGACGGTTCGTTTCGTCGGCATGTCGAACGTCAGGGGAACCTCATCCATGTTGCCAATCTGTGACAACGCGATAGGGTGTTCCTGCCGACGATCGATCACGAACCGCTGGAAGGCCAGCACTTTCTCCCTCTGAGGTCTTCCGGATGACGAGCAGCTAGTGTCGTCCTTTCGCGCATCACCATGCACCAGCCGATTGCGCCGCATGAAGCGAAAACACCAATGATTATGATTTATGTGTGGAGAAGCGAAATTGCCCTGTCGCATGTCGCGCTTCCTGGCTCAGCTTCTTCGCCTTGCGACGAATGTCCATAGTGGACACTGTCAGGCCAGACTGCCGGCGAGACTGGACCCATTCTACGAGCTCTTGCTCCAAGGTGGAGTGAGCAGCTTTCCTTCCAGCTCCAATTTTGCGCTTTGTGCGGAGAACGTAACCACGTGACGTCGTGTGGAACTACATGACTGTACATAACTACTAAACTAGTGTACCATGGACCACCCTTTTCAGGTCACATGATCTACGGATATTTCCCCTAGTTTGAGGGGATTATGGCTCATAATCCCCTCAAACGAGGGGATTTCATATCCACAGGAAATCCTGTGGATCCCCTCGGACGGTGGGTCGGACCCAGTCCTTCTACCAGCATAACCAAGAGAGCTAGCTCCCTTGGCTGCTGCTTGAATATGCAAGAACGGGCCTTCCAGATAAGGTCTAAAAAGGGGAAGTGGCTATAGTTATCAAAAGAAAAGCATATTGGTGAAACAAACTAGGGAAGCGGCAATCTTTCTATCAGCAACAAACAAGAGCATCTTAATTTGCAACATGCTACATGAACCGGGTGTGCCGAACACCGGTAACCATAGAGACACACCACACTCTCATATAGATACTGGTGATAAATAGACCGAGTAAGGAAAATAATCCAATAGCCCATCGGATGAATTCGATGTGGCAGTTGGCATGGAGAGTAAAAGAAATTGAGTCAATGACAACAAATGCTCGTCCAGCAAAGGAGTTGTCATAGAAACATTGAACGAAATGAGCATCGCCGTCCAATGCAAACTTTGGTTTCTAGTACAGTGTTTGGAAAATTCCTTCTTTCACAGACCTGAAAGATTAGTAGGGCTGAAACGATCATCCATTTAGCCCAATCGATTACTCTTTATCATAACGATCGATTATTCGATTATAATCTTTAAGAGGCCGCACCTGGAATATGTACGTAGAATGGCCAAAAGTGGAAATATGTACAAAATTTTGCACAAAAAAAGTGTTATGTATGCAGACCGGACGCGACTTTGACCTTCGAGCTTCATGCTCCAGCTTCGTTGTAGAACTAATGGACCGTATGCGTGTTAAAACAAAATGGCGTCACGATTTATTGAAAGTGGTATAGTTGGTGGTACGAGTGTTCAAACCCATTTGAACTTCATACTGTTCGTCTTCTTTTTGACATGCTCTCTTTCCATCGTCCTTAGCTTTTGTTTGTTGAGAGCTGTTTTGGCTTTCTCCTATACCTCTGGGGGATGCCAAGTGATGGTTTTGAGAGGCTGGTGATGGCTGTGAGCGAGAGTTTGCCGATCGGCGTCGTCCTCGCTATAGCGATGAAAATACTAGTTACTGCGCACCTGGCAGATATCACAACACGTCGGAGCGTCCAGGAGCAAAGGAATCTTGGGTTTTCACTGGAATCTAGTTCCTCCAGCATCATGCAGCCCACCGTCGGTGAATGGCGGTCCAGAAAGGTCGAACCTGGTCTTCTGCAGCATCTCGCAGTCCTGCGAGGCACACTGAATACGCCTGTCATGTATTCTACAAATAAAAATCACGAAGTAGTGGACTTTACAGTGATGAGTCTATCCTGTATGCTGCAAAAGACGCAGGAAATGTGACTGGTGTCCGTACACTGGACGCCAATATCATCCCAGTCTTCTCCTGCAGGATCTGTTTGACATTGACATACCGGTATGCAGTGGGTCGACATTGGCCTGGTTTGGCAGCTATCTGCCTGGTTGGATGTAGCAGGTTTGCATTGGCGCGTCGTCCAGTCCGACATTTTCTTGTAACTGTGGAGTACCGGCAGGGTTTGAGAGGTTGCTCGTGCTGTGAACACATATCTACTGCCTGTCTAGTCCTGGAAGTGCCGTCTCGCCGCATCCTTGCTGCCGTTATTTCGCTTTGTTTCGTGGTGCAGCTCAAAACCTGCCCAAACAACTGTGAGCTCCCAACATGGTATGGACAAATTGCACCACTCATGCTGGTTAACTAAAACCGGGATAGTGGAGTAAGCGAGTTCACTCCCTGGGCCATGGCAAGATCTGTTCAGCGCGGGCTATTCCAACCTCCAAGTGCATAGTCACCGATCGATCCATGCGATGGTGGTTGACCTACAAAGAGCCAAGGTCTACGAGTACTACTATTGGATGCTGTCTACATGCAGTCAACAAAATCAAAGTACCTCAGTATGCCCCAGAATAGGGCATGTGCATCTATCATGACACAACAGGGGTTCTGGCGGCACCTGTCAAACAAGCAGTAGCGACTAGTGTCAGCTACCTATTGGGGGCTAGCCGCTACAGTCTGTCACTGGAGATAATTATTATGTTCACTATTTAGACTGAGCACAATCAATGATGCCCAATCAATCTGCCCAATGTGTGTTCTGTTCCACCTAATTATAACGTCCCATCGCATCAACCCTACTACACGCACATGTCGTCACTCTAGCACGACTTGTGTTATTATTGTTTATTTTGATTCGCACGATAAATAGAGCACAATAAACGTTAACTTGACCGAAGGTTAAAGGTGACTGCAGATAGAGGAACACTTCGAGGTACAGGTACCGGCATCAATACAGTATCAGAGAGAAACAAACAAAAATGAGAGGTACGCAGAAAAAACTCTCGTAAGCCCAAGGGGAAGTGGTTGATGAGGGATGAATGCACTCTCCACGCTCATCTACACTGTTCGTGGAAATGCACACATACATACAATAATATACAACATAGCAATAGCATGCACAGAACCGAACAATTTCATGTTCACACATGCAAGCACAGACAAAAGCCGATACAGACAATATCCCCATACACACAGACGCACACACAGACACACACAGACACACACACAATGTCCCATGTATGCGCCCGTGGCGAGAAAAGCACGCAAATGCACTGGATGTGAACCCACAGATTTTCTCTTATAGCAACGATAGCGGATCTGATTCTGAATGAAACAAACACACAATACAATCATTGAATGCCCATCCGCAGATGATGGCAGGTCCTGAAAGAACAGGCAGTGTTCCAGTGATGGGAAACAGAACTTCGAGTGGCGAGTGAGGTATACACACACACACACACGTGCGTGCGCGGGCACACACTAAAGTATTCAGAAATAGAATCGACATCGTAGTATTCATTGGTTGGGGAATGGAAAGGAAAATAAAACATTGCTGTAGGTTATTGTTGTAAGGACACTGGGAGCACAACAGAAAGGTAAGCAACTTGCTTTGAAGCAAAGAAAGTTATTATTCCACGGATCTCAGAAGGAATAGACTGTGAGCCAAGTGCATGAATTCATGATTTTCGTTCCCACTTTGGGTGTACCGCGATTTTGTTCTTTTAGCATGTGGAGAGACCTAATAGAAGATCATTTTTGATTGTTGTCAGTTTGGGAAGCTTGCAGGGAAGTCAAAATAAGCAATTATCTTAACATACCCCGTTTCCATAGCAACTACATAGCAACTGACATAGCAACATGCTATTTTGAAGGTGTTTCTTACTTTTTTCAGCAGGCAACGGCACTGGACGAAGAAATGTATATCAAGCGTCATTGCAGCTGGGTTAAAATAACTATACGTGGCCAAAAATTATAGAATTACGCATAAGTGCATTGTATAAAGTACGTGCACATTTTAAATATTACTCGAAGTGACGATGCACTGGTAGGTAAGTGCACATGAAATGGTGCCGACAACCACGAAATGCATTTCAGGAATGATAATGTACAGAACAAACAGGTGGCATTCAATATACAAAGCCCAGCAGCAGCGAATTCTCCAGACAACGGTTGGAAAAGACCATCAACAACAGCCAGGAGAATCTGGTTTAATCCGGTGCAATGCTCATTTCACCCTCTACATCTCTATAATATATACATGTACAGTATGGCAGAATAATGTTAAAGAAGTTGCTGGATACAGGATTTGTATATTTGCACTCATATAACTGATCAATGTAACGTTACTTCGTAAGTACTGCTGTATTGCTTCCTAACTTATAAGTGCAAAGGGTAGAGCAATGACCGTAACCAGTAACGTTAGAGGACCGCAGGGGTATACCGGTAGATACAGATCTGTAGTTTATTTGAACTATAATAATAATAATTATTTTGAAGCATTAGTTCCATTACCCATTGTATGTACAGAACACAAGCGGAAAGATACAATTAATCATAGTCTGAAGCACTTCAGTATAAAAGATCGAAACAGTTATTAGCTCTCCGGAGATAAGGTACATTGTACGTTCTACATGTATTTCTGCTCCAACAGATTACAAAAACCTTTAGTTTAGCTTGACTGATCAGCAGCAAGCATGCTAGCACACTGATATGATTGACATGATGATGTTCGTACTGCCACTGCGCTGCACTAGCACTGCACACAACACTATAGAAACCACGAAAAAACATCGTCATGATGCGGCTGGGTTTGCACCACCGTACATTTTTGCGAGGTCAGTGGTGCAACAGAAGTCCGCTCCAGCTCTTGTGACCTTGGTTCTTGTCGATGGCGGCTATTGATTTGGCCAAAGTAGTTTCTCCCTTCTATTTGGGCATGTTCGTGCCTGATTTGGAAGTGACAACAAGCTGAATTCGTATCTAGTCGAGTAGATGAAACGAACTGGGGAAAAAAATTGCGGTACGCTCAAGGTCGGAACGAAAAAAAATTCTAACAGGATTTTTGGTGCCTGGCTCACAGTCTAGAAGGAACGTTCCAGAATGCTGCACTGGCAACAGGCGGCCTGCATGTGCGCGGCCCCTGCAGTCGGTCCAGCTGCCGGCCTTGCAGTGCTGAAAAGAATGTGCAGTACAGCATGTCACATAGTGTCGCAGCCTGGACAAATAGGCGCTGGGAAATCCTAGTTATGTGCTCACCTACACCACGATGCACCAATCTTCTGAGCTACTTTGGCAACAACTTTGTCCACTTGAGACTCCCATGGGCTGAGCCAGTTGTTGAGGGCTGCACCAAGGTGGACGGCAATGACCGCTGATGGCAAGGCAATCCATGACATACAGTCACTAGGGCATCGTCAACATGGCGCTGAGGCTGGATCGATAAAATCAACCTTTAGGCTGCCGCGGGGTTGACAACGAGGCCGCTGTCTCGAAGCTAGTCAGTCAGCCTCGTCACCGCCATTGACGAACCAGTCGCCACCGCCAGCAGTGGCGGTAGGTTGTGACAAGTGTGGTGCAATATTGTCAGCAAATTCAGTACTCAGGATAAGATGAGTGACAAAGGGAACGTTGTGTTTGGTAATATTGAAGTGAACAGGGATGATCACAAACCCTGCGCGTACTCCACCGTGAGTTACAAGAAAATTCCGGACTGGACGACGAGCAAACACCAACCTGCTACATCCAACCAGGCAGATACTATTACGATAGCTGCCAAACCAGGTCAATGCCGACCTACTGCATAATGTCAATGTCAAACAGATCCTGCAGGAGAAGACTGGGGTGTTGGCGTCCAGTCACTGAGTGTACAGACACCAGTCACATTTCCTGCGTCTTTTGCAGCATACAGGATACACTCATCACTGTAAAGTCCACTACTTCGTGATTTTTATTTGTAGAATACATGACAGGCGTATTCAGTGTTCCTCGCTGGACTGCGAGATGCTGCAGAAGACCAGGTTCGACCTTTCTGGACCGCCATTCACCGACGGTGGGCTACACGATGCTGGAGGAACTAGATTCCAGTGAAAACCCAAGATTCCTTTGCTCCTGAACGCTCCGACGTGTTGTGATATCTGCCAGGTGCGCAGTAACTAGTATTTTCATCGCTATAGCGAGGACGACGCCGATCGGCAAACTCTCGCTCACAGCCATCACCAGCCTCTCAAAACCATCACTTGGCATCCCCCGGAGGTATAGGAGAAAGCCAAAACAGCTCTCAACAAACAAAAGCTAAGGACGATGGAAAGAGAGCATGTCAAAAAGAAGACGAACAGTATGAAGTTCAAATGGTTTTGAACACTCGTACCACCAACTATACCACTTTCAATAAAATATCGTAACGCCATTTTGTTTTAACATGAATATCGCGGATTACTTGTATATGTACTACACTGCAGTCTGCAGGACTGTTTTTCGATTTTGACAGCATGTATACCAAGGCGAGCCGCGCGTGCAGTGCGTAAGAAATTAAAAATTTAAAAAACGCAAAATAATCGTAATCGGTAATCTAAACGATTGCTCGATCGTTAGAGTTATCAAACGAGTACTCGATTATTCGGTATAATCGTTTCAGCCCTAAAGATTAGATTAATCTTTGCAGCAGTTAGCCTACTACTAACTCAATGTCATTGGTTCTACATGTACCGGTACGTGTAGATGTACCCATTCACGCTCTACTGGTCTTGTCAAATTTGTTCCACACGATCACAAACAATCCATCTTATTTCGGATACTCTTACAACATTTGACTAAGCCATGGGACGGACGTCAGTGTCTGACAATTCTTCATTGTAGTCTTTGATTTGTAGGGAATAAATCGCCTCCACGCCGGTAGGTGACAGACGAACAGAGCACCTCAAATTATTTTCAAATAATTACAATATCTACTATTTCGTCGTTTTCACTTGATCGCTATCAGTATCGCTTTTCCCCACGGTCTTGTCAGCTACCAACAAGCAGCAGAGTTCATGAGGCTTCGTCTTGGGAGACAAACCAAAGAAAGTGTGTGACAATCCGCATTCGCCTCAGTCAAACCAATAAGTGGATCAAAACCTGGAGAGGCGACAAACAAAACTATTATCAGAACTACCGGTACTTCGCGTTCGGTGTTCCGTTCACAGACTGTCAGTGCACTGGTTCATGCTGCATGCAGCGCTGCTGATCACCCGAAAAGTGTGGTCTATACAGGATATTGCACAGTGTCCGCGAGGATTATTTTTCATAATCCCCGCGGCGCTGCGCGCCTTGGGGATTTGAAAAATAATCCTCGCGTGCAATATCCTATACTAGTACATAGACCACCCTTTTCAGGTGATCTTATTATTATTAAATTATTATTTTATTCCAAGCAATACATGGCTGGGGTAGCCAATGACCACTCATATCCACAGGAAATCCTGTGGATCCCCTCGGACGGTGGGTCGGACCCAGTCCTTCTACCAGCATAACCAAGAGAGCTAGCTCCCTTGGCTGCTGCTTGAATATGCAAGAATGGGCCTTCCAGATAAAGTCGAAAAAGGGGAAGTGGCTATAGTTGTCAAAAGAAAAGTATATTGGTGAAACAAAACTAGGGAAGTGGAAATCTTTCTATCAGCAACAAACAAATTATTTCAAATGGTGAACGGTACTATTCGGCCAATAAAATGTAAAGAACTCTTCCTCTCCTCTCCTCCATGCGCTACCCTCAGTAGCCATTATACACACCAACCAAGGAAGGGTTAGCAGTGAGTCGGCTGTGAGAGCGCATGGAGGAGAGGAGAGGAAGAGTTCTTTACAGCAACAAACAAGAGCATCTTAATCTGCAACATACTACATGAACCGGGTGTGCCGAACAACGGTAACCATAGAGACACACCGCACTCTCATTATAGATACTGGTTATAAATAGACCGAGTAAGGAAAATAATCCAATAGCCTATGGAGAGTAAAAGAAATTGAGTCAATGACAACAAATGCTCGTCTAGCACATAAAAAGTCGTAGGAGTAGGAAGCAAGTTTTTAGCTCCTGCCTTTCCATCTATGGAATAGCCTTTCGGCCACTTTTGTAAGTATAGGTGGACCTGGAACTAGTCCCAGCCCTAATATGGTGGAGAATCCAAATATGGACCTGGCCTTGCTGCTGGATGGGGAGATTCGTGACTTGGCCAAAAAGTCAGGACTTGCAGGTGTGGACTCGTTGGCCCGACCGGACCTTGTACTTCAACTTCGCGCCATGGACATCGGCAAATCAGGTATGCCAGCGCTAGTGAGCTCTATCAGTGCACTGTCCTCGACTATCACTGCATTAACTGTGGAAATGGTATCCCTCAGGGAGGACAGGGATAGGGAAGTTAGAGAAATGAAAGCAACCATTGATGGCCTCGTGGCGAAGATGATACACCTTGAGGAAGGCGGGAGTCCAAACCTGATTGCACAATCTACAACCCCGAGTACAACGTACAGTAGTGTAGCTAGTTCAGGTAGTACAGGGGCTGGGGTGAGGGAAACCGTCACTCGGACTCGTACTCCCCCCAACGCACACTCTACCAACCGTACCCGCACTTCCCAAACATCGACACATGTACACCAGACCTCATCACGCACTGAAACACCACCGGCTGCACCAACCAGATCAACATTGGCTACAACTAGTACAAGTGAAAATACGGGAAGCAGTTCGGATGGCTGGGCCGAAGTTGTACGGCGTCGGGTCACGTCCCGGTACGTGAAGCCTGTGGCCCCAGCTAACCCCAACATCCTTACAGGCGTAGAAAAAGTCGCGAAATCTGTGTTCTACGTGGGCAATGTCCACATGGAGTGTAGCGCTAACGCAATTACTGACTGGTGCAAGGACCGTGAGGTTGAGGTGCTCAATTGCAGTATTAGCGAATCCCGGACCTTTGGCACAGCATATGCACGACTGACTGTCCTAGCGACGGATGAAGGCAAAATACTCAGTGCAGGATTTTGGCCGGCAACAATTAGCCACACCGTCCGTAAGTGGCGCTTTGCCGACGGTACCAATGTGACTGAACGTGGTGGTGATACTTCCTCGTCATAATCATGTTGTCTATGTCTTCCCTCAACTTGCATGCTACCCCATTCTACCCCAGATCAGAATCCGACCTAACGCTGATAACCATGAATTGTCGGTCTCTCGTCAATAAATTAGCTGAACTTTCGATTGTTCTGGAGAGCACTAAGCCAAGTATTGTTTGCCTCACGGAGACCTGGCTGTGCCCATCTGTTTCCGTGCATGTACCGGGCTATTCCTGTTTCAGAAGAGACAGACCAGCACACGAGAACAGAAATGCACACTCTTTCACTAGAGGATATGGTGGTGTCGCGGTGCTTGTCCGGACTGATGCTTTTCAACATATTCTCCACAGACCCGACCTGCAGCGTCAGGGCTGTGAATCTACCTGGGTGGAAGTTAAGTCTCAATGCACCCCTAACCCTATTCTTGTATGTTGCATGTATCGACCCCCTTCCCAAACGGCGGAACAATTGTCCTTCTTCTCGGATATGCTGGTCGATGCTATACAGTCCTCTTGCTATGACGAGTGTGACTTCTTCCTGACGGGGGATTTTAATGCCAAACATAATGATTGGTGCTCTTCTGACTCCACCTCTACAGCCGGTACCAACCTACAGACAGTTTTTTCAATGCTTGGGCTCCAACAACTAGTGAGTTTCCCAACATACACTTCATCAGCGGGTGCCAACTCATGTCTTGACTTGTTGGTAACCAACAAACCCCAACATGTCCTCTCAGTCGACCACGCAGCTCCTCTTGGCACATCTGATCATCTGCAGGTTGTTTGTACGCTCAACTATGCATCGTGCTCGACACCACAAGCGACTGCTAAATCGTCCCTCCATCCCCAGGCTCAGTACAGGTATAAACAAGTGCCTACCCGTGTCTGGCAGGTTGTGAATGAAGACTTGTCTAGGTTGGACTGGTCATTACTTCATCGGCATTCTGATGTTGATGATGCCATTGTCCTGTTTGATGCTTTACTACAGTCAGCATTCCATCGTCATCTGTTGCCTTACAAAGTTATTCCGCGGACAGGAGACTACATTAGGCCTCGTCCTACTATGCGGGATGCATCCCGACCCTGGATCACTCCGGACCTCAAGTGTGCTGTGAAACTGAAGCGAGATTTGTATAGCATTTATAGGAAGTATCCAACCAGTGAAAACTTCATTGCCTTTAAGCGCAAGCGTAACGAAGTGAAATGTTTGTCACGTACCCTCCATCGTCAGTATGTACAGTCGGTTCATGCCACCCTGTCTTCCCATGATCGCCCTAGTCTCCATCAATTTCTCCGCCATCTCCGTAAGAACTGTAGTCGGGAGCCGATCCGATCAATGACAGCTTCAGACGGCACGGTAGCAACAGATCCCGCAGACATAGCAGACATATTGAACACGCAGTTTACGTCGTTTGGACTTCCTGACGACCCTACGTGGCCTATACCACCACTCACCCCTTCACCCTCAATACCTGCGTCCCTCCTATCATTGTCGACTGGTACAGTCCAAGTGAGGAAATATCTCCGTAATCTGAAAACTGGCAAGTCCCCTGGTCAAGACGGAATTACCAACGAAGTTTGGAGAGCTCTTGCTCCGTCTGTTGCCTATCCTGTGTCAATTATCTTGAATATGTCATTTCGTGAAGGGAAATTCCCAGCCATGTGGAAAACTGCGGTAGTCGTGGCCACCTACAAAAATAGAGGACCACGCACCACCCCCAGCAACTATCGCCCTATCTCATTGCTCTCTACGTTATCAAAAGTGTGCGAACGTGTTGTATATGACATCATTTATGATCATGTTCGCATTTCACTTTCGCCAGCACAGTCGGGCTTTTGTCGGGGTGACTCCACCAGGTACCAGGTTACCCGCCTCGTGCAAGACATCCACACCGCCCGGAACGCCCATAACCATGTTGGTTTAGTTTTCTTCGATCTCGCAAAGGCCTTCGACACTGTTTGGCACAGGGGTCTCTTAGCTAAGCTGCGAACAGTATATCGCATTGATGGCAAGGCTATCGGCTGGCTCTCATCGTATCTCTCTAACCGACATCAGCTTGTACGCCTCTCAACTGTGTTATCGGAGCCTTTACCCGTTACTTCTGGAGTCCCCCAGGGTTCAATCCTTGGGCCACTGCTATTTCTCCTGTATATTAATGACCTCCCCGATACTGCCCCAGGTGTCAGCCTTTTCGCTGACGACACAGCTCTGCTTTGCTCCAATGCTTGCCCTATACGCCTGCACGAAGCCATGCAAGATAGCATTGGGAAAGTTATAACCTGGATGCATGATTGGAAGTTGCAGCCAAACGTTGATAAAACGGCAGCTATGTACATTTCCCCTTCTCCCCCTTCCCTGCCACTTTGTTTTCCTTCTTCAAGTGTTGCTATTCGCATTGTTGAAGAGCATAAGCATCTTGGCGTTATTATTGACTCTAAATTGTCGTGGTCACCCCATGTGCAGTATGTCTGCAAGCGCACAAGCTCCATCCTTGGGGCTCTTCAAGCCCACTGTAGACATCTTCCTCTTTCTTGCAAACGCTTGTTTTATCGTTGCTATATATTGCCCTTACTTGACTACTGTGATACTGCTTGGTGTGGCATAACTACTACTGTATTGAACAAGCTAGAAACCCATAACCGCATGCTCCTTAAAATCTTATTTAGCAAAGATCGTCGCTTTCCCTCCGCTAGTCTTTACGAAATTGCCAAGATCAGTCCCCTTTCCACTCGACATAAGTTCCACCTCTGTGTTCTCATACATAAAATATTACTAAATAAAATACCCTTGCATATGCAGGCTTATAATTGGTTCTCCGAAACACGGAACACCCGGAACTCACTCAGTCTCCCACGCGCTGCCTCCACCCTATTCACTAGATCCCCGATCTTTGCTGGCTATGTGTTTTGGGCAACATTACCAACGCAGGCCAAGACCAGCACGTCGATGGATAATTTTGTTGCTAAAATCTCTGCTCAATTATAGGTTTCATGTATATCCTGCTGGTTTGTCTCCTCCTTTGCCTTCTTTGCCTCTTATTTGTATTCTTTTATCTGTTTTACTGCTGTGGTTGGCTTTCACCCTTGTCTCAGTTTTATTGGCCGTCATCATGATGTGCCATGAGATAATGATAAAAATACAAATACAAATACACGAGTTGAGACATTAATGCCCTTCCCCGAACCATATCGTCTGATGTCACTACTGATGTGCTCTTATTTGCCGATGACACTACTCTTGGGAGAGCAGCCGGAGGACCTAACCAACAACAAATGGTCCACCCCCTCCAGGCCGCCACTGATGGCGTTCTGCAGTGGGCTGATTCAGTCGGAGGGTGCTTCAACCCTTCGAAGTCTTGCACCATGCAGTTCTCTCCTAGAAGTCGTGCAGAACGTGCCCACCTTACTCATCCGACTCCGCACCTGAGAATGCAGGGAGATGACGTGTCTGATGTAACGACTCACCGACACCTTGGGGTCATCTTGGACTCTAACCTCGACTTCACCAACCACGTCGCCACCATCACGACAAAGTTTCGCCAGCGAGCAGTCCTGCTCATCCACATGACCAAGCGTATCACCCCAGCCGTAGCCAACCGCTTGTACACTGGATATGTTCGACCTGTGGTTGAATACGCCTCATCCCTCTGGCAATTTCAACTCTCCAGTGCTCAGGCTACTACCCTTGAACGGCTACAGGCAAGAGTGGCACGTGTGATCCTGCGGAAGTATGACGTGTACCCTCCTCAAACGGAGCCGAAAGCCTCACTTTTCGCGCACCTTCAGTGGCCCAGCCTCGCATGGCGAAGACACATTCAGTGCCTTCTTGAGCTCCACCACCTTATCATTAGCCAGATGACGACCCTGGAGGACCTAGGCTACTCAGTGTCAAACAGCGCCAGGCGCCCCCAACATCTACTCCCACCTGCTAGAGCCAGCACACACACCCGTGCCACCTTTCTCTTTGTCACCACTGCCACATGGAACTCCCTCCCGGCTGCCATTCGTACTGTATCCAGCCCAAAATGTTTTACCGCTCTTGTCCGCACACACTTTGCTATCACCCGTTATGAGCCCTCTGGTTTCATTCCACGTAGAGTAGCGATGTCATAGAGCACTGTGTTATATTACTACCACCCCGCATCATTCTATTTCCTATTTTTATTTTCTGCTCAGCTTCTTCTTCATAAGCTGTTGACGGAGACTCCCTCGATTTAGGCTAAGGCCTGTGGAGAATCCATAAATACAAATACAAATACAAGAAACATTGAACGAAATGACAAAGACGCATAGTAATGAGCATCGCCGTTCAATGCAAACTTTGGTTTCTAGTACAGTATTTGGAAAATTCCTTCTTTCACAGACCTGAAAGATAAATCTTTGCAGCAGTTAGCCTACTACTAACTCAATGTCAATGTCATTGGTTCTACATGTACGTGTAGCTGTACCCATTCACGCTCTACTGGTCTTGTCAAATTTGTTCCACACGATCACAAACAATCCATCTTATTTCGGATACTCTTACAACATTTGACTAAGCCATGGGACGGACGTCAGTGTCTGACAATTCTTCATTGTAGTCTTTGTTTTGTAGGGAATAAATCGCCTCCACGCCGGTAGGTGACAGACGAACAGAGCACCTCAAATTATTTTCAAATAATTACAATATCTACTATTTCGTCGTTTTCACTTGATCGCTATCAGTATCGCTTTTCCCCACGGTCTTGTCAGCTACCAACAAGCAGCAGAGTTCATGAGGCTTCGTCTTGGGAGACAAACCAAAGAAAGTGTGTGACATTCCGCATTCGCCTCAGTCAAACCAATAAGTGGATCAAAACCTGGAGAGGCGACGAACAAATGACTATAATTATCAGAACTACCGGTACTTCGCGTTCGGTGTTCCGTTCACAGACTCAGTGCACTGGTTCATGCTGCAGAGCTGCTGATCACCCGAAAAGTGTGGTCTATACAGGATATTGCACAGTGTCCGCGAGGATTATTTTTTCATAATCCCCGCGGCGCTGCGCGCCTTGGGGATTTGAAAAATAATCCCCTCGGAACCATGCAATATCTTATACATATTTTAGGGGCCGTCCGTAAATATCGATGTTTTTTTAGAGACGATATTGGTGCGTCTGGGGGGGAGGGGGTTTGAGCCATGTGCGTCTTTTCGAGCATCAGAAAAATATCGATGTAAATATCTGAAGTTTCGCCGATCCCTGCACGCGGACGTCTAAATGGCTATACAAGAAATGTGAAACCAGCTTCCGTTCGCGGAGCTAAAACTCGCGACACAAGAACAAAATCAAAAATTGGAAGCTGTACGCCCATGGCGAATTTCAAGAGCAAAAGAATGAGCTATTGATTGTGGAAATCGGCTTGTCAGCGGCTGATAAGCTTCGCCACAACCGCCTGAGTCATAGCAGTGAAGGCACTACATCCAGGCAGCAGAAGGAGCATGTGTGCTCGTATTTGGATGGTGCTTCTACTTGTGGCTTAGCCTTCACCACCTACTATGGGCTAATGCAGCACAAGAAGGCTGCTGGCCACAAGTGTTCTCGAGGGCGACCAAAAAAGTCATAATGCTCTCCTTCTCAATTAGACCATATAAATACTGCAAACTTGCCATCTTGGGTTCATATTATTGACAAAAAAGGAAAAAAAATGAGCATCCAAAAATATTGATTCCATGATCTAGATGTACATGTGCGTCTTCTGGGGGGAGGGGGGGGGGGGGGTCAAGGGAGAGAAGCACCAATATCGTCTCTAAAAAAACATCGATATTTACGGACGGCCCCTTACATGATAGTGGTGTTCAGCAGGATGTTGACGTTTCGGTTTGTCACAATTCGGCTTCGCCTAGCTTCCCCTTTCTATGTTTATTACATAAACTTGAGGCTCCCAAGTTGGGTGGTCTGTTGCTGTAACAGTGTTACCTGCTGTTCACACTCCTATCCCTCTATCCACGGCCCTTCGGCCTATCACCTACCATCCCGCCTATCTAGTTTGTAATAAATTTTGTAATTTTTATTGTTTAAGTATTCCCCAAAGGCTTTCGCCTATCGAGGGGGTTTCCAAACTTTCCATAATACCAAATCTGTAAAAGAAGTAATGAGCAATAGGTGAGCAAAGAAAGAGAAAAAAACATAGTCTAGGGCAGAGCTCTGCGCTTGAGCATACGATTGTAAGCTTGCAGAACTGGGATAATACGTGTAGATGATGAAAAATGTGCCAGAGATAAGCTTCTAAAGAATATGATGTGACGCTACATATTCAACGGAATTCCACTGCAGTGAAACCAATGCTCGTAAAACTGTTTGTGCAGTTCTTGCTTAAATTCGCTTAAACTGGTTAAGGAGGTGATCTTAGGGGGCAGACAATTCCAGACAGAGAGGGGTGCTGTATTTATGGAAAAAGAGATTTGAACAGCGCTGTCCATGGTTTGTCAATATCAGCTTATTGGGCCGTCGTGCACTGGTTGTGATATGTATACCAAAATCAGATAAGTAGTGGGGATAGACATTAACGTACTTGAAGAGAAGGACAAGAGAGATGTGTTGCCTTCTATAATGCAAAGACTCTAGAAAACGGCAATAAATAAGATAAATTGTGCACTCATAACAACAGCAAAAATGAAGAAAGTCAAGTTCCATAACGTTTTCTTGTGACTGTGCAGCACGTCCCATTATCATTGTTGTCCCAGGCTGCCAGGTTAAGCAGGCCGAAGCGTGGGAGACCACGAAAACATCCGCTGCCTATTTCTACACCTAGCACGGCTCACAATTCGGAAACAGAAACACCGACTACTTCCATGGAGAACGAGCAGACTAATCTGGTTCCCCCCTCGGAAACCGGACCACGGCAAGGGAGGCCGCCGGACGGTCGCTCCTCGACAAACCATGTTGCTACAACGGTAAGAGCGGAAGGGGAACAACTGGAAAACAGAGCAGAACCGAGGAGAAGCAAGAGACTAGCAGAGGCACGACTGAGACAAGTGGAGAACACAAGGCAAGGAGACGCAGGAGGAAGCACAAGCACGGCACAGAACGAATCAAGGAGAGGGAAGCGGTGTCGCGAGGAGATGGAGACTGATGACGACGAATACGAGTGCGATGGGATGGACGGCGGCATTGGAATGGAGGTGGAGGATGAGAGTAGTGATGAGGAGGAGTTTGATGTTGACAAGAGGAAGTCTGCAGTGTACAAGCATTTGGTGTCCAGTCCAGAATGTCGTAAGGTGTTTGAGGATTCCTGGTTTAGTGTTATTCGTTGCGCACGTTTCTTCAAGCAATTGCAGGTGTTGGAAAATGTGTATATTCGTACTCGTGACCCTATGCTATGTAAACAGAAAGAAAACGTTGTATCACTCACACTCTTCAAGTAATACACACGCACCATTACATTCATTCACACAGTATCACATTCATCTGCCACTACCTTTCTCACATACACTATATTCACACATTGCAAAGGTGCAAACTTCGCTTTTTGTACTTGTAAGCTGCTGTATTTCTACCTGAAACCATATTAGCTACATGTATATAAGTGTGTGTTTTAGTTATTACATTTTTATGTGACGGCGTTCCACTGATGACAGTCACAAGAAAACGTTATGGAACTTGACTTTCTTCATGTTTGCTGTTGTTATGAGTGCACAATTTATCTTATTTATTGCCATTTTACGACTATTGTCTCCTCGTCGATTGTTTAAATACTCTAGAAAACATAGCTTATTAAGATTTTCTTTCGTTTCATGTGTGTCAAACTGAACCGCTTTCTTCCGCAAAAAGGCGCGGCATACCTTAGCCTGCAGAACAACCAATGCTGAAAGTTGCTGTGCAGTCATGCGGCAATGCCAGACCGGAATTGCATATTCTAACGCAGGCCGAACATACTGTTTGTATAGCAATACTGTTACAGATGGTGGTAGAGACCGTGCCATGAAGCATAGCAGATGCACTCTCCTAGAGAAAGAGGTGTGGATGGTGTCGTAGTGGGCATCAAACTGGAGCAACGACGTCAGCTTCACACCGAGGTGCTTACAAGTGTCTGCGCGACAAAGGTCGATGCCATCAATCTGCAATGATGGGGGACAAGTTGCTTTAGTGTGATGAGAGAGAACTGTTGTCTTCTCAGCCGAGAATGTGCCACCCACTGACTTGGCCCAGGTCTGGCAGTTGGACAGATCAGTCTGTAACATCTGCTGGTTGTTGGAACTGGATGATGTACCATGCTTAAAGAGAAGATTGACATCGTCAGCAAAGAGGTATGGCTGCGAATACTTTACAACACTAGTAATTTGATTGATATAATTATACAAGAAAAAGAGGGGGCGCTAGATTGGAACCTTGGGGTACACCGCATGTCAGGGAGTAGGTGGTAGATGCATAGCTATCTAACTTGACTCGCATTTCTCTGTCAGACAGATAACTCTCAAACCATGCGAGGGTAGTGGGAGTGACGAATCGTGAAAGAGAATGGAGTAAACTTAAGTGATCTACTTTATCGAAAGCCTTGCGGAAGTCTAGGAACACACAGTCAAAACTTGTCTGTGTGTCTAAACAGCGTCCTATTTCATGGGTTAGGAGAATGAGCTGGTCAGTGGTGGATTTGTTACGAACATACGCAAATTGAGCTTCAGAAATCAGGCCGTTGGAGTTGAGGTATGATTTAAAGCTTTCAGACAGGCGTTTTCCAAAAAGGCGAGTTATAGGGGACAGAAGGGAAATGGGGCGGTAATTATTGGGTGAGGATGGGTTATCTTTGCCTTTGAACAGAGGCTTTACAATTGCTGTTTTCCAGGCACTCGGAAAAGTTCCTGTTGAGATGCTTCTGTTATACAAATATGTAAGGGACTCACAGAGCAGATCTGCTAGGCCTTTCATAACTGGGATGATCTCCGGATTAGAGGTTGCTTTCCTGGTGATCAAATGACTTAGGTCAAAGTGCACCTGTCCAGGCGTGAATCGTGTGAATCGGAACTGTTCAGGTGCGTTTGACTGAGATGAAGCACAGGGCAATTGTTGGTGGCTACTTGTTAGATAGGGTCCAGCATGACTTGTGGAACATTGTGCAGCAAAGTGGCGAGCCAACACCTCGGCTTTACTCTGGGTTGTGGATGCGAACCCTGAGTTTTCCTCCAAATCGGGCATGGCAGTTTCCTTCTTTTGGATGCCACACAGACGTTTAGCACGCTGCCACCATACGTAGCTGCCTTTCTTGCATCCATCTGAGAGCTGAGCTGCGAGCTTGTCGGTGTACGCTCTTTCAGCTGAGCGTAGTTGTTTTCTGTAGCTGTTTCTTGCAATGCAGTAGGTTGCTTTAATCTGCAGAGTGAACCGTATGCGTGTTAAAACAAAATGGCGTCACGATTTATTGAAAGTGGTATAGTTGGTGGTACGAGTGTTCAAACCCATTTGAACTTCATACTGTTCGTCTTCTTTTTGACATGCTCTCTTTCCATCGTCCTTAGCTTTTGTTTGTTGAGAGCTGGTTTGGCTTTCTCCTATACCTCTGGGGGATGCCAAGTGATGGTTTTGAGAGGCTGGTGATGGCTGTGAGCGAGAGTTTGCCGATCGGCGTCGTCCTCGCTATAGCGATGAAAATACTAGTTACTGCGCACCTGGCAGATATCACAACACGTCGGAGCGTCCAGGAGCAAAGGAATCTTGGGTTTTCACTGGAATCTAGTTCCTCCAGCATCGTGTAGCCCACCGTCGGTGAATGGCGGTCCAGAAAGGTCGAACCTGGTCTTCTGCAGCATCTCGCAGTCCTGCGAGGCACACTGAATACGCCTGTCATGTATTCTACAAATATAAATCACGAAGTAGTGGACTTTACAGTGATGAGTCTATCCTGTATGCTGCAAAAGACGCAGGAAATGTGACTGGTGTCCGTACACTGGACGCCAATATCATCCCAGTCTTCTCCTGCAGGATCTGTTTGACATTGACATACCGGTATGCAGTGGGTCGACATTGGCCTGGTTTGGCAGCTATCTGCCTGGGTGGATGTAGCAGGTTTGCATTGGCGCGTCGTCCAGTCCGACAATTTCTTGTAACTGTGGAGTACCGGCAGGGTTTGAGAGGTTGCTCGTGCTGTGAACACATCTCTACTGCCTGTCTAGTCCTCGAAGTGCCGTCTCGCCGCATCCTTGCTCTACAGTCACGCCGTTATTTCGCTTTGTTTCGTGGTGCAGCTCAAAACCTGCCCAAACAACTGTGAGCTCGCAACATGGTATGGACAAATTGCACCACTCATGCTGGTTAACTAAAACCGGGATAGTCGAGTAAGCGAGTTCACTCCCTGGGCCATGGCAAGATCTGTTCAGCGCGGGCTATTCCAACCTCCAAGTGCATAGTCACCGATCGATCCATGCGATGGTGGTTGACTTACACGAAGAGCCAAGGTCTATGAGTACTACTATTGGATGCTGTCTACATGCAGTCAACAAAATCAAAGTACCTCAGTATGCCCCAGAATAGGGCATGTGCATCTATCATGACACAACAGGGGTTCTGGCGGCACCTGTCAAACAAGCAGTAGCGACTAGTGCCAGCTACCTATTGGAGGCTAGCCGCTACAGTCTGTCACTGGAGATAATAATTATTATTATGTTCACTGTTTGGACTGAGCACAATCAATGATGCCCAATCAATCTGCCCAATGTGTGTTCTGTTCCACCTAATTATAACGTCCCATCGCATCAACCCTACTACACGCAGATGTCGTCACTCTAGCACGACTTGTGATATTATTGTTTATTTTGATTCGCACGATAAATAGAGCACAATAAACGTTAACTTGACCGAAGGTTAAAGGTGACTGCAGATAGAGGAACACTTCGAGGTACAGGTACCGGCATCAATACAGTATCAGAGAGAAACAAACAAAAATGAGAAGTACGCAGAAGAAACTCTCGTAAGCCCAAGGGGAAGTGGTTGATGAGGGATGAATGCACTCTCCACGCTCATCTACACTGTTCGTGGAAATGCACACATACATACAATAATATACAACATAGCAATAGCATGCACAGAACCGAACAATTTCATGTTCACACATGCAAGCACAGACCTGAACATTAGTACCAAAAGCCGATACAGACAATATCCCCATACACACAGACGCACACACACACACACACACACACACACACACACAATGTCCCATGTATGCGCCCGTGGCGAGAAAAGCACGCAAATCTACAAATGCACTGGATGTGAACCCACAGATTTTCTCTTATAGCAACGATAGCGGATCTGATTCTGAATGAAACACACACACAATACAATCATTGACTGCCCATCCGCAGATGATGGCAGGTCCTGAAAGAACCGGCAGTGTTCCAGTGATGGGGAACAGAACTCCGAGTGGCGAGTGAGGTATACACACACACACACACGTGCGTGCGCGGGCACACACTAAAGTATTCAGAAATAGAATCGACATCGTAGTATTCATTGGTTGGGGAATGGAAAGGAAAATAAAACATTGCTGTAGGTTATTGTTGTAAGGACACTGGGAGCACAACAGAAAGGTAAGCAACTTGCTTTGAAGCAAAGAAAGTTATTATTGCACGGATCTCAGAAGGAAGGAACGTTCCAGAATGCTGCACTGGCAACAGGCGGCCTGCATGCGCCTTGCAGTGCTGAAAGGAATGTGCAGTACAGCATGTCACATAGTATCACAGCCTGGACAAATAGGCGCTGGGAAGTCCTAGTTATGTGCTCACCTACACCACGATGCACCAATCTTCTGAGCTACTTTGGCAACAACTTTGTCCACTTGAGACTCCCATGGGCTGAGCCAGTTGTTGAGGGCTGCACCAAGGTGGACGGCAATGACCGCTGATGGCAAGGCAATCCATGACACACAGTCACTAGGGCATCGTCAACATGGCGCTGAGGCTGGAGCGATAAAATCAACCTTTAGGCTGTCGCGGGGTTGACAACGAGGCCGCTGTCTCGAAGCTAGTCAGTCAGCCTGGTCACCGCCATTGACGAACCAGTCGCCACCGCCAGCAGTGGCGGTAGGTTGTGACAAGTGTGGTGCAATATTGTCAGCAAATTCAGTACTCAGGATAAGATGAGTGACAAAGGGAACGTTGTGTTTGATAATATTGAAGTGAACAGGGATGATCACAAACCCTGCGCGTACTCCACCGTGAGTTACAAGAAAATTCCGGACTGGACGACAACCAAACACCAACCTGCTACATCCAACCGGGCAGATACTATTACGATTGCTGCCAAACCACTGCCGACCTACTGCATAATGTCAATGTCAAACAGATCCTGCACTGCAGGAGAAGACTGGGGTGTTGACGTCCAGTCACTGAGTGTACAGACACCAGTCACATTTCCTGCGTCTTTTGCAGCATACAGGATAGACTCATCACTGTAAAGTCCACTACTTCGTGATTTATATTTGTAGAATACATGACAGGCGTATTCAGTGTGCCTCGCAGGACTGCGAGATGCTGCAGAAGACCAGGTTCGACCTTTCTGGACCGCCATTCACCGACGGTGGGCTACACGATGCTGGAGGAACTAGATTCCAGTGAAAACCCAAGATTCCTTTGCTCCTGGACGCTCCGACGTGTTGTGATATCTGCCAGGTGCGCAGTAACTAGTATTTTCATCGCTATAGCGAGGACGACGCCGATCGTCAAACTCTCGCTCACAGCCATCACCAGCCTCTCAAAACCATCACTTGGCATCCCCCAGAGGTATAGGAGAAAGCCAAAACAGCTCTCAACAAACAAAAGCTAAGGACGATGGAAAGAGAGCATGTCAAAAAGAAGACGAACAGTATAAAGTTCAAATGGTTTTGAACACTCGTACCACCAACTATACCACTTTCAATAAATCGTGACGCCATTTTGTTTTAACATGAATATCGCGGGTTGACACCTTTACATCATAATATTAAACCCTGTGCAATACGCATAAACACCATTCTGTTCCTCAACCCGCAGTAGCCGGTTACAGTTGCTTTGCGTCGTCGAGTTGTAGTCAGGCCGGTATGACCAATAGTCTTACTAGTTTCGTCATCATCCAGTAACTTTCGACATTCTTTGTTGCCGTGGCGCTCAGCTCATGCTCTTCTTCGTTACGCTTTCCTTCCCCTCTTGGACCTTTCCGAACCTGATCCTTAAGGTTGTTGGTTTGCGCCTTGGAGAAGTGTTGGAGCTAGGTGTCAGGTCGCCGAATGTCTACGGTACTCCTTGTCAGTTTTGTGCCATTTTGTCGCACTCGCTGACTGTATAAGATCTGGTTACGTTGGTGGACAGTTTGTCATAACTCGTAACACATTTTTTCCTTTTCCTTACTTCATCATTATCATATTGGCTCACCATCCGAGTCCAAATGATGTGATAAAACTTACAAGAAAGAAACAAAAATGGTAAGTAGGTGCACCGGTGGCACAAAAGAAGGTGAGAAAACCAGAATGTGGCAACCCGCGATATTCATGTTAAAACAAAATGGCGTCACGATTTATTGAAAGTGGTATAGTTGGTGGTACGATCGAGTGTTCAAAACAATTTTGAACTTCATACTGTTCGTCTTCTTTTTGACATGCTCTCTTTCCATCGTCCTTAGCTTTTGTTTGTTGTGAGCTGTTTTGGCTTTCTCCTGTACCTCTGGGGGATGCCAAGTGATGGTTTTGAGAGGCTGGTGATGGCTGTGAGCGAGAGTTTGCCGATCGGCGTCGTCCTCGCTGTAGAGATGAAAATACTAGTTACTGCGCACCTGGCAGATATCACAACACGTCGGAGCGTCCAGGAGCAAAGGAATCTTGGGTTTTCACTGGAATCTAGTTCCTCCTATCATCGTGTAGCCCACCGTCGGTGAATGGCGGTCCAGAAAGGTCGAACCTGGTCTTCTGCAGCACCTCGCAGTCCTGCGAGGCACACCGTTTACGCCTGCCATGTATTGTACAAATAAAACTCATGCAGTAGTGAACTCTACAGTGATGAGTCTCAGCCTGTATGCTGCAAAAGACACAGGAAATGTGACTGGTGTCTGTACACTCAGTGACTGGACGCCAACACCCCAGTCTTCTCCTGCAGGATCTGTTTGACATTAACATTATGCAGCAGGTCGGCATTGACCTGGTTTGGCAGCTATCGTAATAGTATCTGCCTGGTTGGATGTAGCAGGTTGGTGTTTGCTCGTCGTCCAGTCCGGAATTTTCTTGTAACTCACGGTGGAGTACGCGCAGGGTTTGTGATCATCCCTGTTCACTTCAATATTATCAAACACAACGTTCCCTTTGTCACTCATCTTATCCTAAGTACTGAATTTGCTGACAATATTGCACCACACTTGTCACAACCTACCGCCACTGCTGGCGGTGGCGACTGGTTCGTCAATGGCGGTGACCAGGCTGACTGACTGGCTTTGAGACAGTGGCCTCGTTGTCAACCCCGCGATAGCCTAAAGGTTGATTTTATCGATCCAGCCTCAGCGCCATGTTGACGATGCCCTAGTGACTGTGTGTCATGGATTGCCTTGCCATCAGCGGTCATTGCCGTCCACCTTGGTGCAGCCCTGAACAACTGCCTCAGCCCATGGGAGTCTCAAGTGGACAAAGTTGTTGCCAAAGTAGCTCAGAAGATTGGTGCATCGTGGTGTAGGTGAGCACATAACTAGGACTTCCCAGCGGCTATTTGTCCAGGCTGCGATACTATGTGACATGCTGTACTGCACATTCTTTTCAGCACTGCAAGGCCGGCAGCTGGACCGACTGCAGGGGCTGCGCACATGCAGGCCGCCTGTTGCCAGTGCAGCATTCTGGAACGTTCCTTCCTTCTGAGATCCGTGGAATAATAACTTTCTTTGCTTCAAAGCAAGTTGCTTACCTTTCTGTTGTGCTCCCAGTGTTCTTACAACAATAACCTACAGCAATGTTTTATTTTCCTTTCCATTCCCCAACCAATGAATACTATAATGTCGATTCTATTTCTGAATACTTTAGTGTGTGCCCGCGCACGCACGTGTGTGTGTGTATACCTCACTCGCCACTCGAAGTTCTGTTCCCCATTACTGGAACACTGCCTGTTCTTTCAGGACCGGCCATCATCTGCGGATGGGCATTCAATGATTGCATTGTGTGTGTGTGTGTGTGTTTCCTTCAGAATCAGATCCGCTATCGTTGCTATAAGAGAAAATCTGTGGGTTCACATCCAGTGCATTTGTAGATTTGCGTGCTTTTCTCGCCACGGGCGCATACATGGGACATTGTGTGTGTGTGTGTGTGTGTGTGTGTGTGTGCGTCTGTGTGTATGGGGATATTGTCTGTATCGGCTTTTGGTACTAATGTTCAGGTCTGTGCTTGCATGTGTGAACATGAAATTGTTCGGTTCTGTGCATGCTATTGCTATGTTGTATATTATTGTATGTATGTGTGCATTTCCACGAACAGTGTAGATGAGCGTGGAGAGTGCATTCATCCCTCATCAACCACTTCCCCTTGGGCTTACGAGAGTTTTTTCTGCGTACCTCTCATTTTTGTTTGTTTCTCTCTGATACTGTATTGATGCCGGTACCTGTACCTCGATGTGTTCCTCTATCTGCAGTCGCCTTTATCCTTCGGTCAAGTTAACGTTTATTGTGCTCTATTTATCGTGCGAATCAAAATAAACAATAATAACACAAGTCATGCTAGAGTGACGACATGTGCGTGTAGTAGGGTTGATGCGATGGGACGTTATAATTAGGTGGAACAGAACACACATTGGGCAGATTGATTGGGCATCATTGATTGTGCTCTGAGTCTAAACAGTGAACATAATAATTATCTCCAGTGACAGACTGTAGCGGCTAGCCTCCAATAGGTAGCTGGCACTAGTCGCTACTGCTTGTTTGACAGGTGCCGCCAGAACCCCTGTTGTGTCATGCTATAGATGCACATGCCCTATTCTGGGGCATACTGAGGTACTTTGATTTTGTTGACTGCATGCAGACAGCATCCAATACTAGCACTCGTAGACCTTGGCTCTTTGTAGGTCAACAACCACCATCGCATGGATCGATCGGTGACTATGCACTTGGAGGTTGGAATAGCCCGCGCTGAACAGATCTTGCCATGGCCCAGGGAGTGAACTCGCTTACTCGACTATCCCGGTTTTAGTTAACCAGCATGAGTGGTGCAATTTGTCCATACCATGTTGGGAGCTCACAGTTGTTTGGGCAGGTTTTGAGCTGCACCACGAAACAAAGCGAAATAACGGCGTGACTGTAGAGCAAGGAAGCGGCGAGACGGCACTTCCAGGACGAGACAGGCAGTAGAGATGTGTTCACAGCACGAGCAACCTCTCAAACCCTGCCGGTACTCCACAGTTACAAGAAAATGTCGGACTGGACGACGCGCCAATGCAAACCTGCTACATCCACCCAGGCAGATAGCTGCCAAACCAGGCCAATGTCGACCCACTGCATACCGGTATGTCAATGTCAAACAGATCCTGCAGGAGAAGACTGGGATGATATTGGCGTCCAGTGTACGGACACCAGTCACATTTACTGCGTCTTTTGCAGCATACAGGATAGACTCATCACTATAAAGTCCACTACTTCGTGATTTTTATTTGTAGAATATATGACAGGCGTATTCAGTGTGCCTCGCAGGACTGCGAGATGCTGCAGAAGACCAGGTTCGACCTTTCTGGACCGCCATTCACCGACGGTGGGCTACACGATGCTGGAGGAACTAGATTCCAGTGAAAACCCAAGATTCCTTTGCTCCTGGACGCTCCGACGTGTTGTGATATCTGCCAGGTGCGCAGTAACTAGTATTTTCATCGCTATAGCGAGGACGACGCCGATCGTCAAACTCTCGCTCACAGCCATCACCAGCCTCTCAAAACCATCACTTGGCATCCCCCAGAGGTATAGGAGAAAGCCAAAACAGCTCTCAACAAACAAAAGCTAAGGACGATGGAAAGAGAGCATGTCAAAAAGAAGACGAACAGTATGAAGTTCAAATGGGTTTGAACACTCGTACCACCAACTATACCACTTTCAATAAATCGTGACGCCATTTTGTTTTAACACGCATACGGTCCACTGTGAAGTGACAGAAACAAACTGTGGATAGTGTGAAAAAAGGGGAAGATTTCAGCGCAACAACATGCTTCTTTTGTTTACAGAGAACAGGCTTACGCAAACGAATACAAACAGCTTTAAGAACCATTACCTTGCTCGACACAACACAGAAAACAAAATATTAATAATCGTACACTTTGGGTGAATTTAGTGGAAAAACACAGCAGACTTCTGACGAAAGTGACGATTCATTTGACTTCGTTGATGCATGATGCAATGGTGACGGCAGAGTTAGTTCTTTTTATTGCTAAAAATTATAATTAATTGTTGTCTCCGCGGTGTCACCGGTGCATGGCCCCGGGGGTGGTGAGTCAGCGTGGAACCTCTTACCGTATTATCTCCAATGTAAGCAGTACGCACGGTCCTTTATTTTTTCAATGTACCTCCGCCCCGTGCTATTGATGGAGGCGTTCCTTTATTGGAGACTCAGTCACTGTTCCATTATTATTTCAACTTCATTTCAGAGGCATGTTGCCATGCCAAATTCATGTCTGACACACACATTTCAGGGGTTTTTCGCCGGTACATGTACTGCATTTTAGTGATAATACGGTACATGCATTTTACCAGGTACCGATAGACAGTGTGCTTACCGTATTTCCGCAAATATAAGGCCGTCCTCGTATACAACGCCTTCCTCGTATACAAGGCCGGGGCAGGGGGCGATTGAAAAAATAAAAGACCGTCTCCGATTAGAAGACCGGGCCTATTAAATGAGTCTTTGTTCTTGTGTTAAAAATAGAAGACCGTGCTCAAACTGTGGGAAAAAATGGAAGACCGTGCTCAAACTGTGTAGAAGAAAATGGAAGAACGGGGGTAAAACTGTGTGGCGAGAAATAGAAGACCGGGGGGGGGGTGTCAAACTGGGTTGAAAGAATAAAAGACCGTCCTCGAATACAAGACCG
Source organism: Sycon ciliatum (assembly GCF_964019385.1). Lineage (NCBI taxonomy): Eukaryota > Metazoa > Porifera > Calcarea > Leucosolenida > Sycettidae > Sycon > Sycon ciliatum. The sequence continues at coordinate 10,028,291 of NC_088655.1, read as the reverse complement.
TCCTCGATTATAAGGTCGGGTTAGGACGAGGTTGAAAAAATAGTAGACCGGCCTACTATTTGTGGAAATACGGTATAATGGAGACTGAGCACTTTATTTTTTGAATGCCGCCCCAAAGTGTTCTATTATTGTATGTATGTATGTATATTTTTATTTGAATTCGCAAGTACACACGGGCTACAAGCCCAATTACATGGAAGCGAATGCCATAATGAGGCCAATTAAGAAAAAAATAGGTGGAGGAAGGAGGAGGACGGTAGCAAAGCGCAGGGAGGACAACTCAGGACCAAAATCAACAATTGCACAAATGTGAGAGCACCTGAGACCGAGGGTACCATTGGAGACTGTACTTATATTTAATATTCGCGGGATCCGCGTTAGCATCACTTGAATGTTCAGAAACACACAAGCTATAGCCTTCGCTTCCGCAGGCCACCACTATGCGGCCTTTTCACCTTAGTGCATAGTGGCAGATGCAGACCTCACAAGTGAGTCAGGGGAGATCCGGAGAGGAGGTGAGTATGTCAACATAATCATTACTAACTAAAATGTCTTATTAATTTTTGCCAGTTTGACTGTTTGGCCTACTGCACTACATGTAGCACTGATATAGTCAAGTGGTGTGCTTCACTGTCCGAAGAGTGCTCAATGCCCATGTAGGGCAGAGCCTTGTACACAAGAGAGAGTTTGGAAGCTTTGTCACAACTCCGAGTTTCACGTATCTCTACGATCATCAGGCAACTTAGTTGCCTGATGATCGTAGAGATACGTGAAACTCGGAGTTGTGACAAAGCTTCCAAACTCTCTCTTGTGTAGCACTGATATGACGATCTAGCGGCTAGACTGGCATAATTAAATAACATGCTTGTAACTGACTTTGTCAGTTTGTGTGAATTATAACTGACTTTGTCAGTTTGTGTGAATTATAACTGACTTTGTCAGTTTGTGTTTGTGCGCCACACGATCGGTACAGAGCTGCATTCGATTCATTTTTGCCAAAGCATTCTCAACAGAAACTGATGATGTAATCGCAAACTAGACTACACACTGTCATTTTCTTTTTCTTTGTACAGTGACAGTGACAGTGACACTGATGAGTGATGACTACATGTAGTACAGCGCGAGCTCGAGCGTGCCTCACGGGTGCACCGCGAGTCACCGGCCCTCACGCGCGGGACTCAAGCCAAGGCTGAGAAGTAATAGTTAGTTGACTCAAGCACTGCACTCGTAGCGTCATAGTGCTAGCTGCACTTTAATTTGAAAAAGAAGAAACAGGAGTAGACCAGTGGCAGTGGAAGAAAGGAGTTGTTTCGTGTTTGTTTCAATGTTTGGAGTTTCTGTACTACTATAATATACTGTAGTGTGTGGCTTGATTCTTGTCGCTGCTGCTATCCTGCTGCCCACCGTCTTTCATTATGGTGAAGAAGTGCTGCGCGTATCGCTGCAAGAGCAAGTACAAGGTGGGCGGCAAGGTCTCTTTTCATTCATTTCCTAGAGAGAGTTCCGACTCTGCACGAAGAGACCGGTGGATCAAGGCGCTTCATTGGCAGAATTGGAGACCAAAGAAGCTGACGTGGGTTTGTTCGCAGCATTTCGTCGGCGGTGCGAAAAGCGACGATCCACTGTCACCGGCATTTGTGCCCAGGATCTTTAGGTATACGACAGCTGCTCGGAGACTTAGGTATGTCACTCGTGATATCGTGGTTATTGGCTAAGCGTTATTTATAATTGAGGCTAGGAGCATGATAGATTGGGCGAACCCCGAGCAAGTGCGCTCAGAATGAGCATGGTCGCTTGGCCGAATCCGGAGTAGGTGCGCTCGGAGTGAAATCCACCCACACCTGCCCTCAAAGCGGGGGTGGCTGGAGCGGAAAAAGTTTTTTCTTGACAGCTTTGACAGCAGTGTGCATTGCATCATAAAAATGACGTCGCCTTGAAACTCTGTGTGTGAAATTCTGTCGGGACAGCACCCATGCTATTACTGGTACCCGTGGTAGGCTATAAACCCTGCAATCGCCACGCAAAGTGGTCATTGGCTACCCCAGCCATGTATTCCTTGGAATACACAAGCGGAAAAACCGTCAGAGATCAAATTCCATTACACAGTGTTTCACCGTTCAAGCAACGGATCATCAGATGGATGATCAAACAAAGTATGATACACTGGTTATATACTCAGAAGGTGTGAACTCCGTCACTATGGAATGTGAAAATTATCATTATGTCGGGTCCCGGATGTGACAAGTCCATTTTTCACGATGCATTGTACAGAGTGCCTAGGTGCTAGATGAGGGTGATGATATTGCGGGGTGTGACCAGCCCATTTTTCATGATGCATTGCACAGAGTGCCTAGGGAAAGGTGATAGCGCAGAGTGGTGCCATGCCAGGTAACAGATATAGAGGCGCTACCAAGGCCATAGAATAATCACTGTCCTTATGTGATGGGCACAAAATTTGATAGGACATACTTGCTTTCGTGCCTGCATTTTGACACAATCTCATTTCGCTTGTTTAGCCTAGTGCGGGCGTCGGTTTCGAGGATGTGATACTTCTCGGTAGTGCAGAGGCCACATCTCTTGGACGTGTTATCGAACGAGGTGGCCCTGTCGCGGATCATCCAGTCAATGACGTACTGTCTGTTGTCCCGCTTCATCGACCAAACATGCTTTGACAACTCGGTGGAATTCTCATAGCGGTCATGCCTGAGCGTAGTCAAATGGTTGGAGTAGCGAGCTTTGAAAGGCGGCGCAGACATGCCGGTATAGACCTTGGCGTTACGAGTGTCGTCCGACACCATGGCCTGGTAGATGACGTTGTCCGCCTGGCACTTTCCTTCGAGTGGACACGAGTTCTTGATCCTGCAGTTGCAGTCCTTGTCCGGTGTTGGTGGGTGCAACACTCTCTTGTTGTGGGCCTTAATGAGTCGGGCCATATTCGGCATGCAGCTATATGCGATCTTCACAGTGTTCCTGTTGAATAATTTGTGCATCTTGCTGCCCTTAGGGAAATGCTTTTGGATGAGGCTCAGGAACCGTGCACCGATGCCTGTGGCCACACTCGCACTATATGGCGGGTTGAACCAGATAACCCTGCGGTCACGATTTCTCTTCTTGGGACGACTGCCCGCTGCCGGTGCCGGTTGGTCTTCATCAGGGAACGACAGTTCACTTGCGTGACCGCTTGCGCGTAGGGCATCGGCATAAAGCGGCCGCGCTTGCTCGAAGACCTCCTTGGTGCATGAGATTGACACGAGCCGCTTGTTGACGCCAACAGGTATGCTCTTGATCACGCTAGGCGGGTGGTTGGACTTTGTGTTGACATATAGTGGCGTGTCGTTAGGCTTCCTGTAGGGCTTGTAGATGCCGGTTGCGATGTTCATGTTAATGTCGAGGAAGTTCACGGCTTTCATGTTGGTATCTATTGTTATTCTCAGGCCGAGCTTCCTGAATGCCTCAATAACATCCTTACGGACCCGGTCCGCGCGGTGGCCATTAGCGTTTCGGAGTATGGCCAAGCCATCATCCCTGTAGAGACCCACGTTTTCTTTCCCGAAGATCGGCACTAGCTTACTGAGGATGAAAGCGCCAACCAACTCGCAGGCTTCCGCCCCATCATGCGATCCCATGGTAACATCAAAAATCTCGTCTTTGTCCTTTTTCATCCATGCTCGACCACCCGCGAAAAGCAGTGATTTTCTGGCGTGCATCACGATATCGACGTTGCTCTTTCGGGCGAGAGCATTACTACTTGCATGCTCCAGGGCACTTTTCAGCAGTTCCTCGGAGATGGATGGGTAGAATTCGACTATGTCGAACACGACGAACGAACACTCCCTTGGGTTCTGGATGCCATTAAACCAATCAATGACGGCGTGCGTGTTCTTCCATAGATTGACGTGGCTCCGCAGAGGCTCAGTGACGGACTCCAAAATTTCCTTGCTCACAACGCCTAGCTGGGGTTTGGCGGGGTTGATGAGGCGGCATGGGAGTTTCTTTTCGAAGTTTTCTTCGTGATCTTTTAATGTGATGAATGCTTCCGACTTCGCCAAGACGTTTACTCGGTCATCAATCTCCAACCGCTCAGCGATAACTTTGGCTTCACTGTTGATTTCGTTGTCGGCGCTATCAGTTGCATGTTTATACGTTTTTGTGACATTTTCGGTGAGCAATGCGTTATACTTGTTGGCAGACATGCGGTACAGGTTTCTCGTTTTATCAGCAGGAACAATAATGTCACTCGAAGTCCTTACCGACCGTAGGTCATCCTTCATGCGCTGCTGGAGGTCGTTGTCGGCATTGCGGAAGCTCACGGTCTCGATCATGGTGTACATATCCTCTTCGAAAGCCTTCAACTCCGCGACCTTCTGGGGGCAGTTCTTCGTTCTGAATCCGTATGTGTTCTTTTCTTGGCTGTCCTGGCCATTCAGGAAGAAGATGGCCTTCCACCTCATGCGGCGGATAACGTCCTCGACTTTCTCGATAAGCTTCTTCTTGTACTCCTTTGGCGATGGCAACGGAATGTTCCGTTGCCATCGCCAAAGGAGTACAAGAAGTCGGACGACACTCGTAACGCCAAGGTCTATACCGGCATGTCTGCGCCGCCTTTCAAAGCTCGCTACTCCAACCATTTGACTACGCTCAGGCATGACCGCTATGAGAATTCCACCGAGTTGTCAAAGCATGTTTGGTCGATGAAGCGGGACAACAGACAGTACGTCATTGACTGGATGATCCGCGACAGGGCCACCTCGTTCGATAACACGTCCAAGAGATGTGGCCTCTGCACTACCGAGAAGTATCACATCCTCGAAACCGACGCCCGCACTAGGCTAAACAAGCGAAATGAGATTGTGTCAAAATGCAGGCACGAAAGCAAGTATGTCCTATCAAATTTTGTGCCCATCACATAAGGACAGTGATTATTCTATGGCCTTGGTAGCGCCTCTATATCTGTTACCTGGCATGGCACCACTCTGCGCTATCACCTTTCCCTAGGTACTCTGTGCAATGCATCATGAAAAATGGGCTGGTCACACCCCGCAATATCATCACCCTCATCTAGCACCTAGGCACTCTGTACACTGCATCATGAAAAATGGACTTGCCACATCCGGGACCCGACAGAATGATAATTTTCACACTCCATAGTGACGGAGTTCACACCTTCTGAGTATATAACCAGTGTATCATACTTTGTTTGATCATCCATCTGATGATCCGTTGCTTGAACGGTGAAACACTGTGTAATGGAATTTGATCTCTGACGGTTTTTCCGCTTGTGTGTGATAAAGCTCTGCCTCGCTTGCATTGAGCACTCTCCGCAGTTTGAGACCATTCCCTTGTATTCCTTGGAATAAAAAAATTGAAAACTAAGGCACACTGTTCGCGGTTATGTCCATGATTGCAATCTTGGTACCACACATGCCTTGCACACAATAATGCATTGCTCGATTGGGCGAGCGTTGCTGCCGATGAAAACATGTGAGTTGTGCAAGTAGGCGCGCTCGGCGTGCATGTGCGAGGCATGCATGCCGTGCACATCCTGTATCGCCTTGCACTTCAGTTCGCACCGGCATGTACGCACCAGATAGTGCAGATCTGGGCGGAAACCACACCGTCCCCATACGTGCTTGCATTGCTTTCTGTGACTGGTTTGGTGCCCATTTTCCAATCGTCAATCGTCCAGAACTCTGGATTGCATGGGCCTTTTTGGTTCAAATTTCAAAAGTTGCTTCTGACAACTTCCCGGTTTAGAACAACTAGATCCTTGTGCTAAACGCGCAATTTGGGTTTCCGGGTGAACTCCCTTGTCATGACTTGAGTACGCATTTGACACTGCTCATCAGTGTCTGCTCTAGGATTGTAGGACAGCCGGGTACACGTGTACCTGGCGCAACCATTTCAACCGGGTCGGAGCCGGGTACACATGTACCTGGCGCTGTCTCACCACGACGACCTGTTTTCCAAGAGTCCTGGAAGCAGGGCCTGTGGATTCGCCTCTTCGCTGGAGGCTCCATTTCCAAAAACAACACCTCAACGATCAAGCTCGAACTGAGCACGTGCACACACCGGATACTGACTACTTTCACTTCGACGCGCGCCTCTGCATGATCTGCCACACATACAAGCCATGTGGTCAGTCCTTTCAAAGTTCGAACGTGTAAAGTACCAACCGGGTCACAGGTGACCCGGTACTATATTTTCAACCGGGTCCAAGCGCCGCCCAACCGGGTCGATTACCCGGCTCACCCGGCTCTGGAGCAGACACTGCTCATATCTCTGTTCAAATCATTGTCTCCAAGCGATGGGTCGGAAAGGTGCCCGGGTAGACGGATGTGCCCAGATTAAGGGGAGTTTTACTGTTCAAAACAGGTTTTGCCCAGATTAGGGGGAGTTTTACTGTTCAAAACAGGTTTTGCCCAGATTAAGGGGAGTTTTACTGTTCAAAGCAGGTTTTGCCCAGATTAAGGGGAGTTTTACTGTTCAAAACAGGTTTTGAAAAAGGCTTCTACATGTGCTATTGTTGTGAAACTCGATTCAACTATTAGTTACGCACGTTGTCACACACGTGGTTCTTGTCTTGTAGAGTCCGATATCTGATGTCATTATATACTGTATTCTGGTCCAGTGTACGTGTGGTTCTTGCCGTGTAGAGTCCGATATCTGATATCTTATACTGTGTTATGGTCCAGTGTACGTGTGGCGTGTGAGTATGGTGTGCTGTGTAACGTGTATGGCGTGTGACGCATGCACGAGTACCTGTTGTCGGAGTGTGAGAGTCTACTTCCGTCTGTGTGAGAGTGACTCTCACGTGAACGTCGTGCATGCGAGGTGCTAGTTTGGTCCTCAAGCGAGAGTGACGTGTGATCCGTCCGTGGTCTAGTCGTCTGCGTCTTGGTCATGTGTTCTGTACATATTGGATTGGTTGTCGCAATTCGTCCGTGCTTTATCGCTGCTTGCTCTTCTGTTGTTCCCACGTCTGTTACTTATTCATCATTTTTTTTCATTTTTGCTTTCCTCCCGCTGCGCTTTCGCCGGTTGTTGATGAGAAAACATCAGATTATCTATCAAGTTGTCGCATTGTTGCGTGGCGGGGCCAGGGGGAGGGTAGTAGCATTTACAATGTCCCTCTTGTTCTTGTTGCAGTCGGTTTATTTGTGTGTACGTCATAATTATGGTGTTGGTGCATGCGCATGTTTGCTGTGGTATGAAAAGCAGTCTTCGTCTTGAGTTTGTCATGTCCAGTTGTGTGTGTCCGTCGTCTTGTCATAATAAACAGTCTTCTGAATTTATAGAGAATAAAAAGGACCAAGGAACTACAAGTTACACTATTATCCTTGGTCCTTTTCATTTTCTATAAATTAATCCTTGGCTCTCCATCCGAGTCCAGTCTTCTGAATGTAATTCGTTCGACCGTTGTATGAGTGTGGAGATGGCACGGGCTGGGCGGCGGAATGAGAAAATCCACTGACAACACTCCGTAGCAGGGTCCTGCCATAGCCAACGAGCACAGCCTAATCTAGATACAGTCAACCTGTACCTAAAGACCACTATGACTAGCGACCAGCCTGGTACTACAGGCCACTTCGCCAGGCACGGGCGGTCTCACATTCATATTATGGTTGTGCGGTGCAATCCTCTAACTAAGGACCACCTGTCACTAAAGACTGCTTTCCCTGGCCCCAAGGGGTGGTCGTTAGTCACAGGTAGTGTACGAGTACATGGCACACTCAGCCCTGTCTCTGGATTGACTGTAGGGGGGAGTCCCAGCAGTCCTGGCCTAACTTCATGGAACCCCTGCTAAAGCAGTGTAAAGTAAAACCTGTTTTAGGCGATCACTCGGATAAGGCGACCACATGTCCAAGAAGACCGCTGAAGCCAGGACCAAGGGATGCTATTTCCAGTCAAATGACCCTGGATAAGGAGACCACCTGGTAACAGAGACCACACTTTGAAGGTCCCTTGAGCGGTCGTCTTAGGCAGGTTTGACTGTACATGATGTATGCTGAACACAAATGCAGCATTAGGTCGCATCTTCTCAATTCGTACTTCTTCTTTTCCCTCCTCCGTATTCCGTATTCTGCAGATACGAGACGCAACTGAAGTCATATATAGAGCAGCTAATGGCTGGCGGTGTTCATTCTGCCCCTCAGTTAAGTCCGATCTCTTCCCCGGAGTCTGTTGATACTGACAAAGTAGCAGTGTCCGCGGGTGCTGCAAAAGACACTGCTGATCATATCGCGACTGGTATTCCTACTCAAGGTGAACCGTATGTTAATGACTCCCAAAACGCTGTTGTACTATCGTCTACGGACGCTGCGAGATACGCTGCGATATGCGCTGAGAAATGCGCTGCTGATGCTCCAGTGGCTGATACTCCCACGCAAGATGTACTGTATATTCCCGACCCCCAAAACATTGTCGTACTATCGACCACGGACGCTGCGAAATACGCCGCAAAATACACTGCTGATATTGCCATGGCTGATAATCCTACTCGAGTTGAACCGTATGTTCCCTACCCCCAAAACATTAGTGTCCTATCGTCTACAGATGCTGCGAAATACATTGCTGATAATCCTACTTGGGTTGAACCGTATGTTCCCGACTCCCAACACATTGTTCTATCGTCCGCGGACGCTGCAAAATTCGCCGCTGATACTGCCGTGGCTGATGTTCACGCTCAAGCTGAGCCGTATGTTCCCGACTCCGAAAACGTCGTTGTACAATGCGCAATGTCCACGGATGTGGCGAAACACACTGCTGATACTCTCGAGCCCGGTATGCCTACCCTGGGTAAAGCGTATGTCCCTGACTCGCAAAACGTTGTTTTACAGTGCGCATTGTCTGCGGACGATGCTAAAGACAATGCTGATCGTGCTGCACAGGTTGACATTCCTAGCCAAGGAGAACCGAGTGTTCCAGACTCCCAAAATGCCGTTGTACAATACATACCATATATAGTATTGTCGTGTGAAATACTAGACAACCAACCAGAGTGAAAATGCATTTTTCATGATTACATCACATGCTTTATTTCAAAATTACGAACAAAGGACGAGCTGGATCGACATGTGTAACGCCTTTATTGTAAAAATGTGAAAGTAATGGGGAGAACCAAAAAATTGTGATTGACTATCATGAAATTTTGTCCATCCAGCTCGTCCTTTTGTTCGCAATTTTGAAACTGTTGTCGCCTCGTCGCTTTTTTTTATGCTTTATGAATTAAATTTTTGTGTCTTCCCTCAAACCAGTTAACATTTTATGACTTGGGGCTCCCCGCGTGCTAGTTTGTACGTGAAGTGTGTGGGTTACAGTGAGGGCTGCATCCCACCCGCCTGCGTGGATTCACGGAAAGTGAGAGGTACGAAGTCTGAAGAAAATGTTGAGCGGTCTTTGCTGGGATGACAACTACACCATAGCTCAGTGGTTAGAGCATCACTGGCTACAAGCAAGGGTCCCTGGCTCGAGTCCTTCGTGGACTCATCAGCGCAGCACAGAGGAAATGAGGCCGAACCTGATAGCAATAAAAAAATGAATTTTCCAAAGCCAGATTTAAACCAGGCCCGAACGTACCTTGCCAGAGTGCTCAAACTGACAAGTCGGTGAGCTCTGCATAACGCGAACAGCAAAGGCACTGCCCCACACAAGAGTGCACCACTGCTGCAAGAGCAGGAGCGAAATAAATAATTATTTACAAGTCATTACAAGCACACACAAAAGGCCCTACAGAGGTTTACAGATAAGTCGCCTGACGATTGCATTGAGCAAGAAACTCTGAGTTGCGACAAATCTCTAAACCTCCGTTGTGCCTCTTGTGTGTGTAATAGTGCTCCACGTTATTGGGTTGAGCCGTCTCTGGTGGCAGAAGGAAGTTTTCCTCTTCATTATATTTTTAAAGGATTCCCCTCTGTTGGGGTCTGAAGGATCAAGCCAAGGAGGTAAATTACTGCAATGAGAGAAAATGTGAACAACCCTGCACACGCTTGCAGCGAAGAGACCACTTGATCTGAGGATTGTGTGTGTACTTCAAGTAGGGCTATCGTGTGATGAAGAATGGCCGCAGTGGAGCGGCTCGCACACCTTAAGAAATGGTAGAAAATAAAATGAATAAACATGGAAAGCTCAAAGAGTAGGTGGCTTGTTTATCAATGAAGCAATTCTACCTCGACCACATACGACCTCACCTTGGAGTCATGTTGTTGGCGTATGAGGTCGGCCAGAGATCGATAAGATAGGAGAAAGAGAGAGAGAGAGAGAGAGAGAGAGAGAGAGGAGAGAAGAGAGAGAGAGAGAGAGAGAGAGAGAGAGAGAGAGAGAGAGAGAGAGAGAGAGAGAGAGAGAGAGAGAGAGGAGAGAGAGAGAGAGAGAGAGAGAGAGAGAGAGAGAGAGAGAGAGAGAGAGAGAGAGAGAGAGAGAGAGAGAGAGAGAGAGAGAGAGAGAGGCAGACTGGCAGACAGACAGGGCAGAGAGACATAGGCAGAGAGAGGGAGAGAGAGAGAGAGAGAGAGAGAGAGAGAGAGAGAGAGAGAGAGAGAGAGAGAGAGAGAGAGAGAGAGAGAGAGAGAGAGAGAGAGAGAGAGAGAGAGAGAGAGAGATAGAGAGGGAGAGCGGGGGGGGGGGGGGGGGGGGGCTAAAACACGAAGGAAAGTCTGTACTGAAACATAAATAAAGAGTTCACAATTAGGAAACATCACTTCTCAACTCCAAACTCCAATCACTGCGATTAAAACTAAAATTTACATTACACCAGATTTTCAAGTCTGGCTTATCATCAGGCCATACTGGAGGGTAATGGAGAATTCAGGAAACGTAAATCAACTCTCACTTCGTGGTGATCAAGATCGATGACTCTGCAGATACTCGCCGATCAGCAGCAAGCTTGGGGTCGTTATCTGAGTGGGCTATGATTTGGACTTGGCTTTGGGCTGTGGAAGACGCACGTGTGCACACACGTACCAACCACATGTATGCATGCACACGTACACACACACACACACGCACACACACACACACACACACACACACACACACACACACACACACACACACACACACACACACACACATGCATACGAACACATACACACGCGTACACACACATACACGCGTACACACACATACACGCGTACACACACGTACACGCGTACACACACATACACGCACACACAAACGAGCATACAAGTGTGCATAGTGAAAGGGAAAACTCCACGAGTTTGGACATAAGTGTGCTATATCTACTGTGGTGTCTTGTATTAAAGCCTGTCTCATATAGAAGCCTGTCTTGAATAGAAGCCTGTCTTGAATAGAAGCCTGATTTTCAAGATACACTGTCGGCACATAAGCCTGGTTTTAGTGTTGACAAAAAATACGAGAGAGCTTGGAAGCTCAGGGCCCTACGCTATGCTTTTTTGCCTTGATGACCTAGGCAAAAAAAGCATAGTAAATTTTCATTTCTCCTATTTTTTTTCAGACATAACCAGTGATTCGAACCCGCACTATCGCCCTGCATGCATCCCCCGATACACTTTGCATACATACTAATTCTTCCAAGTTACTTCACGTTATTATTATATTATTATTTATTCTTCTTTTACTGGGGAATTTGTTATGATCTTGCATTTGAAAGCCCTATTTGAACATTGTGGCCAGCTGTTTGTGGCCAGCCGTCTTTGATGGTACGGTACGGGACAGGTATGGCCGAGGGTAATACGACACCGTCTACCACCTTGATGACCTAGGCAAAAAAGCATAGGGATGTTATAAATTTTTCAATTCTCCTATTTTTTTTTAAGGCATAACTTGGGATTCGAACCCACACAATCGCCCTACATGCATTACCCGATACACTTCGCATTCCTACTCATTCTTCCAAGTTGCTTCACGTTATGATCTTTCATTTGACAGCCCTATTTGAATGTTGTGGCCAGCTGTTTGTGGCCAGCTGTCTTTGATGGTACGGTACGGGACAGATACGGGATAGCGCCAGACGGAGGGGGTCCGTCCGCCACGAACAAACAAACACCAAATTAAAGCTGTGTGGACCCTGGCTAGCGCCAGACGTTACTGAAGTAACGTCTTCTGCATAGCTACGGGAACAATTAAAAAATGTTATCTTCTCCACCAAGCAGTGTACTTGCCATCTTTTATGGTTTGTGTTGGGTTTCAGTTCCCGTTATAGCAACACAGGATTGAGTCTTTCTTCAGATTCTTGGCATTAAGTTGGTGTTTTGATCAACTTTTGGATTGAGATATTTGTTTATTATGTAAGCACATTTGCTTTGCCCATACAAGAGGCTTTTCGGCCACCAAGCAGTGAGATCTGAAGCCGCCAAGTTACCGCTAAAATCACGGACTATATTGCATGAAAATGTTCTTGATTTGGCTACTGAGTGTGTGACAAGAGGCAGAGCTTCCCAGTACCCCAACGTCTTTCAGGGACACCCCTTGTCTCAGGCTGGTTTCGCGGGACGCCTCAGCATACGCGTGCAAAGGCGTTTTCTGCCATGAATGTAGGTAAGAATTATGTATATAATAACACATGGTACGGAGGGCATTATGGCTGATTTATGCCCTAGTGCGTAGCCCGAGGTCGTGCACCGTAGCCCAAGGGCCGCAGGCCCGCGGGCTACGGTGCACGACCGAGGGCTACGCACTAGGGCATACAATCAGCCATAATGCACGACGCACCATGTGTTTATTATAGTTCATACATGCCACGTGCCTAGTTGTAGACAAATAAGGTAAACATGGTCAAGGGAGGAGGAAGGTTCCAATCAGCTGTCATATGAATGAAGGGTCGAACAAGATCGGAAGGAGCTTTCTCCGTGGAATGATAGAACGTTTTGTGTCAGATTTACTTGCAGTTCCAGGAATATGTCTTTGCATTTTGGTGTTAGTGTTGCCTATTGGGCGGTACGGAAGTTAGCTGATTCGCTGCTGCTTTGGCGTTAATGTTGGCCGCAAACATCCTTGACCAAGGGGCACTAGTAATTAGACTAGTTTTGAGAGTACATTGTAAGTGTTCTTATTTGGAACAATGATACTTTTTCACATACATCTGAGATTTTGTTCGCATTGCTTTCAGTTTACTTGAGGTCCATGTGTACACTGGACAATCATGTAGCTAGGTACATTTGAAGTACAATGCTATTGTCACGTTGTTATAAATTACTTCTCCTATGTCGACATTGCTAGTAAAATATAAATGTTTTGGACGGTGCACGTTAGTAGTTTCGTTTTGTGTGGTGTGTGCGAGTGCATGTGGTGTCCTTAGGAATGGTCCTGTCGCGTCCCTGGCTCAGAGTGACCGGACCCCGAAATCACTACGAGCGGCGACTGAATATAGACGTGTGGCCTCACAAGCCCAACACAACCCAGGGGCCAACCAATATAGCTGGCTTGGTCCAAGTTCAACCCCACACGATCAACAGACAAAGACTGTTAGTTTTACGTTGTGAGTAGTATCAAATCCGAGCTCAAAGTAAACGAAGACAGAGAGCTGAGACCGAGTCTCGACTGCTAGACTAGACTAGACTAGGCTAGACTAGACTAAAACTGAAGTAAAAGAGAGAATGAGAGCTTCTTTTATAGGGTGCTTCAGAGATATATGGCGTGATCATTGCGAGGTAATTCCAGGAAATAGCAGAACAAGTCAAACCGGAATGTGCGCAGCCAGTCAGCAGAAATGCAGAATATACGTACGGTGATCATTCGAGAAGAAAGAGAAAGAAAGACATCGAGAGAAGAAAGACCAAATTGGGACGTGGGGAGCCCGCTCACCCACGTCAGAGTACAATGTGAGTATATGAGGGTCACGTTGGGGAGCCCGCTCACCCAACGTGCCATAGTTCAGCGGCTTCTTATGGTAAGTTCTGCTGCATTCTTGGTCTTGCTTGCGTGATACTCTGACCTCTTGCGCGGTGACGGTTTTGGTTCTTGCACACGTCTCCTGCCTTGCACTTAGCTCTTGATATACAATGTCATATTAGTCTTGGCTCTTTGCACGAAGCACCGAGGCATCGTGGAAACCTGTAGAACGTCGTAGTGACGTGGTTTTGCACAAAGCCTGGAGTCACATTTCCAGGAAGTGAAGAACTTCCAGGAAACGTACAACGCGAGAACCTACCTGACCAGGTTCCGGCCTTGGATCCCATAACGTGTCATGCCAAGAAGGCATGTCACCTACGTGGGAAAGCGCGTGTCGCTCAACCTACATGCTAAGCACGTGGGACAAGACACTGGCCAAACCATGTTGTACTAAAAGGGCGTGACAGCTCAGCACAGAGCTGCTCACTATGTAGATCCTGCTATCACAGGACTATCAGGCAGCAGTTGTCTTATTCTGGGACGTGACATTTCCCCCGCCGTTGAAGAATCACGTCCCCGTGACTATCCTCGACCGATATGGTAGTCGGTGAGGTACCGCGACGTTGCCAGTGTCATCCACCAGGCTCCGCGACGGATACAATAGGTAAGTCAACTGGAGATGCAGGATGCAAGTCCAATCCACCACAGGTTTTGGTGCGAACACCATGTCATCAGCCGAATACAGCATATCACTCGTATCGGGCTCATACGACTGAACAATATCACTGACTGCTCACGAGAAAATACAATTCCTCGCCAGGTGCCAGGCACATAAAGCATTCACTCAATCCGATGGTGCTACACAGTTGTGAAACCAGATCGGTAAAGAGCTCGTAGTAAAATCCATCCGGTAACGAGCAAATTGGGACCTCACTCGCAACAACTCATCATCCCCAGATGAGTCTCGCCTACCAGGCTCCTCGACACAGGGCGTCCCCTGATCAGCCAACACTGTGCTCGAGGGATCCAGATCCAAATCATCCTCTCCCACCACAGCCTTTCCACTTCAGTTCTAGGACCTCGTCCTATATGAAGCGCAGACCATACTTCTTCGGCCCCAGGAATCCCATCCTGGCCTGTATGGTCACCACCGTCCCCTTCTCCGTTGCTCACTACGCAAGCTCATCACCACCAACCGAAATTGGCTACAACTGACCGATCCGGGCGCCTCATCCACAGAGACCAACTGACTCCTCTGAGCAGTACACAACCCGAACCGGTGCACAGTTCAGTCATTTGTTGAGGATGCAAAGTCACCCATCAACATCACACTTTCACAGGACACAGTTCCTTCTGCAGGAAACTGGTCAACTTTCACCAAGCACAAGGACCGCGAAGAGTAACGAGTATACACTCCAGCACATACTAGTAGGTCATGTACTGTCCGGCCATCCTCTCCACAAACTTTTTTTTTTCACAAACAGAACGTCTGGAGAATGAAGATCGACAACAAGGTCAGAACTCGCCATCCTCGCGACATGATCGTCCAGAGCATTCGCAGATAAAACTGCTTCCGCCAGCACCAACGCTGGGCGTCACAAATCTTCGTCTGGTGCGTCCGGCGACACGCAGAACGAGATTTGAATTCGTCCACAACCAGCGACGTGGTCTGCATCCTCCCATCGTTTCAGGCAACTTTCAGCCATGAAACAACCGGTACGGGTCTTCAAACAGCACTCGCCATTGCGCGACTGAGAACAAACTGAGTGCAAACGTCAGTAAGGCCTCATCGTTGAAGAGACGACTTGTCAAGCTTCAAGAGTTTCAAGCGGTCTCAACAAACACCATGTCCGAACAGTGGCGTTTCTTGTCGAAACTTGAAAACTACTCTGCACTACTCCGTGATCCAGTCGTAGTGACTACTTTCACAACGCTCCGTAAAGAGGACCCAAGCCCTGTTTACGGCTCACATGGTACACGGGTTCACGAACCCTTCCATATCTGAAGCTGAACAAACGCGCACTGCACTCGTACTTGAGAACTGCATGAATGCAAACAACTCCTCGATCGATCATGCAACTGGCAATAAATTTCGCACCTTGGTGTCCGCCATGTAGTCCGCAGCAAAGCAAGCTCGTCGTGCACTACGAACTCGGACTGCAGCGCTACAGGAACACGAGATACGGAACGAAAGCCAGTGCTGGATACGAAAGAGAAACGCACTCGGAGTTTTCTTCGTACCAAGTTGGAGCGTCCAACACTGCTGTTGCTCTGCCACATCTACCGCCAAGAACCTGCCATCAGAGACAAGGTTGTTCACGAAAGACTGCTGTGGACATCGCGTCGTTGCAGTTACGGAGTGAGGAGAACTTAGACCATCCTGGTCACAGCACCAAATGTCGCGTCCCTGGCTCAGAGTGACCGGACCCCGAAATCACTACGAGCGGCGACTGAATATAGACGTGTGGCCTCACAAGCCCAACACAACCCAGGGGCCAACCAATATAGCTGGCTTGGTCCAAGTTCAACCCCACACGATCAACAGACAAAGACTGTTAGTTTTACGTTGTGAGTAGTATCAAATCCGAGCTCAAAGTAAACGAAGACAGAGAGCTGAGACCGAGTCTCGACTGCTAGACTAGACTAGACTAGGCTAGACTAGACTAAAACTGAAGTAAAAGAGAGAATGAGAGCTTCTTTTATAGGGTGCTTCAGAGATATATGGCGTGATCATTGCGAGGTAATTCCAGGAAATAGCAGAACAAGTCAAACCGGAATGTGCGCAGCCAGTCAGCAGAAATGCAGAATATACGTACGGTGATCATTCGAGAAGAAAGAGAAAGAAAGACATCGAGAGAAGAAAGACCAAATTGGGACGTGGGGAGCCCGCTCACCCACGTCAGAGTACAATGTGAGTATATGAGGGTCACGTTGGGGAGCCCGCTCACCCAACGTGCCATAGTTCAGCGGCTTCTTATGGTAAGTTCTGCTGCATTCTTGGTCTTGCTTGCGTGATACTCTGACCTCTTGCGCGGTGACGGTTTTGGTTCTTGCACACGTCTCCTGCCTTGCACTTAGCTCTTGATATACAATGTCATATTAGTCTTGGCTCTTTGCACGAAGCACCGAGGCATCGTGGAAACCTGTAGAACGTCGTAGTGACGTGGTTTTGCACAAAGCCTGGAGTCACATTTCCAGGAAGTGAAGAACTTCCAGGAAACGTACAACGCGAGAACCTACCTGACCAGGTTCCGGCCTTGGATCCCATAACGTGTCATGCCAAGAAGGCATGTCACCTACGTGGGAAAGCGCGTGTCGCTAACCTACATGCTAAGCACGTGGGACAAGACACTGGCCAAACCATGTTGTACTAAAAGGGCGTGACAGCTCAGCACAGAGCTGCTCACTATGTAGATCCTGCTATCACAGGACTATCAGGCAGCAGTTGTCTTATTCTGGGACGTGACAGTCCCATGTGTTCTATGTGCGCTGGAGTACTGCCAATTATGTACCAGGTCACTGCCCAAAAGGCATGGCTTGGTGCATATTTGGCAGTGCACCAGCGTACGTAGTACGCCTGGGGTCATTCCTAATGGGCATGGGTACGCCGTACCCGGGCATTATCGTCTGATAATGCCCTGGTACGGTGCTGCTCTGATTGGCCGAATGCTAGCAACGACCTGACAACAGGCACGTGACATGTATGAAATATTATTAATATAAGGTCTCGTTACGTAATCAAGTGGTGCGCTTCACTGACTAAAGGGTCCCTTTACTCAGCACGTCTACACCGATTGACTTGCTAATTCGACTAGATTGTCAGTCAGCCTATGTTTAGCCTAATTGATTAATTGGCTAAACATCCAAGTTTCAAATAAACAGATTCCATGCCATTTCGGCACCCTCAAGTTCAGCGCAAACCAGGTCAGCACGACAGTTCTCAGGGCCGTGAACCTCTAAGCGCCGAATTGTACAGCGCCGCATACTTTAGCGCCGAATATCTCATCTCCACATAAATCACCGCCAAATATGTCAGCACGACCTTTCTCAGCGCGACCTTTCTCAGCGCGACCTTTCTCAGCGCGACCTTTCTCAGCGCGACCTTTCTCAGCACGACAGATCTAAGCGCCGTGTTTCTCAGTGCCAATTTACTATAATGTATGTATGAACATCGCCTGTTGTGACTATGACTGTCCAAGTATTGACTTTGCGCTGTACTGTATCACGCTGTACCTGACTGCGCTGTACTTGATTGCGCTGAATTTCTTTGCGCCGTAAATTACCACGCCTTACTTTTTCTTTTTCGTGCTGATTGCTGACGCTGTAGTTTACCGCGCTGATAGTCCTGGTGCTGAAGAAGCTGGCGCTGTGAAATCAGGCGCTGAAGACAGTGAAGTGCTGGCACTGAAATGTATCGCGCTGAAACGGTGGCGCTGAAGTGGCAAACACAATGGATATTTTTTCCCAGGTGTTCCGCAAAATTTCAACTCAAAATTCCGAAAACAAAACAAAACCACTTACAACTAGACTTGTGGCTCTTCATGCGAAGGTCTCTCCTCTTGTACACAATGAGTGCAACAACAGCGCCGATGAGAACAAGCAGGCTAGTAGATACAGCTGTGGCAATGGTAGCGGCATTCGACGCTCTGTGCTTCGGTGGCGACTCTCCCATCGCGTGCCCTGGGCAAGCACCAACAAATGGTCATGTACACAAGTATGCCAGGTTACTGAAGTACTAACTTTGACAGGCCTCATTCCCTACGACATGTCTGCATCTGCTTTGTTTCGATGTCCAGCATAAGCGAACGTGTGGACCAAGCATAACTGCTTGGTTGATGCTGGTGCGGGAATGCGACACCGGTAATAATAGTGATAATAACACAAGCGTCAAGAATCTTGTACTGTCAATGTTGCGTACGTTGATCACATTATGCAATATGATCCACATATTTTGTTGGGTTCAATCCGGAAAGGCACCAAAGTCAAAAGGCGCCAGACCTGCACGTCAGAGCAGTAAATAACAGCTACAAGAAACATGCCAGGTATAGACAACAACATGATCCTGTGCTCAACAGTTGCTGTCCGGAGATACAGTACAAGCACTCCCTTTTTAAGGGGGTGAAAAATAGACGTCCCCCACGTATCATTAAAATAATAGACCCATTGCGCAATGACGTAATTGTCGCAGTAATGTAGTTAGTGTGTGTTAGCATCCACCGATCACACTGCCATGTTTGCATCTGCTGCGCACCGCTGCATCAGTGCATTGCGCACTGCACTCACACTGCCAGCGCATAGATTTGGGCACGCTTAGCCTGACGTCACACAACTGCTTCCTTTGAACTTTTGCTCACTGCACTCACACTGCCAGCGCATGGATTCGGGCGCGCTTAGCCTGACGTCGTACAACTGCTTCCTTTGAACTTACTTTCTCTTTCTTTCTTGCTGTTGGCTTCACTTCAAAGACTAGTCTAATGAGTGGTGACTTTTAGCTTGTGCCAGCATCAAATTTTCAGCTTGTGCCTGACAGCCAGCATCAAATTTTCAAGCATCAAATTTTCCAGCTCTCTCAGTTTGGCTTCTAGCTTGTGGTAGCTTTGAGTAACTAATTAGCCAGACGCTTCGATTGTGTTCAGCTCGTACTATTGGTGCCTGAAACAATGTCGTCTATTGTGCATCGGATGCGGGTGTTGTTGTAGAAGTTTATTTAACGTCGCACCACAAACAGGCGATTTCGCCTCCTTTGATACATGTGGACGACAGAAGGAATGAGAGAGAGGGGGGGGGGGGGGACAGAAGTATGGAGAGAGGAAGGGTAGAAATAAATAAGCAATCAACCTCAGGGCTACACCAAAGCAAAAACGGAATGGGAACATACTATATACAAAATCGCTTCATACATATATTGCAAAACACGTTTACTATTCTTCAGTCCGCTATACCACAGAAACACACTAGCCGAAAAGCATTTAAACGGAGCCATGATGCGCTTTTAGCAGGGCACAGAACTGAAGGTGGCTGGGCTCGGAACGGAGATCAGGCGGGAGCTGGTTCCACAGGACTGCGCCGATGAACTGCATGGTCGCTCGACCCGCAGGACCGGGCCAAAATGGTACTCGAACGAGGTGATGTGCTGCTCCCCGAGTGCGGTCACCAGTAACTCTCACGAAGAAGCTGGTGAAGAGGGAGCTAGCTCGGGAGAACAGACAACGACGGACAAAGATGAGGAGCTTAATGTTAAACATGTCCTCCAGGGTGGTGAGGCGGAGCTGTTCAAAGATCGGGCTCGTGCGCGACCACGGTGGCAGACCGAAGAAGCCGCGGATAGCGCACTTCGTTAGACGTGTGAGGGGCTCCATGTTGCCAATTTGAAGTGACGGATAAAAGGCGTTGGAAGCGTACGACAACCTACCCTGGATCATCGACCTGTAAAACAGGATCTTTGACGCTAGGGTGAGGCTTCGGCGGCTCCGCCACAGCGCACCTACTGACTTCGCAGGCTTTAAAAAAAACTATTGGCTTTAGTCCTTTTGTTATTCTTCATGTGTATGGTATACACATCATTAGTGCAGGTCCCTTGTCCAGAATCACACGCTACCTAGAAGTTTTTAAAGAAAGGACCAAAATGTTGCATGTTATCCGTAGTTTGTGTCCAACACTAAACCGTTATGAGCAAAATGTTGTGTAGTCAGAACAGGCGCGTGCTCGGCGATGGGCACGGGGGCACGTGCACCCCCCCCCCCCTAAAAAATTTTCAATCTGATCCAAGGCAATTGTAATGTATGCAAATATGCTCTAAAATTCAAGAAAGGTTACAAACAAATTGCAGAAAATTGCCGGGGGGCTCCCCTCGGCTCCCATGCACCCCCCTAGTTGGGTTGGCCGAGCACGCCCCTGCAGAAGGTGCAACAGCTTGCACAATACTGACTGATGTGACACTGACATTAAACGACCTGATGATAAGCTCTATCACGCCTGGGGTGAGCAAACCAACAGCCTTCCAACTTGGAAGGGTCTAAGTTATGAAATAACACGAGAAAGGGGAAGGCGAGCGCACAGTTGGTTTGCTCACCCCAGGCGCGATAGAGCTTATCATCAGGTCGTTGAATGTCAGTGTCACATCAGTCCGTATTGTGCAAGCTGTCACACCTTCTGACTACACAACATCTTACTTATAACTGTTAGTGTTGGACACAAAATACGGATAACATGTAACATTCTGGTCCTTTCTTTTAAAAATGTTTTACACAGGGCAGAACAACAGAGACCAAAAATTCTTCTCGTGACTCCGAGTTTCGTGTTTCAAAAAACACTCATCAGACGTTTTATGTGTTTATTTCTGGTTTCCCCCAAAGGCTGGGAGGTCTGTCGAGGGGGACTAATGTCAGCATATAGAACATGAATGACATATATAGAGGGGTGAGCGTGAAAAAGATAGGGATCACGCAGAGCAGAGTACTGTATAAAAGTGAGAAACTTCCACCAGAGATTGTGGTTTAGACCAACATGCAGCGAATACTCTGCAAATTGAATGGATGAATGGAGGGATGGAGGTGCAGACGGAAGAAGGGACGAATGGATATATGGATGGATTGATGGACGTACGGATGGACGGACGGAATGATGGAAGGCTGGAAGGATGGATGGACGGATGGATGGATGGATGGATGAATGGATGGATGGATGGAAGGACAGAAGAATGGACAGACAGACGGAGGGATGGACCGATGGCTAATGGATACATGGATGGATGGCTGGGTGGATGATTGGATGGATGGATGGGTGGTTGGTTGGCTGGATGGATGGGTGGACGGACGGACAGACGGATGGACGGACGAACAGACGGACAGGCGGAGGGATGGATGGACGGTAAGGTGGAGAGAGAGAGAGAGAGCGAGCGAGCGAGCGAGAGAGAGAGAGAGAGAGAGAGAGAGAGAGAGAGAGAGAGAGAGAGAGAGAGAGAGAGAGAGAGAGAGAGAGAGAGAGAGAGAGAGTGACAGAGACAGAGAGAGACAGAGAGAGACAGAGACAGAGACAGAGAGAGAGAGACAGAGAGAGACAGAGAAAGAGAGAGACAGAGAGAGGGAGAGAGAGAGGGAGGGAGGGAGAGAGAGAGAGAGAGAGAGAGAGAGAGAGAGAGAGAGAGAGAGAGAGAGAGAGAGAGAGAGAGAGAGAGAGAGAGAGAGATAGAGACAGACAGACAGACAGACAGACAGACAGACAGACAGACAGACAGACAGAGAGGGAGAGATGGAGAGACAGAGAGAGAGACAGAGACAGAGAGAGGCAAAGCTTACGTGTACAGTATATCCCGGAAAAGTGAGGGTTGCACCTGCAAACATAAGACGCCAGCATATTGACACACTGGCCATTGGTGGAGCAATTGTGGATGGCAAGAGAACATTCATCCACCTCTGTGGGTTCAGCAAGAGTAGACAAGCCAATACATTTACACATACGGCCAAGCCCTGAGTGAGGCGAAACACTAGCCATTACAACAAGAGAGAGAGAGAGAGAGAGAGAGAGAGAGAGAGAGAGAGAGAGAGAGAGAGAGAGAGAGAGAGAGAGAGAGAGAGAGAGAGAGAGAGAGAGAGAGAGAGAGAGAGAGAGAGAGAGAGAGAGAGAGAGAGAGGAGAGGGAGGGGGGAGGGAGAGGGAGGGGAGGGGAGGGGGAGAGGGAGAGGGAGAGGGAGAGGGAGAGAATGGGAAAGAAATATACAGACACACATATGCATGCACATGTATAGACAGCTGCCTGCTGATCATGACTACGTGAAACTCGGAGTAGCAACACAGCACCCCCCCCCCCCCCCCCCCACACACACACACTCTCTCTCTCTCTCTTATGTTGACAAACAAACGGTTACATTCCTACCATATCACAAAGAATGAAGAGCCTTGTGTGAGCAGTAACAGTACTGCAAAAATCTATTGGCTTTAGTCCTTTTGTTATTCTTCATGTGTATGGTATACACATCATTAGTGCAGGTCCCTTGTCCAGAATCACACGCTACCTAGAAGTTTTTTTTCTCCTTTTTACAACCTTATTCTCCCTATCCGATCTCTTTTTGGTGTGTCCATCGAGCTGTCAAACTGAGACTTCAGGCCAGCTGAGCTTAATGGGCCCCACCACCACACTCCATTATTCACTTCAGTATCTGTAAATGCATTGCGAGAGTTGGCAATCTCGGAGGGCCGGCTGTGAGGTTTTGGAGACGATGGTGGGCAGGTCAGTGCCTTTGTATTTTCCTGAGAATTTTTTCCGTGTTTTGTTTTTTGACGTTTTTCCATTGATTTTGATGTTAAAAGGGGTGTTGTAAACCACCAGTTCTCAATTGGGAAAGGCCTTCGCGCTTATGGCATTGTATTCGTTGAAATGTTGTATTTCGACTCCGCCGTACCGCTGATGTTGCTGCATGGCATACGCTATATGCGTTGTGTGCATTTTGCTGTATACGCTGTTATGTCCAGTTTTATCTGCTTATGTTTTGCATGTACGCTGTTTCTGCATGCTATAAATAGCTGGTGTTATTAGTGTTCATTGTTAATTATCAGATGAAGTGAAATATACTGTGTAAAGGAAAACAGTTGTCCTCGTGCCGTGTGGTCGTACGATCCTGACAATTTAGAGAATCTTAGAGGGTTCATAACATTTGGCGACCACGCCAGGATAGGAGCGAGCATGGCAGAGGAACTATGGAACAATTTGGAAGCCAGCTTTATCGACAATGGAGAGCGGTTAGGATTAGAAGGCGAGTTGTTGAAGGTACATGTGGAGCAGAGGCTCCTACAGTACGCGGAGCGTGAGGAGCGCAGTGCCAGACGGCGAGAGGAGGCGCTCCGCACCGAGTTTGCCAAAACACTAAAGGAGATTAACGAGAGCATCGCCAATGCGCAGGAGGGTGAGGGTAAAGCCACGATGGGAGGTACAGAGGAATCTCCCAGTCACAGCGGTGGGCGTCAACCGGTGATGAAAATCCCCTCATATGATGGAACGCAGCCATTGGAGCGTTATCTTGACCTGTTCGAGGACATCTGTTCCAAGAACGAGTTCGAAGAAAGCGAATGGCTGCTGCGACTGCGCATTGCGCTAGCGGGTAGCAAAGCGGAGAGGATATGTATTGGATGCAATAATTACGAGGAAGCAAAACGAGAGTTGCTTGCCTCGCTCGGAAAGACTCCGGATAAAGCGTGGAAGACATTGCTGACAGGCAAGCAGCGGTCAGATGAGTCGTTTCATCAATACGTTGTCCGTGTTTGCCGAGAGGTAGAGGTGTGGGCCACACTCGCTATGACAGAAGATGGCGAGGTGGACACCAAGTATAGCGCCGATATAGGAAAAATGTCCCCGGTGCTGCAAGCAATGGCAAAGCAGGTAATCTTGGAGCAATGCGGACCTGAGATGAAGACGTACCTGGTCGAACGGCAGTGCTACGGGATGTCACTGCGCCAGGTACAGGAGCACGGCGCGTCTTACCAGGTCGCGCACGGACGACAGGGTGATACTGCCAGGAAGCCAGTAGAACGATCCGTGCCAAGGCCCACGGCGTCGGCACAGTGCATGGCGATATCGGTCGCAGATGCAGAGAAGCAGCTAAAGTCGCTGCCAAAGGAAGGGAGAAAGGGTTTTCTGCAGCGAGAGAGACTCTGCTGGAACTGCCTTAAGTATGGCCATATGGCCAGAGAATGTCGGTCAGGCTCGAGATGCACGAAATGCCAGAGGAAACACCACCTGCTACTACATGATGTGTTGGATAGAGCAGGTTACAGCCGGGAGAGACCGACTGAGATAGTTACGGAGAAGAATGTTGGGTCGTGCTGTCTACACTCGCCAAGTGTGCGGCTGATGACCGGAGTGGCACGAGTTGAGGGAAGAACTCGAAACGCGAAGGTTCGAGTGTTCCTGGACTCGGGTGCTGAGGCGTCATTCGTGACTGCAGCGTTGGTGTCAGCAATCGATGCAGAACACGTTGGGGTTGAAAATGTAGAGGTGAAGCCGTTCGGCGCGGAACCAACCCAACAGCGCATGGATAAGTACGCCATCACGATCCAGGGTAGCTCCGCTAGCATTCGGGTACGCGCGTTCGTGAAACCAACGCTTGAGCTGGACCTGAAGTGCGCAAGTCCGCAGACCATTGCGCAGTGGCACAGTTGGGGAGTAGAGCTGAGTGACAAGCCTCAACAAGGGACATCAGACGAAATACATATGCTGATTGGTGCAGACTATATCAACGCGGTACTGCACAGCAAGAAGGAAGTTAATGGTGAGACGGTGTGGAACACAGAGATAGGTAATGTATTATCTGGTCCAGCGTCTGCACCAAGTCGAAACAGTCAGCCGGTGACCGTGTCATGTGTCACAGCCCACATCGACAAACTATGGCAGTTGGATGAACCTCCAGAACAACATCAGCACCTGCCATCGTTCCCGCTATGTCGCCAGGGCAGCGGGTACCAAGTGGGTCTCTTGTGGCGAAATGAGCGTCGGCCAACGGATAACTTTGCTCAAGCTAGAGTCATCGCAACGCGGCTTCTTGAAAAGCTGAAGAGGAATGGGAAGCGTGTGCTCTATGATGATGTGCTGATCAGGGAGTACCGCGAGCTTGGAGCAATTGAGCTGGAGCCATGTGAGAGCGATGCCGGGTACTATGTACCGCATCATGGTGTGTTCCGCGAGCACGCTGTAACCACGAAGTTAAGAGTGGTGTTCAATGCCTCGGCGACGGCGCCAGATGGCAAGTCGTTGAACGACATGGTTGACCCTGGACCGTCGCTATTGCCGAGTCTCGCAGGTATGCTATTACGGTTCCGTGAATATAAGAGCGCGCTGCAAGCGGACATCCGCAAGGCTTTCTTCATGGTCGCGGTTAATCCCGAAGACCGTCCGTACCTGCGTTTCTTGTGGCCCGGTCGAAGCGACAGCGATGAACTGTTAACCTGGAGGCTAACGAAACTGCCATTTGGCGTAAACTGCTCGCCATACATGCTTACTGCGGTGATTCAGCATCACTTGAAGGAGCTACGGGCGTTGTCTGCACCCAAAGAGCGAGATCGTATTGATCTCTTGCTCACGAGTTTCTACGTTGACGATTTGGTCTCTAGTGTCTCAAATGCCTCGGAAGCTAAGGAGATGCAAGAGTTCAGCGTGCGTGTGCTTACGGATGCTGGCATGGAGTTACGCAAGTGGCGAGGCAACGAAATCCCGTGCGATCCAGAGGCCGGAGATAAAGTTCTCGGTCTGAAATGGAAAACCAGTGATGACTTGCTCAGCATAGTAGCGCTAGGCGAGTCCGATAGGCCGTCTGTTTGGACCCGGCGATCCCTCCTCAAGTGTGTTGCGTCAGTGTTTGATCCGCTAGGTCTAGCAGCACCGGCAGTTGTGCCCGGAAAGATACTGCTACAGCAAGCCTGGAAAGTCGGAGGCGACTGGGATGATAAGTTGCCTGATGGCATCGCAGCCGCATGCGCGCAATGGTGGGGAGAGTTGGCCGAAGTGGTGAGCATTGACATACCACGTTGGATTTGCTGCAATCTTGACACGCCGATTGCGCTTCATGCCTTCGCCGATGCCAGTGAGAAAGCGTTTGGATGTTGTTTGTATGCAGTCGTCAATGGACAGTCGCACTTGGTATTTGCCAAGGCCAAAGTGGTACCCGTGTCTCCACCCACGTTAGCCCGCCTTGAGTTACAAGCAGTATGTCTAGCGGCTCGCTACGCTGAGTTTGTGGTGAAGGAGCTGCGTGTGACCGTCACGCAAGTCTATGGCTGGACTGACAGTCTCACTACCGTTCATTGGATCAGTAATCCATCGTACAAATGGAAAACATT
This sequence comes from Sycon ciliatum, assembly GCF_964019385.1. NCBI lineage: Eukaryota > Metazoa > Porifera > Calcarea > Leucosolenida > Sycettidae > Sycon > Sycon ciliatum. Next base: position 10,001,655 of record NC_088655.1, on the reverse strand, counting down.
TGTGGCTAACCGCGTCAGTCAAGTCCAAGAGATATCGAAGAAGGTCGGCATTGTGTGGAACCATTGCCCAGGCCTTCACAACCCAGCAGATTTACCGTCGCGTGGGAGTAGTGCACAGCAGATCCGTAGTCCGTTCTGGAGGGGCGGACCAACCTGGATCACGGAGCCCAATGACTGGCCCACCGCATCCTCAACCGCAGCTACAGATGAGTCCAGTGTAGAAGTACGAGTGTCAGCCACCACCTGTAGTCGAGAATCTGATAAGGAATGGTGGCTCCGATTCAGTAAATGGTCGAGGGCACAGGGCATGGTGACTCGGATGTTGCAGTGGAAGCACACTGAGCCTCGTGCTGAACTCTATTTTGCAGCAGACAACGTATTGTACCGCATCGTTCAAGCCGCATGTTTCGCTGAGGATCTTGAGCTGATCAAGCAAGGTCAACCAGTGAAGCCCGGGTCGAAGGTGTATCAGCTTGCACCGTTTCTGGATGAGCATGGAGTGCTCAGAGCCGGGGGACGACTTCAGCACAGCGAGTTGGCGTATGGAGCCAAGCACCCAGTCCTGTTAGGCAAACATCATCTGACCGAGTTGCTGTTGGAGAAAATGCATGTTGAAAGGATGCACCAAGGTGTAGAAGGAGTCTTGTCGTTCATCCGTCAGAAATTCTGGATTATCGGTGGTCGACGGGCGCTACGCAACATTACTCAGCGATGTGTTACATGCCGCCGCTACAAGGCTAAGGCTGCCTCAGAAGTCTGCCCGCCGTTGCCGGAAGACCGAGTTGTTCACGAGGGGCCTTTCGCAACTACCGGCATCGACTATGCTGGTCCGTTGTACGTGCGCCGTGGTGAGTCATCTCCGAAGGTATGGATAGCATTGTTTGTGTGTGCCACCACCAGAGCAGTTCACTTGGAGGTGGTCGATAGTTTAAGTACCGAGTCATTCTTGATGGCATTTCGGAAGTTTGTTGCGAGACGTAGTTTGCCGTCTCGGATCAGGTCTGACAACGCTACAACGTTCAAGGCGGCATCTGACAAACTGGGTGTGCCATGGATGTTCAATCCTCCAGCTGCACCATGGCATGGAGGCTTCTATGAGCGAATGGTTGGTACAGTGAAGAGTGCCTTGAAAAAGGTAATGGGAACAGCGTTTCTGAAGGTCCAGGAGCTTGAGACCCTCTTGTATGAGGTTGAAGCAGTGGTGAATAGCCGTCCGCTAACTTATGTGTCTGATAGCCTGGATGAGCCACCAGTAACCCCTGCAATGATGATGGGTGACATCTGGATGTCGTCAGAGAAGCCAGCAGGTACCCTGGACGCTGCGCAGATGTCATCGAGATTGCGTTACCTCAGTCGGACACTGGAGCATGTCAAGAATCGTTGGGAGGTGGAGTACCTAAGTCAGCTGAACAAACACCAACAGACCATGTCGCGCCCTTTAGCTGTGGGTGATGTTGTCTTTGTTCTCGATGATACCAAGCGCAAACAGTTCTGGCGTTTGGGACGGATCATCGAGTTATTCCCTGGTCGAGATGGTAAGCGTCGTGTTGCCAAGGTTAAGTTGAGTACCAGTACCCTGTTGAGGCCGATCCAAAGGTTAGTGCCGTTAGAAGTATCGTCACAGGACGTGGCTCCTGGGCTTGCAGATACCGCTCAACCTGCTATCGTCCCTCAGCAGCCAGCGTATGAACCGTCAGCACCGTTACCACCACCACGGCAGCAGGAGATAACGCGTTCTGGGCGCGTAGTCAGAGCCCCGGATCGTTTTTGACTTGTGTGCATTGTTGTACGGCGGTGAGAAGCCCTTTGGTGGGGAGAATGTTGTAAACCACCAGTTCTCAATTGGGAAAGGCCTTCGCGCTTATGGCATTGTATTCGTTGAAATGTTGTATTTCGACTCCGCCGTACCGCTGATGTTGCTGCATGGCATACGCTATATGCGTTGTGTGCATTTTGCTGTATACGCTGTTATGTCCAGTTTTATCTGCTTATGTTTTGCATGTACGCTGTTTCTGCATGCTATAAATAGCTGGTGTTATTAGTGTTCATTGTTAATTATCAGATGAAGTGAAATATACTGTGTAAAGGAAAACAGTTGTCCTCGTGCCGTGTGGTCGTACGATCCTGACAATTTAGAGAATCTTAGAGGGTTCATAACAAGGGGATTAGGGACTCTTGGCTCTTTCCTCTACCGAATGGTACCGTTTTCACATACAATTGTTTTCATATTTTTGGTGTTGTGTTCTAGTCATTCGCCATGCCACTGTCAATGGTATTCTGTTTGCCCGTAAAAGATGCCTTGTTTTAGCATGCAAATCTGGAGATACGTGGATTTTGTAGGAACAAAGTCAGGTTTTTACCCCATTTATATCATCATAGACGAAAAATGAAGGTCGTCATCGTGGCCAGGAGCCGAACGGCTGCAAAACGTGGCAAAGAAAATTCCGGTGACATTTCCACTTTTAAAACTCTACCGTGCCTCTGCTTATCATATTTCTGCTTTAATAGTACCCTGCTTCTTTTTATGGTAAAAGGAGAAGGACAAAATGTTACGAACTATGACCAACCGTCAACAAAGTGTCCACCAACGTAACCAGATCTTATACAGTCAGCGAATGTGACAAAATGGCACAAAACTGAGTTCCGAGTTCCACTAGCCTGCTTCCTTTTAGTTGCTTTTTTGCTGCTACTAGTAATTTGCATATTTTAACCTGATTTTTGCTGTGCTCTTGTGTCAGCTAGTAAGGTTATGCTCGGTGAAATGAAGCCTAACGTGCACACCGTCGTATCGTGTGTTGTATAAAAGCCTGTTTCATATAGAAGCCTGTCTTGAACACAAACCTGATTTTCAAGATACACTGTCGGCACATAAGCGACAGAGACAGACAGACAGACAGACAGACAGACAGACAGACAGACAGACAGACAGACAGACAGACAGACAGACAGACAGACAGACAGACAGACATGCAGACATGCAGACAGACAGACAGACAGACAGACAGACAGACAGACAGACAGACAGACAGACAGATATGCAGACAGATATACCAACAAGCAGACAGACACACACAGACATGCAGACAGACTGCACAGATATACCAACAAACAGACAGACACACACAGACACAGATACATGCACACACACACACACACACACACACACACACACACACACACACTTGTACTTGTTGCCCACTGCCAAAACTGGTCACGTGAGTCCCCCGGGAGAGGGGAGAGAGACTCAAAAGGAATCTTAGTAAGATGACTCAATTGGTTATTGAACCGCCCAACGGCCGACACCCCCTGAAATCCCCAAAACTCTGGGTGGACTTGAAAATGATCCCACTTATGGGCTCGCCACACCTCAGTAAGTGGGTGAGGACAAGGTGCAGAAAAAGGATTGACGGCATCAGGTATCCGTCCCGGGATCCAACTGCAGTTACCCCTGCCCCCAGTGAAGGTAATATTTGCTACTAGTGTGAGTGGCTAAATCAGAGTGGATCTGATAAAAGCTTCACTAGCACCATTGATTACACAAGAGTTAATCTAGCCAGAAGCAGTCCATGGTTAACAGGTATGTATACTTCAAATAGAAATTATATGAACCCTGGAACCAACAAAGGTGGCAGGTACAACATTACACCTTCAAGCAGCCGAGCCTGTTGGCAACAGACCCAACACAATCAGGCATAAGTGTACCTACCAGCCGAACTAGCTGGCACACACACACACACACACACACACACGCACACATGTACACAGTCATACACACACACACACACACACACACACACACGCAGGCGAACGGACAGGCATAGTAACAGCTGCGCAAGGCCAGCACTACCTGCACATAGCGGCAGCAACCTTGTGCCAGCCGTCTCTCTAGATTCCCTAGTAAAGTTACTGGAGGCATCGAGAGAGAAATGCCGTGTTGATGCCCACACCCTGGTCTGGTTGAGCAAGTCAGCGATATATCGAACATACGCTCCCACCAATGGTAATACATTCATGAATGACGCGGACAGCAGCGAAGCGTTGCATGCGGAACTTGCCTCCGCCCAGGTCATAGTGGCATTGCGTGGTCCGCCTGACCGTTTAGCCAGGTAGACAGTGATTGGTCGTCTCCTGTCTGTCCAGTGTAGCACATTCCTGGACAACCAGTCAACTAAACAAAGAGTCAGAGAAACACACGCCACCCAGTACACTGGGATGAAGTGACCAATCGGATCCTGGCACAGTCACATACTTTGAAGTACATAATACACATGCGGGCACCAGTTCCCCCAGAGTATAAGTCGCACTGGAGTATAAGCCGTACCACCTCCTCCCCCCGGCGCGCGCGCGCGCGCGCGCGTGTGTGTGTGTGTGTGTGTCCCATATGGTGCAGTGGTATGTGCAGCGATTTCCAATCGAGAGGTTGCGGGTTCGATTCCCGACGATTATGGTCACACACGTCTTTCTTCTCTTTCTCAGACTTCTCCTGACTTTTCTTTCATTCTCCTGGGTGGTTACCAACAGCCAGTGCATGCTGGAGTATGTGGTGTTGGTGTGATGTGTGTGCGGAAAAAAATGAAAAAAGACCAAAAAGTAGGGATTCACTGGCCAGAAAAAGCCACTTCATAGCTGTGTGGTGTAGACCAGACTGAATAGTGGCGGTCAATTCTTCAGCCTTGCAAGTTGTTGAATGGTGCAATCCCAGCACAAGCTGCTATGGCTTCTGCTGTAGCATCGCTATCATCGCCTTTAGCGATGGGCGTCCAATGGTCCAATGGTGTGTGTGTGTGTGTGTTAATGCTTGTTGAAGAGAATTGCCAGTTCCCAGTAATCTTCCTTTGTGCTAAGTTGTCCTAAGCCATGTAAACACGGAGTAAAACTCACAATGACAAATTAATGGTGATTTTCCGTCACCTCGGCTACCCACGCCAACCAACCCTGGACAAGCTATGTTGCTAGAATCCCCTGGCGGAGCAGTTCCAGAGAATAAACTCCTGTAACATGTGCTGGTGTCTGCGTAGCTAACGGCGAAGTCCCTCAAGCAGCTGCCACCTCGGGGGATAGCCATGGTATTGGCCTTGCATTCCATATTGAACCGAAGTTTGTTCGCAGCAGCAATCTCTGTCGGCTTATCGGACTCTATCAGCGTAACAATGTAGCTGCCGTTTGGGCATTTGTGCCAGTGCGCACAATGCACTGCTGTAAACACAAAGACAATGCGTGACCATACACGAGCGTGCATGCATTCGCACATGCACGTGCACACACACACACACACACACACACACACACACACACACACACACACATATACATACACACAGACACTTGTACGTGTTTGTTCTTGCTCACTGCCATAATTGGTCCCGTGGGTCTCCCCTTGGGAGAGGGGAGAGAGACTCAAAAGGAATCTTGGAAAGATGACTCAACTGGCTATTGAATCGCCCAATGGCCAATACCATCTGAAATCCCCAAACTGTGGGTGGACTTGGAAATGATCCCACTTATGGGCTCACCACATCTCAGTAAGTGGGCGAGGACAAGGTGCAGAAAAAGGATTGTGTGTGTGTGTGTGTGTGTGTGTGTGTGTGTGTGTGTGTATGTGTGTGTGTGTGTGCTTGCAGCTTCAGACCTGCGTGCAACCGGTATCCCGGAGGCGCAATGGTACCACCTTGCTCAGGACCGGAGGGACTGGCACGAACGTAGCCGTCGGAAGCCACCAAGCCAGCCCCAACCAAGAGTGTTCGTCTGTGTCTGCGGCCGCGACTTTCGCCGTCCGAATGATTTATCCCGACACAAGAACTACTGCCTCGCCTAATAGCTATCATCGCCTTCGGCGATGGGCTTTCCAAAGGTGTGTGTGTGTGTGTGTGTGTGTGTGTGTGTGTTTGTGTGTGTGTGTGTGTGTGTGTGTGTGTGTGTGTGTGTGTGTGTAGCATTATAGTAATAATGCAGATTAATGGGTGCACGCGGCTGCTTCGTGCTACCACTCAAACTATGCTGCTATGAACGTGCGCTGTACGTGCTCACATGGTACTCTATGCATCGTGGCATTCTATGTGTCATACAACGTGACACTCAACGCGACATTCATTCATGCGCGACGCTCAACGTAGGCGGCATGCGTCGTAGGCACTCAACGTGTCAAACTAAAGTTTGGCATTCATGCGTGTCGCTCGCCTCCGATGTGGAAGGCCTGTGTGTTTTTATGGGTCAGGAAGGCAGTGGATAACAAGTTCCAAAAGTAAATTGCTTTGTTCAATGAGGTAAGCCATGGACGGCATGTGGTGAAGCTAAAACTAATGCCAGATTTGATCTCACTGACCATTTATATATGCCAGAGCAGCGAGAAGCAGGAAGATACGTTGGAAGATAGGCGATTGGTCCTAAATTGCAAGAATTCACATACACGCACACATACATGCACATCAAAACGTAAACACATTGCATGGTCACGCACATACGCTGCACCCTCCTTCCCTTTTCTACTGCCCATTTCAAAATGAACGCGCCACCCTTCAGAGTGCGAGCGACGCGTTTTTATAACCATGAAAGAGCATTGTATGAGTCATTGCATCCTATAATCATCACTCAGTACTTCTGTAAACCATACCTATGGCGAGTTCCAGAGGCCGGCGAATAAATACAATATCAAGGAATGGAAGTCGGTCGGTTGCTTACCGGCATCTATGGAAGTAGCGGCCAAAATGGCGGTAAAAAACGCAATGGCGGTAAAAAAACGCAACTATTTGGGTCCGGTGATCCCCACCCCCACCCTTTACTCTTCTTCTGACTACAGGTATAACCCTGGTGTGTATTTACCACCATAATTATAAATCAACTACACACAGTAAAACCTATCAAGGCGACCACTCGGATAAGGCGACCACCTGTCCTGGGAGACCACTGCAACCAGGACCAAGAGATGCTATTTCCAGTCAAATGACCCTGGATAAGAAGATCACCTGGAAACAGAGATCACGTTTTGAAGGTCCCTTTAGCGGTCGACAGCTTCTGCTGCACTGAAAACTTGTGACTGATTCATAGCCATGCAGCAAGGCGATTGGCACCATGCGGCCACACCGCGTGGGCTTCATGGAGAACACATTACGAAGGGCAGACGTTTGCCTTACCATTGTGGAGTCTCCGCCGGGATTCCCAGTGACACCAGCAAGACCGAAACGTTGGTGCCGCCGCAACTACCAGCCTGTCGTTTTGCCCTCCTGGTTGGCTTCCACGGACCAGAAGACATGTCGATCCAATCTGTCCACTTGAGACAAAACGTTTTTAAAACCTATATTGGTAATACTATTTCTCTGAACTTGAACTCTGAGGCTGAAGTATGGCCAATAAGTGGATGACGGTTCCCAGAGACCGGCCACTACTAGTACTACTTTGTACACTAAACCATGGTAAACGTGCGGCTGCCGTTCTGAGGTTCAGACTCGCGTTCCCGTACAAGCTGAGCATATATAGTCCATCGGCCAAGTCTCAAAATCGAAAGTGGTGATGCACTGAGCTTCCAACTAAACGCGACCATACCCAGCACGTAGAGAATATATCAGAGAACACTATTCCGTTTGTTGGACGTGCCGAATTCAGTCCAGGGCGTCGATACGAAGCGTTCTTCGTCGCCGAGTTTTTTACTGTGCGCTCCATTTGAGAGTGCGCAGAGTTCTGATCGAGAGTTTTTTGAGCAGATTTTCAAATTTTTGAGGCTGTCAGCTGACAGCTGTCAACCCTAAATGGCACTTAGTATGTGACAGGCAATAGGTTTTGGTGCCTCCGTATGCCTTCTAATAAGTTCTATCTTCCTTCGTTTCACTTCGCTGCTTCGCCCACCACCTCAGGAGATGACAGCGTACCTGCACTAGTCAGCTCTCGCTAACCCTGTCTCTCTTTCTCCGTCTTAGCGCTCGTCATTCGTGTCCTTCTGCTGGGGCGAGCTTGATACTGTTGTGTCGTAGTTTTTAGGCAATAGTGGCTGTTGTTCGCGTGACGATCAGGATTTATGGAGAAAGACGACGGCTCGCCAAGTTCCCATGCAGCCACAGACGGCGTAGCAATTCTTACCGCCAACCCTTCGAGCAACGGAACCGACCTGAGTTGGAAATCGTGTCTGTGTAATTGTGCCACGATACGGATGAAACACACAGGCTCACATGTGACGAGATGAAGATAATCTCAACAGGCTGACGGAAATCCAACAGGCTCACGGGAACGCTGCAGTTATGGTCGGAGACGCGGAGTTATTTAGTCACTGGTAAATGTTGCATCGAGTGCTGTGTGCTCTAACACAATTGTAAAAATTATGAAAAAGCGAAAATAATGCAATGGTGGGGCTGAATGGTGTTCTGTGGAGGAGACGTCGCTGTCTCAATATTCAACGCCGGACCCTGTATTTCAAGTCTGTGGTCATGCTCGATCATAAGTTCCTGTATGGCTCCAGTGCCTTCTCAGCATTGTTGGCGGGATCGTCTCCAAGTACTGCGGCTCTGGTGGCTTGAGGGATGTACGGGTGCTCGCCGTGCACCCCTGCCGGCAATCTGCTAGTGATGCTTGGTACCTACTGTGTCCGGGAGATTTTCATCCAGAAGCTGATCTTCCTAGGCTGGAGCTGCTGCTACTCCTGTGCTAGCCCTCAACCACTGGCGCTCCTACTCGGCTCCAGTGTGGGCCATTAACCACCCTGCCCGATTTCGCACCGTTGCTATTCCACGCCGTCAGCATTTAACTCTGAGGTCAGACCTTGATCCCTCCCACCATATGCTATCTGTCTGTCTGCCTCTCTCTCACACACAGATGTGCGCACATACACACAAACACACACACACACATGCACATACAGTGACACAAACATACACATAGCCAACTTCTCTGTGTTTGGTGATCATCATCTGTTTTCTGATGTGCAAGCTCACCTCTGATGCCGATTACTTCCTTGCTTAGACCTGGTCTGCTATTAGACCAGTCTGCTCTCCCTTCACTCGCTTGTAAATCCTACTTGGAGCAGTAAGGTTGTGTCACTGCTCCTACTGATGTCATTGTTGTGAAAGCAATATCATCGCCATTGGTGGTAATTTTCCACCGTGCATGAATCATTAACAATCATCATCTATGTGCCACGGCCTAACCATCCTCGTAACTCCCCTCATCGTGACTAGTGCTGTACCGTTGAAACCTACTTTGCTTCAGTGTATATTCGCTCCGGGCAAAGCTCTTGTTTTGTTGCATAGTGATCTGACGCAGTGTGCTATAGCCTGTCGGGTAATATGGATAAGATTAGTACAGTCGGCATCGCCTATCGAGTGACCAGGTACATGTATAAGGATACTAGTACATGTATCCTGGCTTAACGATATCGGAACACAAATAGCACTATGTGTGCAATATTCCTTTCTAAGCTCACGCTGTGCGGTGCAGATAGGTCATGTGTCGTTGCCAACTTGCCGCATGTGCATGTGCAGCAGGAAGGCACCACATGTCGACTACTACTTATACTGTACAGCATTGTGTGCTTGCATGCATCTACGGCCTTGTGGATGCAATTGAGTCTCACATACATGTACATGAAATATTGCGTGTAGTGCGGCATCAGGTGTTAACATACAGTGGCTAAATATTTTTCTCGCAATAATGACCGTATTCACCACAAGTGTGTTTATGTCCAGAGCCAACTCAAGTCCTGTATTATTTATGACCATGACAACAAGACTTCCGGCCAGAAATTCTTCTATGACAGGCATGAACACTTGCCTTACAATTGTTCGTGATTGTACGAAGTACATATTCGCTGTTGCATCAATTTTGCACCATTTACATTGTACATTGTAGTGCCACTAGTGGTATCACCTGCATGCGTATTGAGCCAAACAAGGTTACCTCTGTATAATTATGCTTATCGTGGCTATCAAGAGCTTCCATGCAAATTCCCAGCTGACGAATGGTGTCCAGCTTGTGTTCAGCTCAGCTGGCACTCACAACTCATAATAATTGCGTTCTAGACGCCAGATGAGATGTTTCAGCTACAATGTAGACACAACGTCCGTGTTCAAGAAGGCCGTCACTTCATCTTCTGTCCATCCTCAATAGCACGTTCAAGCAAATACGTCTGAAACACAGTAGCGACAATCCGACAGCGGCGACACGCCGTCTTCTCCGAATGAGCTTCTACCGTTCTAATTCAGATTCCCCCAAAAATGTCAAAATAAATAATAGATTTCCACCAAGCTCGCTAGAATCTTGCGAACCGTCAACATGCAAGCATTTCAAGTGTTCGAGCGTGCGTAGATTCTGCTCAGCGGCTCAAGAACATTCGCCAAGCGAAAAAAAGTCGATGAGAAAGATGTAATGGTGGACGAAATTACGAAAATCGGAAGAAGGTATTCGACCCAGTTCGACTATCCTGGACTGGATTGGCAACGTCCAACAATCGGATTCGTATTCTATGGGGTCTCATGAGCTAGTGTGCCAAAGGGCGTTTAGTTGGAGCTTCAGTGCATCACCTTCGCCGAAAGAGGCCCTTTCTGAGATTTGGCCGATGGACTAATAGGGACGATCAGCTACAGGGCCGGATCCAGAAGGGGCTCCAGGGGTCCCGCGGGACCCCCAAGGAGGTTATGACCATAATAAGTAGGGGTGAAACGAACGAACGAAAATTTGAAAACGAACGAACGAACTCGCAAGATTGATAAACGAACACAGCAAGCAAGCATAAAGAGTGCTTGTGACTAGATCACGAAGGAGCCGCGGAGGTTGGGAGATCGCGAGCTTGCACGCTGATCGACTGCGTTTGCCTTGATGATCACTTGAAGCAAGTTGAAGGAGTTGAGTGTCGCGTCGGGACACAGTTTCTTGAAATATTTCTGTGTGTCCGTTTGAGTTAGATTTGTACTCGTAGTGAAAGGATTCGAGTCGCTTGTGACATCTGTTCCTGAAAGCAAACGTGCACTCGTTGCAATCATGTCAAAACATTCGAGCCTTTCATCGCGATCCGGAGTTGGAGCGGAATTTGATAAAGTGGTCGGGAAAGACGAAGTCCTTTTCTCAATTTCAAAAAGGTTCTGTCACACAGCAGAGCGACGACGAGAAATCTTCGTACCCACGTCAAGAAGTACCGTTCTCCTGCTCTGACAACCTGAGCTAGCGATGAGAAGAAAACTCTCGTCCGGACGATGGTGATGGACTTTGCAGCTAGCTGCAAAACCCTGTGATTCAACTCAGCCTGAACCACAGAGCGCGTCGTCTTTTCTATCTATCTATTATTCAATCCACCCTTGAGTATGCTAGCTCTGCCTACATTAACTGTCTATCTCACCGTTCATACAACCAGCTGATCACAGCCAGCCGTACTAGTCTTAAAAGAATATTTGCCCTTGACCGCAGAACTCCCACTGAGACCCTGTACGCTTACACCAAGATCTACACACTAGAGCAACGCTTAAATTTCAAGCAATACGTCTTTGTCTTTCGCTGTCTGCATGGTTTATCTAGCCCACTTCTCAGCCTCCTATTCACTCCCCGCTGCACTGGCCCACATTCTGCTGCCACAACTCGGGGCCAAGCTACAGCTGCTCTTGTCTTGCCTGCCTGCCACTCCCGGTATGGTTTCCATTCCATTGCGTATCTTGGTGCCGACAGGTGGAATGCGCTGCCTCCATCTTGTCGCCTGGCCGAGTCGCCTGCTTTGTTTCGCGCTCACACAAAGTCTCATTTAGGGTTCCCAGTAAAAAGGCAACATTGCCTGTTGGGAAATCCCTAACAAAATAAGAAAAAATAATAATAATAATAATAATAATAACTCAGGCGGACGCGATAAAAAATATTTCTGTTCTGGCAGTGTATCGTACGTACACCGTCAATACTGAACTGTGGCCAGCCAAGTACAGAGAACGCCTGTACTGACAGACTGTATGGTCTTCAAAAAAATTCACCCTTGAAATACATAATTATTATAATAATGGAGAATGTTCGTTCGTGTTCGTTCGTTAGTGTGAGAGTTCGTTCGTATTCAAAATTCGATGTTCGTTCAGAGTCCAGGCCAGTTTGGAAGCAATTTTATAAATTTTCTATAGCCTTTGCCGGACCCAGGACTAGAACACAATAACTTTTTTTAGAAAGCTGCCATAAGGGGCCGTCCAAGGTTACCAATAATATTTTCAAAACGAAATGTTTTCGTTTGTGGGTGGGTGGGTTTGATGGAGTTTCGTTTTAAAAATAATTATTGAATGCTGATGGAGAATGCCCAGTTACTTCTGGGTGTCGAAAATTGACATCAATATTTTATTGGAATTCGTTTTACCTGCAGTAAAGGTGGGTGGGTGGGTGGGGGCTGAAAAATACTAAAACTTTTCGTTTTGTAAAAACAATCGGTAACCCCGGACGGCCCCTAAAGCAGTTTTTATTGCTATAATCTAATATTGACTTCGTACTTGGTCAGTATAGGAAATAAAAACCTCGTAAAAGACCTCGGCTTCGCCTCGGTCTTTTACTCGGCTTTTATTTCCTATATTGACCTCGTACTCAGTCAATATTAGATACGTACATCAGTGTGCGTGCATGCATATCGAAGAGTAGTCTACGAGACTGCATATCGACAAGTAGTCTACGAGACTACGAGTAGAAAAGCAGAATGATCATGCATGATGCATCGATGAGTCATACCACAACGTAACCATGGATATAAATAATGGCGACGCGATGGCGACAGCAAAGTTCTGCGTACAAAAGCGCAGGCCAGGCGCAACAAGGAAAAAAGCAGGGAGTCGTAAAATACCCGGGGGTATTTTACGACTCCCTGGAAAAAAGGGTGCAGAACAAACAGAAATTCAAATCGAAAGGAGATTAATAATATTGGGGAGATGAAGCAAATCAGTTTGGTCTGTCAGAGGGTGCTTGCGCCCAGAGACAGGGTGACAGCAAACCCTGTCAGAGGGAGTCAGTGTACAGAATAGGAATACATAGAACGCAGCACGCAGTGGAGTTGCTGTGGAGAGCGAGAATGCAAGCAACAACGTAAGTATTATCTATGCAACTGCTTATATCGGCGTATCCGACAAACACGCACAACAAACACTGTATCGTAACAAGTTACTAACAACGCACTCGTAAATGATGTTATCACAACAACACTCATTCTATTTCAGCGCAGCGTCCTGTCCAATCACACTCAAAATCACACTCGTAAATCTCGCACACTCCCTCCTTGACAACATGACAACTGACACTCATAAATCTCGCACACTCATAAATCTCGCACAACAGTGTATCCAGGCAGTGAGATATCCGAGTCCAGAGTGCCATTTCCTAACTTAGTCTCTGTGACAATAGCGCTGTCGACATCGTTCTGGGAAACTGTATGCTGCAGGTTACTCATCTTGTTAGTGATACTGAACGCATTTGTCACAAGGATCCAAAGGGATGGAGCCGGACCTGCTGATGCACTTGGTAATGCAGGTAGAGGGGTGGGAGTGTTAATAGAAATTAGACTGAAAAACAAACAAAAAACGTTGTGAGTGCATAGAGAAACAATGATTGCATGGTCTACTTACGCCAGCCGGGCTTCCGGCTAGGGGGCTTTCTGCTTGAGAAACTTGGCAGCTTCTTTTTGTCTTGCCCGGAACGTTTGTACTCCGGTGATATGGATTGCCTCTGGCGTTTGGATGCTTTTAAAGCGTCAGCAATTAACAGCTCGGTTCGCTCGACATCAGAAGAAGGAGCAGGGGCGTCATTGTCATCGTCGTCCCCCTCCTCCTCAGTGCTGCTGCTGTTATTAGGGATGTCTGGTGCCTCCGACGTGGTTTCGTTGCTCATTCTGCCAGTGCCGGTGGCCCTGCTGTGTGGACTCTCATCCTCATGGTTTTCTTTTGTGCCTCCCTGTTGTGTGGTGTCGGATGTGGAAGCACAGGGTGGGGACTTCATTGCCGCTTCTTGAGCCGAAGTGCCAATGGCTGACTGGTGCTGAGTGAGCCCATGCGAGCCCACGTGTTTTTCAGGTGGGGACTTAGAAGTGAGAGCTTGCACTCCCTGCAAGGCACTAGAGTAGGTGAGTGTGCTCGGTGCAGATGTGTGCGTACCAGTTGAGTTAAGCGGGATTCACAGAAGCTTTTTTGCGATGCGACAAAAGAGGTGTCCTGCGCGATGTTTGTGCGAGTTCTACCTCGCTGTTCCAGCTTCGGACAGTTTCTCGCAATATGGGTGGTAGAATCGCATACTCTACGAGGTGATTCGTCATTATTTAACACGAAAGTAAAAAATAGCCTTCCGTAGGGTTCGAGGTGCGAATCTTTCCGTTTCTTCCTCTAAAAGTGTAATACTGATGTCCTTAGATTGCAATGGTGGGTTGTTCATTCACATAATCCTTGGTGTTGGGAAGCAGGGGGCAGTTGAAAAATGGCAATTCTTCTGCATATTAATTGTTGTGGTCATTTCTTAACATCATGGTGAAATAGGCCTTAGCACCACAATTTCAAGTCAGTTTTCAATAGAAAGAGACCCTACGTGTCCAGGATGGTCCAGAAAGACTGGATCAAGAATATGTTCATCCAAATACAAGCCATTCAAGCTTGCATAGCAATAGGTGTATCACCCTGATTTCATATGCAATTGTGATCAACATCTGTGATTAAATTCAGTAATTGCCAATATTTGGCCAATACCAGGGCCAACACACCGACATTTCTCCTTCCCAGGCATCGTTTCCAGTATGTAGCTATCATATGCTTCCTCTTCAGCTAAATGTGTTGTCACTGGAGGTTGAAACCAGCGGCTATGACTCTCTTATACTCTATTTTACCGTAAACATCGCGCACATGCAGACTGAAAGCTCTTGCAATGTCACTTCCTGAAGGAATATCAGTCTTAATTTTGGAGGCAAACTTGACAGAACATTGGCAATGGCAATGGCAAAAAGAAATTTGACATGACTTTTTGCAGGCGCTGGCAATGAGATATTTTACCGATTTGTTAAGAAATGACTCAATGTTAAAAAATTACGAATCACCTCGTACAAGTGGGAGATTGACCCTCGCTAAAACCCGAAATGTGCTCTTGCCGTCGCTGGTACGCACAAAGCTAGGGATGCGCTTGCCACTTGCCAGCTTGAAGGTTGCGAACCGTACACCAGAAGCAACGTGGACGCCTTCCCGTACTTCCACCCTGCCATGCCTGATCTGGCCTAGTACGGTGCCGTACTTGGAAAGCGCCGCGATCACAACAGCATCAGCATTCAGCAATCCAAACTGGCACATTGTGTATGTGGAGTTGAATGTTGTGTTCAAGGACAGATCAGGGGATGATATGGCTTCCATTAAAAACGAAACCATGCTGGCAAACCTGGTCAGCTAACTGTTTGTCAGCAAAGGTTAATCTGCACTGACCCCCAGTGCTTACCTGCAGAGACAGGATTTCTTCGGCTTGAATACCGTGCTTCTCCAGGCACTGCACGTATCCAATGAGTTTGGTGTCGTTCACGGCAGGAAAAGTAACTGCATTGGCTTTCAGCTCGGTGGCTGTCAGCCGTCTCCAGGGATCCTGTCCTTCATGGTCTGCTACCTTATGGCTACTAGTATGCTGCTGGAGAGTTCCTGGTGGGTGGGGATCCTGCCCAGGCATATCGAATCAGCTGGCAAATGCTCACCAGACGGAGCTCGAAAAACGTAAACCGCACTCAACTCACAAACTCTCTCCTGTTACGAGAGATACCCGGTAGTAGAGTCGCCAGGAAGCATCACATTCATCTTCAGGAAGTGGAAAGAGCAAACGGCATGGTCCTTGGTTGGGGGAAATGCTGAACGTCTGATTTGTCCCAACCAAGATTTTCAGCATTTTGTTCGTCACTATTTTCGCTTGTCTGCTGGTGTCTCCGCACTCCAGCTTTCTCCTGTCTGTGTCACGTCCCAGTACACAACCGAGAGGACTACTAACAAACAGTTCACTGTACTAACAGCATTGAACACAGCCCTTCTTTCACTTCGTGAATACAATAAACCAATTGAAAACGACCAAATTCTGCAGTGATCGACCTTCTCTGTGGTGGAGCTAAGCCTTTCGTACGTCATCACTGCGCTGGTCGCTATGGCAACGCGAGTGTACAATTGGCGATTTGGCAAGTTTGGCTTATCGTATGGAAGCGAGAGATATGCCATTCGAACCGATATCAAAATTGTCTTTCTTCTGGACCATACTCGAAAAATCGATGCACTTCCCCTTTAGATTGACAGCATAAAACAAGGTGGAGGACACTGTGTTCGGAAACAACCATCCGCATACTAGTACAGTGTTTCCATGGAAACGTCTTTCGGTACTCAGCACTGGTAGAGGTCGAGGGTGGTCGTCCTCGACCTGTGGCTGTGCATGCGATTTGTTGGCCGATGGGCGATGGTCCTACAACTAACTTACAAGACAGTACAAGTCGCCTTTTCCCTGGAGCACACTGACTCTGTGGCGGTGTGGTACGGGTGTAGACCTACCATGTACCAGCTAGCTATTCTTCCGCGACTGCGTGCATCTATGTATGTGTATGTATCTATTATTGCACGATTATGAGGGCAATAATAGATTTATCACGACATAGCATACCTAAAACTGTTTTTGCTTTGCTATAGGAAGAAAGGAATACTATTGTAATAGTATAATAGTATGTACATATGCCGTTTACATTGGACATTACTTCTGTGTAAACCAAAGTTTTCAGTTGTCTCTTGTAGTATGTTCCCCAAGTCCTTTGACTGAGAATCTGACAGTTTGGGTTCAAATCCCAGCATTTGGCTTCAGATTTTTCTTCTTTCAGTTCTGATTTTTTTCTAAGTTGAGGAAAAAGTTCTAAGTCCTCAGGCTAAGTGGTCAATAATAAGTGGTCAATATAAGCGGTCAATATATGCTGATATTTGACCGCTTAGAGATCACAAGTTTCTGTGGGGGTCAATAATAAGAGAGTGATAAGTATATATATATATATTTTTTTTTTGAATTCGCAAGTACACACGGGCTACAAGCCCAATGGACCGTATGCGTGTTAAAACATAATGGCGTCACGATTTATTGAAAGTGGTATAGTTGGTGGTACGAGTGTTCAAACCCATTTGAACTTCATACTGTTCGTCTTCTTTTTGACATGCTCTCTTTCCATCGTCCTTAGCTATTGTTTGTTGAGAGCTGTTTTGGCTTTCTCCTATACCTCTGGGGGATGCCAAGTGATGGTTTTGAGAGGCTGGTGATGGCTGTGAGCGAGAGTTTGCCGATCAGCGTCGTCCTCGCTATAGCGATGAAAATACTAGTTACTGCGCACCTGGCAGATATCACAACACGTCGGAGCGTCCAGGAGCAAAGGAATCTTGGTTTTTCACTGGAATCTAGTTCCTCCAGCATCGTGTAGCCCACCGTCGGTGAATGGCGGTCCAGAAAGGTCGAACCTGGTCTTCTGCAGCATCTCGCAGTCCTGCGAGGCACACTGAATACGCCTGTCATGTATTCTACAAATAAGAATCACGAAGTAGTGGACTTTATAGTGATGAGTCTATCCTGTATGCTGCAAAAGACGCAGGAAATGCCACTGGTGTCCGTACACTGGACGCCAATATCATCCCAGTCCTCTCCTGCAGGATCTGTTTGACATTGACATACCGGTATGCCGTGGGACGACATTGGCCTGGTTTGGCAGCTATCTGCCTGGGTGGATGTAGCAGGTTTGCATTGGCGCGTCGTCCAGTCCGGCATTTTCTTGTAACTGTGGAGTACCGGCAGGGTTTGAGAGGTTGCTCGTGCTGTGAACACATCTCTACTGCCTGTCTCGTCCTGGAAGTGCCGTCTCGCCGCTTCCTTGCTCTACAGTCACGCCGTTATTTCGCTTTGTTTCGTGGTGCAGCTCAAAACCTGCCCAAACAACTGTGAGCTCGCAACATGGTATGGACAAATTGCACCACTCATGCTGGTTAACTAAAACCGGGATAGTCGAGTAAGCGAGTTCACTCCCTGGGCCATGGCAAGATCTGTTCAGTGCGGGCTATTCCAACCTCCAAGTGCATAGTCACCGATCGATCCATGCGATGGTGGTTGACCTACAAAGAGCCAAGGTCTACGAGTACTACTATTGGATGCTGTCTACATGCAGTCAACTGTCATGACTGCGCAGTCATGAACTTACTATTTCCCACTTTTCCCACGTCGTGCATTATTGTACACATTTCGCGTATGCATGCTTTGACCCCTACTATCTCTTACGTGACTTAGTTACAGCCATATCTGTTGTAAGTTCAAACGGGAGTTCAAACTCTCGCTCCTTTTGGACGCCTTACGTCATAATCGTTTACCGTGTTTTTAGAGCGGAGAACAGTTTTTCTTCTTGGTCTAGTTTTCGGGTTTTTTGGTATGGAAGTTGTGTCTGGTTAGACCTTCTTCTCGTTACAGTGTTTTCGATAATAGCACTTGATATGATGAGTTTTTGATGTTCTCACGACGGAGACGAGGGACTGTGATCACAGCCACCGTTGAACTGCCCTGGAGTGCAGTAGTAATAGTATTTTAGACCCCCTTATTTTCCCTCGTTTATGTCCGTTCGTGACATGGTGCTGTGACCAGGATAGGATATGATGTCAAGTGAAGACTCTAATCGTACTAGTGAAGCCACTGAAGGTTGTGCTACAGCCACAACTTGTCAGGAAGATGACTCCCAGAAGAAAGGCCTGCAGGCCATCAAGGACGCGCAGAAGCGTCGACGCCGGTGCATGCGAAGATACGAGCGCATCAGGGCATGTACTGCGTACATTTTGGAAAAAACAACAGAAAGCTATGTGGAAGTATGGATCGATCCAAAGAGGCTTCAGCCCCAGATTGACGATGCTGTACAGTTGAAACGAGAAATACTACTCACCCAGGATGAGATTTTCAATGTTCTGGACGACTTAGAAAGATGTAGTGTACACGACGAAGAAGAGGAGTGGGAGCGTGAATTTAATGTGTCTTGGCGCATTTTTGAAGATGCCCAGATAGCTGTCGACCAAGTCGTATTTGAAGAGGAGAAATTGAAGCGTCAGTCCCAATCCGCCATTCTGGCTGCTCAGCAACAGCACCAGAAAGCCTCAGTGACTTCAGTGGATGCCACCACCAATAGTGCCAGTGCCACTGAGGACATACCAGTAGTTGACGAGGAGGCGCATCAACAAACAGCAGTGCAGCTGGAAGAAGATTCTAGAGACCAGAACGAGTCTCCAGCTATGATCAGTGTAGATGGCATCCGACGAGCATCGTCAAGTGTCAGTATCCACAGTAAACCAACAACGCTGTCCATCATTGAGGTGGCGGCACAGGCAGCAGTAGCAGCCATGCAAGCTGCACGCTCCAGTCCAGTGGTGAAACTTCCTCAGCTGAAACTGTCTCAGTTCAATGGAGACATCATGGACTGGCCAGAATTCTGGCAGACATTTGAGTCCTCTGTTGGTCTTCGTCAATCGTTGCCGGACGTATCAAAATTCACGTACCTCAAAAGCGTCCTGACGGGTGTCGCCGCAGCAGCCATCGAAGGCATTCCAATAACAGCAGCTAACTATCCTATCGCAGTTACGATGCTGAAGGACAAATTTGGACAGCCTGAGCTGATAGTGGCAACACTGTATCGTAAACTGGCACAGCTGCCACAATGTAACAACAGGTTTACTGAAGTGAAGGCTACCATTGACCAAATGGAGAAACTCCTTCGTCAATTGGAAGCTCAGGGAGAGAACCTGGATACTCAGTGCGTCCTCATTCAGCAACTCTTCTCGAAGTTCCCGTTCCAGCTCGTCAGCAAACTGGAGGAGCAGAGATCCGACCATACTGTGCCATGGACGGTCAAAACAGTACGGGAGATGCTAGCGAAGTATGTAGCAATGCAGAACACAGTTCGTCAGTTCACCGACAACATCAGCCAGACACCTCAGCCTAAGATACAGGGACACCAGCAACAACACCATCGTCCACCAACAATGGGATTTGTATCCAGCCAGGCAAGCCCCAGAAGAGAACCGTCCTGCGTCTTCTGTCGGTCAAGCCATTTCAGTGATGAGTGTACCAACTACTCAACACTGGATTCCAGGAAGGATCAACTGTTGTCCCTACGTAGGTGCTTTGTGTGCCTCAAAGAAGGCCATATCGCAAGGAATTGTGCACACCGTAGTAGAAATTGCTACCACTGTAGCGGAACAGGCCACAGTCGTGCTATTTGTCCCAAGAAGGGTCAACAATATAATCCAGCAGTCGAAGTTCCGAAACACCAGCAAACAAATTCACTGGCCAATGGCAGTCCACAGACAGCAGCAATCGCAGCTTTGTCACCGGCAGAGATGCCAAGCCAAGAGCCGGCGGCAATTCCAGATGAAACCACGGAACTAGCCACCACGAGCGTCTCAACACTGAAAGCAGTTATTCAGTCAGCCATGCTGCAAACCGCTAAGTGTAACGTGACTGACCATTGTGGGAAGAAGGTCATGGTCAACGCACTACTGGACAGTGGCAGCCAACGATCGTTCATCACTGCAGCTCTAGCTAAACGACTCCAGCTACCAGTCCAGAATGAAGAGAGGCTCTACCTGAACACCATGGCAGCAACTAAGTCCAAGAGCTTCAATTCGCAATCGTTCCAACTCGCTGTCAACCTCCGAGACGGTAACATGGCACAGATAATGGTGAATACTCTGCCTACCATAACCAACCCAATTGTGAAACAAGCCGTGCAACAGACCGACTTGGCGTTTCTTGAACAGCTGTCTCCAACAGCGCTAGCAGATTCTGTGCCTCACGCAATGGAAACTGTCAACATCGACTTTCTAATTGGTGCTGACTACTTTTGGCAACTGGTGGGCAATAATGTTATCACACTGCCATCAGGACTCAAGCTAGTCTCCTCCGAATTTGGATACCTGCTCACCGGCTGCAGTTCACTACCGGATGAATGCAGCAATGATGACACGACCTCCCTGGTGGTTACCAGCAGCGGTTCGATTTTCTCAGGAGCTGCAAGCGTCTCCAACCGTAACACAGAGGACAGTGTACTGTCTCAATTCTGGCAACTGGAGAATATCGGAATCAAGGATTCACCCTACGCGAATGATGACGAAATCGCACTGGCGCAATTTCGCAAGACAACGGAATATTCCGATGGCAGGTATTCCATCCAATGGCCATGGAAGCCTGATGACACCAAAGATCAACTTCCTAGCAACTACGGCTTAGCCCTTGGCCGAATGAAATCACTGGCCAAACGACTCGCTACAGACGGACAGCTGCTCGAGAGTTATGACAAGGTGATCCGACAGCAGCTAGCTAAGGGAATCATTGAAGAAGTTCAACTTTCCGGAACCAGTGGTAAACAACACTATTTGCCACACCACCCCGTTGTGACACCAGCGAAGTCAACAAAGGTCAGGATAGTGTATGATGCATCAGCCAAAGCGAGTGCAACATCTCCAAGCCTGAACGACTGCCTCTACCGTGGCCCAGTGCTACTCCCTGACCTCTGCGGCCTGCTAATGCGTTTCCGTCTCAAGCCAATTGTGATTAGCGCTGACGTAGAGAAAGCATTTCTTCAAATTTCTATTCAGCCAAGTGACAGGGACGTCACCCGATTCATCTGGTACAAGGACTGTACCACACCTGAGAAGGTTAACGGCAATGTCACAGCGTACCGTTTCTGTCGAATGCCGTTCGGTGTAGTCTCGAGCCCATTTCTGCTCGCTGCTACCATTCAGCTGCACCTCACACAGGCCCAGACCGATGTGTCTGGTGCTATTGCACGTGATCTGTATGTGGACAACCTAATAACCACGGTCTACTCCCCAGAAGAAGGTATTCATCTCTACAAGGAAGCCAAGCAGCTGTTCTCAGATGCATCCATGAACCTACGGGACTGGACCTCCAACTCCGACAAAGTGTTGGACAAGATTCAGGAAATCGACCGATTGCCATCAGCATCTACCAAAGTCCTTGGGCTCAAGTGGGATAGCAAAGCAGATAACATCGCCGTGTCCAACAGCATCAATGAGAAATCAGTCGGTCCAGTCACAAAGCGCAGCGTTCTGAACAAAGTGGCAAGCGTGTTTGACCCACTCGGATTGATGACACCATCTACACTGCAAGGGAAGCGGTACCTTCGTCGGCTATGGGAGGAAGGTCTGGAGTGGGATGCCCCATTGTCCGCACCAATGCTCCTGGAGTGGGACAACATCCAATCAGCACTCCGGCAGACGACGACCGTCACCATTCCAAGGTTCATTGGTCCTGCGAGTGCAAGTCAACCGATGAGTCTACATATCTTCACAGATGCATCCAAGGATGCATATGCAGCAGCAGCTTACCTCCAAGTGCAGATTCCGGATTCCAACAAGTACACGGTGAATCTCATCTTCTCCAGATCCCGACTGACCCCGTCAGCCAACAAACCGTCCAAGAAGCAATCAGTCACCATTCCTCGTATGGAACTGCTCGGCGTGGTCATGGGATTCAGGATGGTCAAGTTCATCCAATCCCAGCTTCAACTTCAGAACAACATCCCAACATACCTCTGGACTGATGCCAAGTGTGTTCTCCACTGGCTCACAACGCCCCATCATCTCTCAACATTTGTTGCCAATCGTGTGAAGGAAGTGAAATCCAATCAGCAGCTACAGTTTCGTCACGTTCAGTCCCAGGACAACCCTGCAGACATAGCAACACGCGGTCTTCAGCCAGAGGAGCTGAAGGAGTCTTCTCTCTGGTGGCAGGGTCCTGCATGGCTAGCAGGAGACAAAGAGGACTGGCCAACAGGAAAACTGATCGTCACGCAAGAAGACATTGCAGAAGCAGACAAAGAGAGACGCTCCCCTCTCATTACAATTGGGAACACAGCTGCCGTCATCAACGACAGCACAGAAACGTATTCGCTTCAGGCAGCAGAACAACGTGTTTCATCCCTCAGATCGCTCTTGAGGACTACAGCAATCTGCCTCCGTTTCATTGGCAAAAAGATCTGGAGCAAGGTCAGTAGCAGCACACGAGAGAAGCTACGGCCAAAGATTCCCCTCGCAGCAATGGTCTTTGATGATGCTTCGCGCACCAAGTACGTAGCAGCCAGTGATCTCAGCATCGCAGAGAAGATCATCATCAGACAACACCAACGACAGAACTTCACGGATGCGTTCAAAGCTATAGGCAGCGGTACTCGTCACCCCCTTCAAGACCAGCTCGGACTTCGCCTGGATGCTGAAGGACTGCTAAGATGCCATGGAAGGCTAGACAATGCTCAGCTACCTGAAGATGCGACTCGCCCTATGCTGATATCCCGACACAGTAAGCTAAGTACTCTGATCATCCGGGAAGTTCATGCGCGTCTCATTCATGCCGGAGTGTCTCACACACTTGCCCAGATTCGACAGAAGTACTGGCTTCCACAAGGGCGAGCAGCTGTGAAAGCCGTTCTGAGTAAATGTGTCATTTGTCAGAAACACGAAGGGCAACCGTTCCGTCTACCCCAGATGCCACAGCTACCAGCAGAACGAGTACAGCAGTCTCATCCATTTCAGTACATCGGCCTCGACTATCTCGGCCCATTCAGCGTCAACATCAGCAGTACAACACAGAAGGTATGGGTGTGCCTCTTCACCTGTATGGCAACCCGTGCGGTTCATTTGGAAGTAGTGATGGGATTAACAACGGCCCAGTTCGTCAACTGTTTGAAACGATTCATTGCCAGGCGAGGACGACCTGACAAGATCATCTCAGACAATGCGCCACAGTTCAAGTTGGCACAGACGTACCTCGATCAGAAGTGGAAAAAGATCCTAACCTGCCCTGAGCTGGCCTGCTACCTTGCAGAACACAAGGTAACCTGGGTTTTCACCACTGAGTTTGCACCGTGGCAAGGCGGTTTCTATGAGCGACTAGTTGGTCTGGTGAAGCGAGCTTTCCACAAAGCCATTGGCCGCAGTCGATTCACCTACGAGCAGTTCAACACAATCACCACGGAAGTTGAGGCAATGCTCAACACACGCCCATTGACGTATGTACCGTCAGAGTCGACAGATGGAATCATCACGCCAAACCACTTCATTGCCCCAACTCGCTCACTGGGACTTCCTGACGATATCCAGTCAGATGACTACATGCCCCAACGAGATCCAGTCGCTACTATTACGTCACTGCAGAAGAAGCAGCAAGCTGCACTGGACACGTTCTGGAAGTTGTGGAGAGATGACTATATCCTTGCACTTCGCAGCCGACAGCCAATCAACCATCGTCTCAGGAGGAGCCGAACCACTGGTCCCAAGATTGGCGACATGGTCATGATCAAGAACGACCAGCTACCACGTGGAATGTGGAAGATGGGAAAAATCAGAGAACTGCATGACAGCGCGCAGGACGGCAAGAGTCGTTCGGCGACAGTACAGACGACCAACTCCATCCTGAACCGACCGATCAACCACCTCTACCCGCTAGAAGTGAACGCAACGGAGGAGAAGGAGAACACTGATGTCATCGACAACGGCAGCACTGATGTTGCTAGCAGCAGGCCTCAGCGCATGGCCGCCCAGAAGGCAAAGGAAAGGCTCAATGCACAAATGCAGGCTGAGCTGGTGTCTGTAGCTTTCACCTTTGTTTCTACGTATGTATGTATGTAGACAGTATCTATTCCATTGTCTTATTCAATGCCACAGTAAAATAGTTTGTTTCTTTTGTTCCTCGGGAGTGTCATGACTGCGCAGTCATGAACTTACTATTTCCCACTTTTCCCACGTCGTGCATTATTGTACACATTTCGCGTATGCATGCTTTGACCCCTACTATCTCTTACGTGACTTAGTTACAGCCATATCTGTTGTAAGTTCAAACGGGAGTTCAAACTCTCGCTCCTTTTGGACGCCTTACGTCATAATCGTTTACCGTGTTTTTAGAGCGGAGAACAGTTTTTCTTCTTGGTCTAGTTTTCGGGTTTTTTGGTATGGAAGTTGTGTCTGGTTAGACCTTCTTCTCGTTACAGTGTTTTCGATAATAGCACTTGATATGATGAGTTTTTGATGTTCTCACGACGGAGACGAGGGACTGTGATCACAGCCACCGTTGAACTGCCCTGGAGTGCAGTAGTAATAGTATTTTAGACCCCCTTATTTTCCCTCGTTTATGTCCGTTCGTGACAGTCAACAAAATCAAAGTACCTCAGTATGCCCCAGAATAGGGCATGTGCATCTATAGCATGACACAACAGGGGTTCTGGCGGCACCTGTCAAACAAGCAGTAGCGACTAGTGCCAGCTACCTATTGGAGGCTAGCCGCTACAGTCTGTCACTGAAGATAATTATTATGTTCACTGTTTAGACTGAGCACAATCAATGATGCCCAATCAATCTGCCCAATGTGTGTTCTGTTCCACCTAATTATAACGTCCCATCGCATCAACCCTACTACACGCACATGTCGTCACTCTAGCATGACTTGTGTTATTATTGTTTATTTTGATTCGCACGATAAATAGAGCACAATAAACGTTAACTTGACCGAAGGATAAAGGCGACTGCAGATAGAGGAACACATCGAGGTACAGGTACCGGCATCAATACAGTATCAGAGAACAAACAAAAATGAGAGGTACGCAGAAAAAACTCTCATAAGCCCAAGGGGAAGTGGTTGATGAGGGATGAATGCACTCTCCACGCTCATCTACACTGTTCGTGGAAATGCACACATACATACAATAATATACAACATAGCAATAGCATGCACAGAACCGAACAATTTCATGTTCACACATGCAAGCACAGACCTGAACATTAGTACCAAAAGCCGATACAGACAATATCCCCACACACACAGACGCACACACACACACAATGTCCCATGTATGCGCCCGTGGCGAGAAAAGCACGCAGATCTACAAATGCACTGGATGTGAACCCACAGATTTTCTCTTATGCAACGATAGCGGATCTGATTCTGAATGAAACACACACACACACTACAATCATTGAATGCCCATCCGCAGATGATGGCAGGTCCTGAAAGGACAGGCAGTGTTTCAGTCATGGGGAACAGAACTTCGAGTGACGAGTGAGGTATACACACACACGTGCGTGCGCGGGCACACACTAACGTATTCAGAAATAGAATCGACATTGTAGTATTCATTGGTTGGGGAATGGAAAGGAAAATAAAACATTGCTGTAGGTTATTGTTGTAAGGACACTGGGAGCACAACAGAAAGGTAAGCAACTTGTTTTGAAGCAAAGAAAGTTATTATTCCACGGATCTCAGAAGGAAGGAACGTTCCAGAATGCTGCACTGGCAACAGGCGGCCTGCATGTGCGCGGCCCCTGCAGTCGGTCCAGCTGCCGGCCTTGCAGTGCTGAAAAGAATGTGCAGTACAGCACGTCACATAGTATCGCAGCCTGGACAAATAGGCGCTGGGAAGTCCTAGTTATGTGCTCACCTACACCACGATGCACCAGTCATCTGAGCTACTTTGGCAACAACGTTGTCCACTTGAGACTCCCATGGGCTGAGCCAGTTGTTGAGGGCTGCACCAAGGTGGACGGCAATGACCGCTGATGGCAAGGCAATCCATGACACACAGTCACTAGGGCATCGTCAACATGGCGCTGAGGCTGGATCGATAAAATCAACCTTTAGGCTGCCGCGGGGTTGACAACGAGGCCGCTGTCTCGAAGCTAGTCAGTCAGCCTGGTCACCGCCATTGACGAACCAGTCGCCACCGCCAGCAGTGGCGGTAGGTTGTGACAAGTGTGGTGCAATATTGTCAGCAAATTCAGTACTCAGGATAAGATGAGTGACAAAGGGAACGTTGTGTTTGATAGCAGTGGCGGTAGGTTGTGACAAGTGTGGTGCAATATTGTCAGCAAATTCAGTACTCAGGATAAGATGAGTGACAAAGGGAACGTTGTGTTTGATAATATTGAAGTGAACAGGGATGATCACAAACCCTGCGCGTACTCCACCGTGAGTTACAAGAAAATTCCGGACTGGACGACGAGCAAACGCCAACCTGCTACATCCAACCAGGCAGATACTATTACGATAGCTGCCAAACCAGGTCAATGCCGACCTACTGCATAATGTCAATGTCAAACAGATCCTGCAGGAGAAGACTGGGGTGTTGGCGTCCAATCACTGAGTGTACAGACACCAGTCACATTTCCTGTGTCTTTTGCAGCATACAGCATAATGTCAATGTCAAACAGATCCTGCAGGAGAAGACTGGGGTGTTGGCGTCCAATCACTGAGTGTACAGACACCAGTCACATTTCCTGTGTCTTTTGCAGCATACAGGCTGAGACTCATCACTGTAGAGTCCACTACTGCATGAGTTTTATTTGTACAATACATGGCAGGCGTACACGGTGTGCCTCGCAGGACTGCGAGATGCTGCAGAAGACCAGGTTCGACCTTTCTGGACCGCCATCATCGACGGTGGGCTACACGATGCTGGAGGAACTAGATTCCAGTGAAAAACCAAGATTCCTTTGCTCCTGGACGCTCCGACGTGTTGTGATATCTGCCAGGTGCGCAGTAACTAGTATTTTCATCGCTACAGCGAGGACGACGCCGATCGGCAAACTCTCGCTCACAGCCATCACCAGCCTCTCAAAACCATCACTTGGCATCCCCCAGAGGTACAGGAGAAAGCCAAAACAGCTCACAACAAACAAAAGCTAAGGACGATGGAAAGAGAGCATGTCAAAAAGAAGACGAACAGTATGAAGTTCAAATGGTTTTGAACACTCGTACCACCAACTATACCACTTTCAATAAATCGTGACGCCATTTTGTTTTAACATGAATATCGCGGATTACATGGAAGCGAATGTGATAATGAGGCCAATTAAAAAAAAAGGTGGAGGAAGGAGGAGGAGGACGGTAGCAAAGCAACAAGGAGGTCAATTCAGGAGCAACATCAACAATTGCACAAATGTGAGAGCACCTGAGACCGAGGGTACCTGTGGAGCGATAAAATGCCAAGCAAACAGAAGAAAGGAAATCACAAGCCAATACACGCTAAACTGCGCTTGAGTTATAATGAAGGGGAAAACCGGAGCTCAAGAATATTATAACATACAAAGTCATAATAAGAAGTCCACTGGATGAGAAGTAGCACAAGCAAACATTTCCTGACAACGAGAGGGGCTGTAACTACAGCCACAGCAGTAGCTGCTGTAGCAGCAGCAGCAACAACAACAACAACAGCAATAACAGCAACAACAACAACAACAACAACAACAACAACAACAACAACAACAACAACAACAACAACAACAACAACAACAACAACAACAACAACAACAACAACAACAACAACAGCAGCAGCAGCAGCAGCAGCAGCAGCAGCAGCAGCAGCAGCAGCAGCAGCAGCAGCAGCTGCAGCAGCAGCAGCAGCAACAACAACAACAACAACAACAACAACAACAACAACAACAACAACAACAACAACAACAACAACAACAACAACAACAACAACAACAACAACAACAACAACAACAACAACAACAACAACAACAACAACAACAACAACAACAACAACAACAACAACAACAGCAGCAGCAGCAGCAGCGCCGTGCAGACTACTCCAAGGGGAGTATGGGACTGTGAACACAGAAGGCGGGAGAATTCACGGAGTTTGCAGATCTAGCCCGCCAGCGTGAAGGGCAGTGCGGCTACGGCGAATTCACTGGGACGATTGAGTAGGCGAACTTCGCTGGGGAGGGTGTTCCAGAGGACGGCACCACAGTGCGATGGACGGGATGTCCCTGCTGCTGACCGGGCTAGCGGCAGGCGCAAACCCTGTCCTTGCTGGAGGCGGCGCCCTTCTGAGATACATGTACTTTCTTGGCGATGCTGTCCACGTGTTTCTGCCAGTTGAGGGAGCTGTCCAGCAGAACTCCGAGGTACTTCGCAGTGCTTGCTACTGGCAAACTACATGTGTAGATGCGTCTTCAGCCTTCAGCGAGCACATAATTATCACGTGCAGCCTACACTACAGCCGGTACGTCGTCAGTCGTCAGCTTCCCCGCTCGCGGACCGAGATGGAGACTGCCGCTAGCGCGCGCTCTGACTGAACTGTCATCTCCTAGCAACTACTTCAGGCCCAGGAACGTACAACGGAACTTCCGCTCTGGTCGTCACCGGTGCAGCCGCCGAATCGGTTCAGCTGGCGGTGGCCCATGGGATCCCCCGTGGGAGCGCTGGGTCTTCAACGCATGGAAGACAAGGTGGCCTATGCAACGAGTTACCTGGCAGGAAACGCACAGCCTTTGGCTCGTGTCATTTTTCGATGCGGCGCGGGCAGGGCGTAGCCTGTAGGTCTACCCAGATTGAAGGCAGTGCGTGCGGACCTACGTCACGTGTATCCTTCAGCAAGAACAGGCTCGCCTGGAGTTTTAGCCTTTGCCAGGTGGCGGAGCTGGACGACTACATCACCGACTTCACATGCAGAAGCCTAATGGATAATTAATTTTAATCATGTATGAGACTAATAGTTTGAGTAATACGGATGTTGAGCAAGGGACAGATAATGAGGGCGTTATGTGCCTTCAAACTAGGCCCCAGCTGAGGAAACGGGAGACCCATTGGTTAGAATTCCTAGCTGACTATGACTTCGCGACCTATCATAAACCAGGCAAGCGTATCACGAGAGACCCCTTATCACGCCGCCATGATTTGCGAGAGACGGTTCACTGGATGCCGGGAATGACGCAGGAGTCCAGTCAGACAGCGAACCAGAACTCAATGCTATCGAATACAAGCTGGAGGTAAATACTAAATAGTAAATACAGTCGTCCCTCTCTAAGGCCAAGTAAAATAAAATCCCAGTTTATCGTCCTTTTTTTCACAAAAATCGGGGAGGGAGGGCGGATTTTATTTTTATTTTTTATTTTTGATGTGCTACAGACTAGTATAGTTCTTGGTAAACAATGACACATCATGTGTTTTTTTTACTTGGCCTAATCCGGCACTTTATAATCCAGCACCCTCGATAAACCAGCACAATTTTCAGTAGCCAAAATGTCCTTTTCATGCACATTGCAGCAGTAAATCAGATTTGTTAATCCAGCACCCTCCCTAATCCAGCAGATTTTCGTGGCACAAATGGTGCCGGATTATAGAGGGACCACTGTACTCAATACTGTCTAGTTTAGTTTTAAGTTTAGTTTTATTTATTTTAAAAAAGCTTACGTGGAGATAAAAATGTAAGTTACGCAATAAAATAGAGTAGGAGCATGCTCGATTGTACGAATCCATCAGCCCCAGAGGCCCAGACCCGGATTCGCCAAATTTGTATATGTTCGATTGTACGAGTCCGGATCCCGAGAGCACGGATTCGGATCCAAGCAACCCACCTCCCAGAGACGGATTCATTTCCATGGTACGACTCATATCTACTCAAAACTCCCAATATGCGTACACTAGGTCAAGAGTTTACCACAAATTCACAATTCGTACAGATACTACGGGATGAGCTGTAGCAACGCGGTTGCTAAGGCCTTGAAACGGATTATCGGTTGTGCACATTCGATTGTATCCGTCCGATCGAAGTGATCTGGTCGGCGGGGATCGGGATCCAGTTTCTACAATCGAATGCAGCCTCAGTACAAGCACCATTACAAGTTTTGCTAATGGTGTTTGTACTGAGTGCGCAGCTTACTCTATTTATTGCGTTTATTTAGTCTAGTTTTAGTTTAGTTTTATTCCAAGCAATACATGGTTGGCGTAGCCAATCACCACTTTGCGTGACGATTGCAGGATTTTTTTATAGCCAACCACGGCTAGCAAGAAAAAGAGTAAGAAGTCGAAAAGAAAGGGAAAAGAAGTAAAAGATGCAAGTTTTAGCGTTTTCTGAATCTGGACCAATTCGGCGATCAACTATTTTAGCAAAAAAGGAGAAGGACACAATGTTACGAGTTTTGACTAACTGGCCACCAACTGAACCAGTTCATATATAGTCAAAACTCGTAACAATTTGTCCTTCGCCTTTTTTTACCATAATTAAATTGGCTCACCATCCGAGTTCAAATATTTTAGCAATCCAAGTTTCAGAGTTAAAAAAAGATGACTAGTACTGTCCTGTACAGTGTGTATCGGTTATAGTGTGGTCGTGTATTTATTCACCGGTATTTATTTATTTTATTTCAAGCAATACATGGCTGGGGTAGCCAATGACCACTTTGCGTGGCGATTGCAGGGTTTTCATAGCCAACCATGGCTACCATGGTGTAAAAGAATATACCACCTACAAGAATGAACTCTCATATTTTCATAATCATAACATGGGTTTCATGTGTATATTTGTTCTTCAAACGACCCACGTGCCCTTTGCTAGGTTACGACCAATCAGCAGCCTCGGAGAGCGGGCTTTGATATTCCATCAAAGCCCGCTGTCATTGACAACCTGTACGAGAAAACCATCAAAGCCCGCTGCCATTTGCAACTGTACGACAAAACCATCAAAGCCCTGATCATGCCCAATCTCAGTCTTTTCAAGGTGATCTGGCTATAAGAACAAGAAACCGATAGGGGTGGTGGTCGGGGATGCGGCGGCTCTCAACTTGTGGAGTTGGAAACCTAGCTCCAGCATGCACCGCAGAACTCTCAGCAGTATGCAGCGTGAGCAAGGCGTGTATGGTGGAAGTGAAAATACTTCCGTGACTCTTCAGCCACGTCTGGCTCTTGACACGTAGTCCTGAGAAATTTCTCTCGAGAAATTTCTCACGAAACAGGTTTTTCGTCCACTGACATTACTTTCCCTTTGCTGTAATCTCTGTGTGAAACTTACGAACGGGACGAAAACGACATGCACTTTAAACTTCAGGCTGCTCTGAAATCCCAAAGGAAAGGCCGACATTGTCCACACTCGAGATCACCCAAAGAATGAAGCGAGTTTGATTCAAAATCAAAAAAATGTTGGGGATCGTCTGAAGCATATTCAAGCGAGGTACAGTCGGGCTTGATGACTGATCAAAGCCCTCGGGCCCAGCCCTTGGGCCTACGGCCCTCGGGCTGGACCCTTGGGCTTTGATCAGCCATCAAGCCCTCTGTACCTCGCTTGATTATCTACCGTACTGGCAATATATGTTGCCGCGTAACGCGTAACGCAGGGGGGTGCGGCGTAACGCGCGACCAGGCTAGTGCGACAATTTTTCGTTGCGTTCGTAACGCGCGTCAGGCGGGGTGCGGCGATCTTTTCATTGCAGTTTGCACTGCAAAGGCTGAAAACTGTGAAAGCACGTGTACCGCGTGGCAAAAAAAGGACTGCGGCAATATAGAAACCTGTGTAATGGCTCCTGTGCGACTTTGCATGTAACGCCCTGCGTGCGGCAAACATGTGCCAATGTAACGCTTCATGGCCTCACTGCGGCAACATATATTGCCAGTATGGTACTTACAAGCAATGTTATCGTGTAATAGAATATATCGGTCCTAAGCATGGACTTTGTGTAGCAAAACATGCCAGACTAGTACAAAGTGTATCGCCTGTAGTAATATAATAGGGCTGGGAAATGATGACGTCAAAAGCGGCCAGGGAGTAGTAAGTTGACATCAGATTTCTATTTTGGATCCACTAAGGTGTGACTTTGCTATTGCCTCAGTATGTGGGTGCATAGCAACTCACTCATGTCGTATGCAGGGGTGACTTTTACTTCGCCACCAGTTGTAACCCCGCCCCCAGTAGCCAAATCAGTCAGTTTCCCTGGCTACATCACCTTGCTGTGAGTAAGACGGCTTGAAATGTGCTTGGATCCAGTTTTTGAATTTTTGAAATTGTTGCTATGCTGTGACGTAGCACTTTCAAGCCCTACAACATCTGCCCGATACAGTTCTGAACCGACTCGCATCAGGCGGAGAGTTTTCGCCCTCAAAAACTTCTGTTTTAAGCTTCCGTTATAAGCCAGCGGCAGCATCGTCACCAGCACCAACATCTGCCACCTACACTATGGATGGTCTACCTCTTCCCAGTATTGACATCCTCAAACATATGGGAGTTCGCTTCAGTGCAGACCTAAACTTCCGTCATCACTACCTTGACATCAGTCGCAAATTCAAGCAAAGAGTAAGCCTACTTTGTCACATGGCACATCGTCTTACACCGCAGGCCATGATGCTCCTCTACAAGTGCTATGTTAGACCTGTGATTGAGTATAGCGTCGTAGTGTGGTCCTTTCGTCTTCGTTCAAGCGACTTGACTGAGCTGGATAGAGTCCAGGCCAGGTTTGCATTTACACCCAAGCAAGATCTTAATAAAAAAAGCTAACATTGAATCCCTTCTTTACCGCAGGCAGTTTTTAAGCTTAGTTACCATGCACAAATTTATTTTCAAGTATCGACGTTGCCTAGCTTCATTCCATTTCAATATCACGCAGAGTGCGAGACGCCCAAACAAAATTATTCTCCCTAAAGGAAAGACCACATCAAAATCGTTGTTTGTCTTCCAAACCTCCCTCTTATGGAACTGCCTCCCACCAAGACTAACTGCAGAACCATCCATTATTGTTTTCAAGAATGAGCTTCGCAAACTCACTTGCAAACATAGTGCTGCGCTCTCCGTATGCCTACGCCATGTACATGTACATACCCCCCGTGTGCTCCCCAACGCATTCACGCTGCACAACTTTTCACTACTTTCACTTTAGCTCATACCTATGTTCATCTTGCAAAGCTCCCATATCCTCACGGGCATTTCAACAGGAAGTAGTAATTTCATTACTCCCTTGTTTCGCAGTAAGCTGTGGAAGCACACGTGCGCATGCACTAAAACCTCTTTGGCATGATCACGTTGCTAGTTTTTTTGCTTTCTGACATTTTCTGCTTCCCCTTGATATAGGTAGCGGTGCCTTTGGGTTGTCTGTATATTCAATATTAGAGAGGTTCTGCTACACGGAACTACGTACCAAATTCCGTGTCAACTGCAGTGCAGTTTGACACGGATTTTTCCTACGTTGCACCGGTTCTGCTGTACGTAGCATGCACGAAGCATGCACGAACACCCCGCCACATGTACTCTGTACGCTCACTTTTCACACGGAGTCCAGTCCGTGTGAAGCGAGCTTCACACGGAAAACGGTATGAAAAAATCCGTATCAAACTAAATCCCGTACCGCGGCGAAGTTTCCATACGTACTTTGGCACGTTATACCGTGTGGCAGAACCTCACTATTATTGCATGTCACGTGAGGGTTGTCCGTATTACGGCCAATCAGCGCCCTCCGCAAGCGGCCTGTATTTCTCGGTATTGCCCGCTCAGGCGGGCAATAACTTTCAGTGTATTGCCCGCTGAATCCGATCACTCTGCGCATGCCCGTTCGTCAGTTGAGTCCTTCATTTCTCCGGAGCAGGTTGTCATTTTGGTGCGATCGATGGTAGATGGACAAAATCGCCATCAGACACACCGGTCACCAAAAGAAGCAACAGGCTCGAAAAAACGGAGGACTCTACTGGCGACGAGCATGTACAGAATAATCGGATTCAACAGTCAATACACCAAAAAGCTACTGCCTACCTGCACGGACTTGTCTCTTCTCTCCGAAGTTAGGACCGGCATTGATGATGTGAGTCGGCCTTCGTCGACCAACTGTTCGAAGAGCTCAGGGAGCATCGCAAGCGCAGGCACCTTGAAAACAAACGGAAGGTAAAATGAAACCTACATTGTAAATAATTGTTTCCAGTCTTGGATGTATCCGGCATCGCACCACAAGAAAAGTAGTGGTGAAGAAATCAAAAATCAGTTCTCAAACTTGCAAAGCCTCAAACGACGTACATTTCAGAATTTTCTAAACGAACTCCAAGTCCACAGCAGGATCCAGGTCGAAGAGGTGCAAGAAAAGGACTTGCAACGCTGATCTGCACTCAGTATATAGAACGTGGGTGTCAAGCATGCAATAAATGATTTACAGCACCTCGTATGCGCTCGTAAACGGGCAATACCGGCTTGATACATGACCTCACGGCTGACGCTGTTCGGTCATGTATCAGCCGGTATTGCCCTTCGCTTGTACTCGGGCTGTAAATCATACATAAAGTGCCGTAAAATTCCGTAAATAACGCCCATGTCCGATAATAAGCCCAGTTTTAGGCGGTGTACACTTCAAATCTGTTTTAGCGCCCATGCCCGGAAAAAGCCCAGGGTGTAAAGTGGACAAGTGGTTTACCTATCAAATCTGTAATTTATCGCTACATTCTTGGTTACGACCAAATTTCCAGCGGTGGTTTGATGTACCTGTACCGTGCTCAGTGTGAATGGTGGTTCACTGAAACTAGTGGGTTGCTGATAGATTGATCTTCTGCAGATTGCGTCCTAAATAACGCCCATGCTCTAAAATAAGCCTATGCCCAAATATACGCCCGGTTTTTGACGCTCTGCAAAGTATACGCCCGGGGCTTATTAACGGTAGGTCAAGTCCTCTCTGCGCACAAAGTGCCTGAAAGAACAGAGCTTCCTTACTTATTCAATAATAATAATTATTATCAGGGGCGTCGGACATGGTACGGTCACTACGGTATTGACCGTACCACTATTTGCCCCAAGTACCCTGTGAATCAATAAAATGCACTGGTTTGGGCTCTAAATTTCCAAAATTTTCGGCTCAGCTATCCCTCCCCCCCCCCCCCCCAAGAGTAAATTGTACTTCAGATGGCTGACCGTACCACACTAAAATACCTTCCGACGCCCCTGATTATGACAAGCCTGTGCAACACATAGCCATACAGCCACAGTCATACACACACTCATACATACACTCATACACTCATAGATAGATAGATAGATACATACATACATACATACATACATACATACATACATACATACATACATACATACATACATACATACATACATACACACATACATACATACATACATGTACATACATACATACATACATACATACATACACTCATACATACACTCATACATCATTCATGCATACACTCATACATGCACTCATGCATACATGTACACTCATACAAACACTCATACATACACTCATACATGCACTCATGCATACATGTACACTCATACACTCATACATACATGCACTCATGCATACATGTACACTCATACATACACTCACACATGGGCTGGGATGCTAAAGGAGGTTGGGTACAGTTTCGGCCAAAAGGACACTGAAATTATGTAATTTTCTCTACGAATTCAGTACAGATACTGTCTGTGGAAGGCATCATTATTTCTGTGAGATACGAAAATAGGGGCCCACGGTTTTACTTCTTGTACTGTTCCAGTGGTTTACGGTTCCAGAAGGTTGCTAGTTTGCCAGAAACTCCATTATCGGAGCCTCGTTCGCACGAGGAACAGATATTGGGACCCCTGAAATATATCCCATATTCAGAATCAGCATGATTTTCTCTGTTTGTCCTCCAAAAACGAGCGAATGATTACAATAGTGAATAGCTGGTGAATAGCAACCGCAACCTGGGAAAACACTATCAACCAGCCTTGGAAAAGATGAAAGAAACGAAGAGATGCCCCATAATGCATGCTTGAGTAGGCCCTAGTGTGGTGTCACACCGGACGTACGCTGTCCTGCAGCCCTCAAGCGTGTACCGAGTCGTAGTGTTCGTCCTCCAACGGCGTCGGTGTGTGGGCGACATCGTCGTAAGACGCCCCCATATCATCGTCACCGGCCTGCCTGGCCACATCGTCATAAGACACGGTCATGTCAAGGCGGGGCCTGGAGATGCTGTTGTTGTGCGACAGGGCCATGTTATCGTACGTCAGGGACGTGTTATCTCTACATGGGGTGGGGCGAGGGCACTCGTAGTTCTCGACTATACGCTCGTGGTGTGCGTGCTCGACAGCTATGTCGGGACCCAGCAAGGTGGTGTCTGAGAAACGAGCTGCAGAAACACAATGTAGAAAATAGAGGAGAGATATTCATTGCTTTCAAGGAAAGATGCAAACGGGGAAAGGTCTGAGAAGAAGAAAAATGACGGTCATCACCAGGACTCGGACCAGGGACCTTCGCTTGAGACCAGCGATGCAGTAACCACTGAGCTATGGTGTAGCTAAGATCATAGCAGAGGCCGTTCGGCACTTTCTTCAAGACTTTGAACGTTTGCTGTAAATCCACACAAGAGCACGTTCTATGGATAAGGCGGCGAGGTGACAAAAGTTTAAGAATGGCAATACACAGAATCAGCTGAAGCGTCATGTCGCAATAATCATTTGGTATCTCGTCCTGAATGTTGCCAAGTGTATTCTGATTCATGTTTCTCGGTTCTGTGTTGTGGACGTCATGGTTACTAGTTACAGGTGAAAGTGTTGGAGACCGCTTTCTCTGGCCTTAGGCCGTCCAAGGCTACCAATAATATTTTCAAAACGAAACGTTTTCGTTTGGGTGTGGGTGGGTTTGATGGAGTTTCGTTTTGGAAATAATTATTATTGAATGCAGATGGAGAATACCCAGTTTCTTCCGGGTGTCGAAAATTGATATCAATATTTGATTGGAATTTGTTTTACCTGCAGAAAAGGTGGGTGGGTGGGGGCTGAAAAATACTAAAACGTTTCGTTTCGTAAAAACAATCGGTAACCCCGGACGCCCCCCCCCCCCCCCCCCTCTAAGGGGTGGTCGCTACAGTCCATTTCAAAACTATAGACGCGCCGTGTTTTTGAAATATTTCAAATTTGGCTGGAACTTTTTGAGAATAATTTTCGGATTATTGCTCAGGTCCGCTCCACAATTACTCTCATATTATAGTTTCTAAACGATTGGATAACAGACGCCCGATTTGGAAAAATACATGCACAAAGTGATCACAAATTTTATGTGGCATAGATGCTGGCATAACGGTTTTTGCCCAGGTATGCGTCTATAGTTTTGAAATGGACTGTAGTTACCAGGTTTTACCATGTCTTGAAAAATCAGGCTTGTCACATTCAAAACAGGCTTCTATAATTATGAGACCGGCTATAACACAGCATCTGCCGCTAGGGTTTACCGGGTGTTAGCGGCCGTCGTGAGTTCCCTTCGCGAACGGACACGATAATTTTTTATTTTTTATTTTTTTATAATACAAAAGTACGACAGTGAGCTAGTAATGAAATATCTAGGAATTTTCTTAAGTGTCAAAAATCACAGAATAACATACAGACAGACCAGCTCCCGACCTGCTTTCAATCAATAAATCTACCCACTGCTGATTAACTCAATCTGCTCCTGCAGCGCTCACCCTCTCCCATACTTGTATAATTCAAAGTGATGTAAATTGCTTTCCAGCTTTTTTTCTTTTCTTTTTTTAACTGCACAACCCCCAGCCCCACCCACAACATCTCACCTTCTCATAAACGTATCTCTTATTAGTGATGGTGCCATCGTGAGAATAAAAAATAAAATAAAAAACCCCAGAGCATATTCGTACTCACGTAGGGTCTTGATGTTAAAGCCAGGGGATTTCCCCTGTCGAATCCTCCAGACGACCAGCGCCATGGCGATCAAGAATGCAGCACACACTCCTACACCAATGAACACACTGGTCAGGGTGCTAACCGACTGGCTACCTCTCGGGGCGGGGATGAAGGAATCATCTGAAAGTCCAAACAAATACACCGCACAAGCCAAACATACCCAGTTGAATGTTCGTGGTAGTGTAGAGTGAAGACTTGGGTGGATGGTCGTTTAGGGAGTTTCTTTCCGACACCAGGACCTTACAGCCCATTTGCCACATAATAATACCATATTATGCTGGCCATCCTCAAAGGCAATTGTGCGGTACAACCGATGGCATAGTGAACTGTCAACAGCAGCCGAAACAGCTGCTGCAGCAGCAGCGCCAACAGCAGGAGCAGTAGATGCGGTAACAACAGAAGCAGTAGCTGCAGTGGCAGCAGCAGCGGGTGCAGTAATAAGAGTAACATCCACCTGCGGGCTGGTTAGGGCATGCTGGAGTTCACCAATCTTGTTGCGAATGCTGAAGGGGTTTGTTACCAGGGAACGAAGCTGGTTTCTGGCCAGTATTGGCATAGATAGTCGGTTGGGCTGTGCGTGACACGAGACGGACGGCTGTTGTGTACCGCCTCACTTGCATCTTCCTCTCTACCGCCAGCAGGCTGACAATTTGATTTGTCACAGGTGGTGCCCGGTGATGCCTCAGAGGCCATGTTTGTGTGCCACAGTGCGAAAATTCAAACTTCTCTAAATGAAGAAACAAGATTAACTCGTATACTGAGCCAATAATAAATTGAAATGTGAAAAGAACACATGAGAACAAGTTATGAATCAACTGCCACCGGCTGTAACAAGATAATATGCAGTCAGAGAAAAGATTTAAAAAGAAAGAAAGATACATACATTATAAACCTGCAGACACAGATCCCTCTACTTACTGGTGGTAACCGCTCCGCTTGTGGATACCGTTCCGGTCGTTGTTGGTGATGCCGTTGTGCTATCGGACTGTGTTTCAGGTAGAACAGCACCTCCTTTTGTAACAGTTGTAGCTGCTGTAGTGGCAGATGATACTGTAGTGGCAGATGATACTGTAGTGGCAGATGATGCTGAAGTGGCAGATGATACTGAAGTGGCCGGTGGTGTTGCTGTTGGAGAGAGAGAGAGAGAGAGAGAGAGAGAGAGAGAGAGAGAGAGAGAGAGAGAGAGAGAGAGAGAGAGAGAGAGAGAGAGAGAGAGAGAGGGGGGGAGAGGGAGGGAGGGAAAGGGAGGGAGAGAAAGTGAAACAAAACAATCGGCAAAGTCATTATCATTCTGTCGTCAGGGTTCCAGCTTAGGCCGTTCTTATTTTCGCGAACACAGCCACTTCGTTCTTATTCGATGGTACAGTCATGCAGTCATGTGCATGTCATTGAATGTACAAAGGTTTACAATCATGTGGACTGTACATGCCTGTACATGAACCAGTAGAGGACTGTTACATGGTGGCGCATATGCACACCTGCCAGTTCACATGTTGAGACTTTTGAAACTACGGAAATGTGTCATCCAAACCTATAATTATGCAGAGTTATACTTCCGATTGTACATTATAGTGTACATTATAGTTTTCGTTCTTATCTGCAAAAATCCAGCCTGGACCGTCTTAAAAAATGGTGAAATTCTAGCCTGGCCATTCTTTGGCGCTCTGTTCACCGGTGCCCGACAATACTGCACTGCCATGAAACATCGTATACGAACGCTGGTGGGTAGGTGCTCCAAGAACCTTTTCTCGTGATGGTCATCAGATGTCACCACTGCATTGGTACGTTGGAAAAAGAAAATAACTTTCTCTCCGGAGTAGCGGACCGGGTAGGGCATGCTAGATTGTCCACTATACTGTAAGTGTACAAATTATTCAGCATGGTTAAAGGGGAAGTTAAGGCAAACATTAAAATTTCACCAGTTGTAGTCTTCGGGGTGCTGAGTCGAATGGTCTTGGTCCGAGGAAGCTGAGACGCTCCCATCCTACTTGAATCCCAATCGAACTCGCGCACTTCCACCGAAACTGGGTGACTCCGCCCTACTAGATGGGGATTTGTATGCAAAATGTCACTAAAAGCACCATTTCGTTCTTATAAA
The DNA here is from genome assembly GCF_964019385.1 of Sycon ciliatum. Taxonomy (NCBI): domain Eukaryota; kingdom Metazoa; phylum Porifera; class Calcarea; order Leucosolenida; family Sycettidae; genus Sycon; species Sycon ciliatum. The sequence goes on along the minus strand of NC_088655.1, from coordinate 9,961,135 downwards.
AGCACGGATGACTGCGATTGGCCCGTATGTTGTAGTCTTTTGGACGCTGAGTCGACTGGTTTTGGTCCGAAAAGGCTGCGATGCAGCGTTCCTCCTTTATTCCCAATCGAACATGGTTGAAGAAGCGGTCACGTGCTCCTGGGTGCCCAAATCACCTGGTCACCACGCCAGCAGGCGACAACTTTCACACCAAGGTTCAACTCGAGTTCAACTCGAGTGACAGGACTGCACCCAAAAAAGGTCAAACAGGCTAGTAAGTTGTACCCTGCAGGCACGGTGACCAGCTGACTGGTATACGCAGGAGCACGTGACCGCTTGTTCAACCATGTTCGATTGGGAATAAAGGAGGAACCCTGCATCGCAGCCTTTTCGGACCAAAACCAATCGACTCAGCGTCCAAAAGACTACAACATATGGGCCAATCGCGGTCATCCGTGCTTTTATAAGAACGAAATGGTGCTTTTAGTGACATTTTGCATACAAATCCCCATCTCGTAGGGCGCAGTCACCCAGTTTTGGTGGAAGTGCGTGAGTTCGATTGGGATTCAAGTAGGAAGGGAGCGTCTCAGCTTCCTCGGACCAAGACCATTCGACTCAGCACCCCGAAGACTACAACTGGTGAAATTTTGATTTTTGCCTTAACTTCCCCTTTAAGTTTCAGTCTTTGAGGGGCTAAACACATTTCGGCCACATGATAATCCCAGCCTGTACTGCTGCTCCCTACTAACACTATCACACTGAAACTTCCCAACCGACATTTTTTCAGCGGCAACAAAGTCTAGGCCTCGGAACACCAGGCCAGGCGGAAAATAGCCGTGAGTTTAAATGCACTGTGTCGCACTATGTGCGAATGACTGTGAATTTGTGGGAGATTGAATACATGTTACGAGTCAATTTTACAGCATTTACAATAATTATTCGTGTTTACGTCGCACTCTTACCTAAGGTATATCCCAGGAGCGATAGGGTCCAGGTCCGCTGCCCATAGCTAAGTTATAGGTGTAGTAATTATCTGTAGCAAGATAGCTTGACACATAACTAGCTTCGCTCTGCCTATCTTGTTCTGAAATGAATTTCATGGTTGCAACTTGATCTCTTCGATCGAATGGTCAATTTATTTGAACTTCATTTTCTGATTTGTTTATTTTCCTTTTTCGCATGCTGCACTGGCAGTGCTCCAGGCAGCCCGCCATCATAGCGTGGATACACGATCGCTACGATGCCCGTCTCAAACTGGCTGGCTTTTGCACGCATCACAATCCATGAATCTATTTTTTGGTTTTTCAGTGTTGCACACAGCACGCTGGCACGGCATGCGTATGCCGGCGGGCGCGCGTGCGCGAGCGAAGCATTTTCGGAGCATTCCGTTTTAGTGGTTCGTGTCCTATCTCTCGGTAGTTTCTTCTTCTTGTCAGATATCTTTATATGGCGAGCGAAATACAAACAAACCAGGTCTCTCTCCCCTTGTTGAAGTCACCGCGGCGGCTGCTGGCCAGCTGTCCGCGACGGAGTATACATGTATTGCACGGTGTAATGCATGAATGTTTACCACACACCAAGTATCACATTTTATTGATTTACACCTGTGTTTGACCTGTTCTGCTGAATGAAATTTTTCCCCACACGTACAGAATGAGGTTATCGATCTATGCGTTTGCTGTAGCTCTATAAATTGCTGTATTTTGACATTTTTCCATTATTCCCTGTGACTTACCCATGATGAGAAGGGAACAAAAACGTCCGGTTAACAAATTGGCTTACTTGACTGTGTGGATTGCGTCGGTGCTGACACCTTTTCTTTCGAAATTGGATGCACCTCCAATTTTTTCCTTACGATTTACAGTAAATCGACCTTTTATTGACCTAAAAAGGGGTTGTCGACTTGCAACCGGGGTGTAACTGCCCTTAAACCGGTAAACCGAGGCCCCGAGTTTGGAGGGCGACTTATAACCGGGGTCGACTTAAAACGGTAAAGTACGGTACATGTTTGTGACTGAGTGGCCATTCAATGCAGAATGTGTTTCTTACTGCAGACCATGACGCACTGCATGAGCACATGTTACTTACAGCCGCAAAGAGGATAGAATTTATCGGACGGTTTAGTGGCTCGAAGGCTCTGAAGATGACCGGAGGAGGCATTGACGACAGCAGCACCATTGGCAGTCCACACG
>NC_088655.1:9730163-9958764 GCF_964019385.1 Sycon ciliatum | reverse complement strand
TTTCATCCCTAAGATATACACCTGGCATGTACACTGTGCATGATTAGGGTACAGTGAAAGCACAATATGTATCGCAGTTTTCTGCGACGCATTTCTGAAGTTGCTTAGCACCTCAGAAGAATTGCGTAGCAAACTGCGATGCGATGCCGGTTAAATTATTCTCTGACATGTGTGTGTGTACGTATGTGTGTGTGCATGTAACAGAGGATGACGAGCCACTAGCATCCGGGTCTGGGATCGTCGACAGGCATTGGGCGGCAGCAGAGCTGGAGAACTGGTCGGACCTCCTGTCCCGCTGGGACGGTACCGGACGGCCTAAGCAGCTGACGACGTTAATTCGAAAGGTGTGTATGTGTTGTGTGTGTGTGTGTGTGTGTGTGTGTGTGTGTGTGTGTGTGTGTGTGTGTGTGTGCATGCCTTCATGCTTGCATGCACGCGTGTGTCTGTATGTGTAACTTATGTATGCAATCACATGGCTTTAGCCTTTCCTTGCCTTATTGGTGGTGATGGCGGTGTTACTGCTGCTGCTGCCGCATTCGCATTGTCTGCCCAAATGCTAGTGTGTCTAAATATGTTGTCTCTATCTTCTATTTCTCTCTCTCTCTCCATCTCTCTCTCTCTCTCTCTCTCTCTCTCTCTCTCTCTCTCTCTCTCTCTCTCTCTCTCTCTCTCTCTCTCTCTCTCTCTCTCTCTCTCTCTCTCTTTCTTTCTCTCTCTCTTCTCCCTCCTCTCTCTCTCTCTCCCCTTCCCCTCCTCTCTCTCTCTCTCTCTCTCTCTCTCTCTCTCTCTCTCTCTCTCTCTCTCTCTCTCTCTCTCTCTCTCTCTCTCTCTCTCTCTCTCCCCTCTCTCTCCCCTCTCTCCCCTCTCTCTCCCCCCCCCCCCCCTCCCCCCTCTCTCTGTGCATCCACACACGCAGGGTGGTGTACCTGAGCCTCTTCGCGGTCGTGTCTGGGAGATGCTGGCTGGTTTGACTGCTGATTCAGATTTACTGGACAACTTCCGTGTGTTGGTCACTAAGGTATGATCTTTAAGAAGTCGTGTGTTCCTTTACTGTGAGTTCGTGTGTTCCTTCACTGTGACATCGTGTGTTCCTTCACTGTGAGTTCGTGTGTTCCTTCACTGTGAGTTCGTGTGTTCCTTCACTGTGAGTTCGTGTGTTCCTTCACTGTGAGTTCGTGTGTTCCTTCACTGTGAGTTCGTGTGTTCCTTCACTGTGAGTTCGTGTGTTCCTTCACTGTGAGTTCGTGTGTTCCTTCACTGTGAGTTCGTGTGTTCCTTCACTGTGAGTTCGTGTGTTCCTTCACTGTGAGATCATGCTTTAGTACAGTATACCATGGGGATGTGCAGCAGCTGCAGCTCATGTTCTACCTGTACAGTCAGACCTCGCTTATCCAGTCCTACAGTGGAACCTGTCCAAGACGACCGCTCGTGGGACTTTCAAAACGTGGCCTCTGTTACCAGGTGGTCTCCTTATCCAGGGTCGTTTGACTGGAAATAGCATCCATTCGTCCTGGTTTCAGTGGTCTTCCAGGACAGGTGGTCGCCTTATCCGAGTGGTCGCCTTGACTGGTTTTACTGTATTTTAGCCGGATCCCTCGTCATCCGGAAGAAGATCGTTGGTTACCGATTTACAGCATATGTCATGCATTCATACAGTATGTGTGTTCGATTATCCGGTTCCCTCGCCTATCCGAATGCTTTTGTGGAAAACGGATGTGTGCGGTTAAACGAGGTCCGACTGTATTCTGCGAATATTACCACACCATAGTTTAGTAAGTACTCGGGTGGTGGGCCGAGGAAAATATTGAATGGAAACAAGGACAACGTGGAATGTCTCAGTGCTCCTTGTCAGTCTGGTGCTACCTTGAGCACGTCTGACTGTTCAAAATCTGGTTTAGTTGGTGGACTCTAACGCATTACTTTGTGCCCCATCGTTTCCTTGTTTCCATTCCATAGTTTGGTGATGGAGTATCACTGGCTATAAGCGATGATCCCTATTTCAAATCCTCGTGTTGCCAGTCTCTTGTTTTCTTCTAACCTTTTCCGTTTCAACTCCCTTGAGCTAATGGGATAGTACTCCAATTGTTGCCGACAAATTCCGCTGTGTATGTTACTGTGTAGCGTATGACTATGAGGTCATTTCTGGCCTGCGTGGTGTGTTTTAAGTCAAATCTGAATTTCTGTAACAAGCTACTATTTTCTGAGTGGCATATTGATGACTATGCTACGCTGCATGTGCGTGCATGTTTGCGTGTGTGTGTGTGTGCACGCATGTGTGTGTGTGTGTGTGTGTGTGTGTGTGTGTGTGTGTGTGTGTGTGTGAGGTGTGTGTGTGTGTGTATGTGTGTTTACGTGTGTGTATACGACGTGTGTGTCTGTGTGTGTCCGTGTGTGCTTACATGCTTCCGTGGGTGTGGGTGGGTGTTTGCGTGTCTGTGTGAAATGCATTGTCACGTGTGCAGGAGTCTCCACAGGAACGCATCATACTGGAGGACATCAATCGTACCTACCCGGCACACGAATACTTCCGCGAGGACGGAGAAGGTCAGCGTGCACTCTACAAAATCAGCAAGGTTAGTTAAAACCGCGTGCCGTTGTTAGTCGAGTCTTGAGTGTAGAGTCTGGGAAGTCTGGAAAGTCTTGAAACGGTCTTGAGGAAGTCCTGAAAAGGTTTGGAAATAGTGTTAGAAAAGTTCTTGGAAAAGTCTTGAAAAGGTCTTGAAAGGGTCTAGGAAAGGTCTAGAAAATATCTTGAAAAGGTCTTGAGAAAAGGTCTAGAAAAAGTCTTGAAAAAGTCTTGGAAATGTCTTGGAAACATCTTGCAAAAGTCTAGAGAAGATCTAGAAATGGTCTTGAAAAGGCCTTGAAAAAGTCTTGAAACGATCTTGAAAATGTCTTGGAAAGATCTTGAAAAAGTCTAGGAAAAAGTCTTGAAACAGTCTTGGAATGGTCTTGGAAAGGTCTTGAAAAGGTCTTGAAACGGCTGGAAAAAGTATTGAAAGGGTCTTGAAACGGTCTTGGAATGGTCTTGGAAAGGTCTTGAAAAGCCCTTGAAAAGCCCTTGAAAAGGTCTTGAAAAGGTTTTGAAAAAGTATTGAAACGGTATTGAAAGGGCTTGAAAAGGTCTTGAAAAAGTCTTGGAAAGGTCTTGGAAAAATCTTGGAAAAGTCTTGAAACGGTCTTGAAAAGGTCTTGAAACGTTCTTGAAAAAGTATTGAAACGGTCTTGAAAGGGCTTGAAACGGTCTTGAAAAGGTCTTGAAAAGGTCTTGAAAAGGTCTTGAAAAAGTCTTGGAATGGTCTTGGAATGGTCTTGAAATGGTCTTGAAAAGGTCTTGAAAAGGTCTTGAAAAAGACTTGACAAGGTCTTGAAAGGGCTTGAAAAGGGCTTGGAAAAGGTCTTGAAATTATCTTGAAAAAGTATTGAAACGGTCTTGAAAGGTCTTGAAAAAGTATTGAAACGGTCTTGGAAAAAGTCTAGAAACGGTCTTGAAAAGATCTTGAAACGGTCTTGAAAAAGTATTGAAAAGGTCTTGAAACAGTCTGGAAAAAGGTTTTGAAACGGTCTTGAAACGGTCTTGAAAAGAACTTGAAACGGTCTTGAAACGGTCTCGGAAAAGTCTTGGAAAATGTGTCGGACTGCACAACGCCCGGCGTGTACTTGAGTGACGCGACTGGATGTCATTGACCAGCACTGCAGATAGCCGAAGCACACAGCAGGAGCAATACTTGACACTGACAACTGCTAACATCTTAACCCTATAGAGGTTATGCGAATGACGTCACGAGGAGCGCCAAGGCGGCTGCGAGTGGCAGGGGTGGCAAAATGAAGTCGTTTCTGCTTGAACTATTTTTTACTAGTCTTTGAGAGGAAAAGTAAAATTTGTTGTTGGTTGTCGACATATCGTTCCTCACTTTTATTTTGATTTCCGCTGGTGTCTCGCTTGCTGAAGTTTTTAGCCTTCAACATGCCGAAGAGTTGTGCAGCCGTCGGATGTAGCAATCGTGCCGATCCTGGAACGGCTGTGAAGTTTTACAAGTTTCCTGTAGCGGACGAGCGGCGCAAACTATGGGTTGCGGCTATGAGACGAGAGAATTGGAAGCCAACTGACAGTAGCAGGATCTGTTCAGACCATTTCGTAGGCGCAGAGAAGAGCAACGATCCACTATCTCCCGCTTACGTTCCGAAACTTTTTGAACATGTCAGGACTCCTGTAAAGCGTAAAGCGGAGAGGGATTTGGTGGCATATGAACGCCGAGCGAAGCGGAAGCTGACGTTCGAGGAGAGCAAGACGCAGACACCAGTGAAAGTGGACGCCTCCGGGAATGACTTCACAGAGGCAATGGCAGATTTGCCTGGTGCCTATGGTGCAGAGGTAGAGTCTGATCCTGTAGCAGTCTCCAGTGTCTCATCGCAGACTGACATGGATATGGAGCACTTGACGCGGCTGGAGGAGACAAACAACTGTTTGGTCCTGGAAAGCAAACGGATGCCACACGCTCCAGGACAAGGTGACACCTTGTCAATCGAGTCGTTTGAGAAAGACAACGCGAAGGTGCTCTTCTACACTGGTTTGCAGTCTTTTGGGACCATGATGGGCATATTTGAACACGTGAGGAAGAGAGTTCCACAGCACCACCGCCACACGCTCTCTCTCTTCCAGCAGTTCTTGATTGTTCTCATGAAGCTTCGGCTGAATTGTCGGGACCAAGACTTGGCGTACAGATTCGGCATTCACCAGTCGACCGTGTGCCGGATTTTCCAGCGCTGGATCCGGGTGATGCATGTGATGCTGGGACCACTTGTCAAATGGCCGGAAAGAGACGAACTACGCAAAACTCTGCCACTTGAATTTCGTAAGCATTTCCCGGGCTGTGCTGTCATTATTGACTGCTTTGAAGTTTTTTGTGAACGACCTTCTGATCTGATGGCAAGAGCTCAAACGTACTCTCACTATAAAAGCCATAACACTGCAAAGTTTTTGATTGGCGTAGCGCCACAAGGTGTCATTACATTTATTTCGCATGCATGGGGCGGGAGAGCCTCAGACAAGTTCATCACAGAGCACTGCGGTCTGCTTAGTCACCTAAATCCGGGTGACCAGGTGCTGGCTGACCGTGGTTTCACTGTTGAAGACAGCGTTGGCATGTTCTGCGCAGAGTTGGTGATGCCCCCATTTACGAAGGGGAAGAAGCAACTCTCCAGGCTGAAATTGGACAGTGCTCGACAAGTGTCACGCGTCCGTATCCATGTGGAGCGAGTGATTGGAATGCTTCGCCAGAAATACACGATCCTCTCTGGCACTTTGCCCATTGCTTTCCTCATGCATGACGATAAAGCTACATCATGTGCATTCATTGACAAGGTTGTCACCGTCTGCTGTGCTCTGTGCAACTGTTGTGAGTCCGTCGTACCTTTCGAGTAAATTACATCATGCCGCTTTGTCAGCTGTAATGATTGCTATATTATTAACCCCTTGTGCTTTTTGGACTGTCTGGATATACCGGCAATTATATTTCTGTTTTACCTATTCTGCAGTTGCATGCGCATGTGTTCACCTCATTGACCTCGCTTGTTTCTAGTTTCTTTTGTCTGGCTAGCCAAGCTTGCTTGGTCATGGCAACACCAACAGACTTACAATAATAGTAATAATAATGGCTTCTATCATCACTCACGACATGCCTGCGTTTCTTGTTGCATCAATATAATGACTCGTGGTCCAAATAGGGACAACACAATATAATATGAATAGCCCTGAAACCCAACTTAGGGTGCTGGGTAGTGTGCGATGTACCATCAGATGTAGTATGCCCAGCACCAAAGAACAACTCAACTTATGCCAACATCACCCGGAAGAGACGTAAAGAGCGAAGTGTTTGATGTGTAATGATGGAGTTCCTCTGCTCACATGCATAAGCAGTGAGTGGTCTTCACGCATGTCCTGGGACCCACAAATACGAATCAGCATTATGGTCCTTCAGAGATACATGCAAGCAAAGAAATACAAGAAAGGTAACGGAAATCGTTGTGAAAGCCCAGCCACCGATTGTATGCACACACGTGGCAAGTGCAACAGCAAGTACCGTGGAAGGCACAGCAGAACAAGTTGAAAATGCAACTCTAGAAATACCAGAATAGCAGGCTCCATGAATATAATCACTTCTCAAATGCTTGAGACTTGGATTTACAAATGCTACGACAAAAATGACTATGTACATGGAAAGTTGGTTGCACCCCATACTAGAGGTCGAGCTTTCCTGCCGCCTTGACTGGACATTTGACTGACTCACGACTGCCATTTAGAAACTTGACAAACTCACGACTTCCATCCAGACACTTGACTGACTCACAACTGCCATCTAGAGCAGAGAAGAAGTCCCTCGAGCCCTCCTTCCGGCAAACCTGCAAGAAAGCACCACTCCCTGCTCAATACACAGTGTTTCGGGGAATTCACCCCTCATGCAGTTGAGCTTGAGTAGGCTGACGAACATTGTGCTTAGCGACCAACATTCCTATAAACTTGTCGCCGAAGTCGCTACCACTGTAATTGTACATGCATATCATTATTTAGTGGCAGATTTAATCTTGCGACACTCCGGGCAGGTCCAGTTCTTGCGCTTTGGCTTACTCTTCAGCTGCAAACAAGCCATGTGGAACAAACGAATACTGCAATCGTTGTTGGAACATCGCAGTACCTCGCCAGCCTTCACAGACTTGCAGTAGCAAAACTCCGGAGGGCGTTCTTGATCCGCAGTAGATGTTGTACTGGCAGCACCAAGTGGTTCCGAGGCTGATGTAGCCGCTGAAGACGCATCGGCAGGAAGAGTGGAGAACGTCTTAGTGAACCATTTCCCAACAAGCTCTGGGAGAACAGCACACTGGAAGAATTTCTTGGCACCTGCTACCGCTTCACGGATGAAATCTGTGTCTGCACAGATACGCTCCACAAACAGCTGACCTTCATTCCACACAACAAAGTCACAGTACTGCACCTTACACACCAGCATCTGTAGCTGTACTTGGTAGTAGTACATGTGGTCTTGCTTAAGATGGAGTGCTCCGCCGGACTTTACTAGACAGAACTTCCCTGAATCGGCAGCATCATGCAGGCTACTGTCTCGGCACCCGTACGGGCACTTCACTTCCACCACGCCGTTGCCACAGCAGGAGCACTGCACAAGGGAGTCGGGAGTAGCGCCAAGATATGGATAGTCCGGATGAATTACAAAGCCACTGGGCAGTACTTCAACCTTCTGATGTGTTGCACTGGCATGTTCACTATAGTTGTCAATTGCCTTCTGCTCGTGATCACATCCCCATTGTGTGGCTTTGCTACGAAACTTGTGTGCCTCAGGGTAACACACAGAGCGGACTAAGGACGCAGAGGGCTGGCTAATATCCGTGCGAACAGCAGACTTCAACTTTGAAGCTGTGATCCGGCCGGCGCGAAATTCAAACCAGGCCTTGGAATCTGCCTGGTTCCGCGTAGCCTGTTCCACAGCGCGTGCTTCCTCCTCTGAAACACAGACCGCTGGAAATACTGCCTCGCAACGAACGAGCAGGTCCCCAAAACTAGCATCCAGCATGTCTGGCATACTCCACCTCCTTCATTGAAGGAGTTGACCATTGGCACGGCAATGAAGTGCTTCCTGTGTTCTGAATCAGCTGCGTTCTAGAATACAGGCTGAACAACAGTGCAGCAACGTGAGAACAAGACTCACCAAGACCAGCCATGCAGGTGCAGTGTGCACAAATCACGCTACCGTCGTTTTGCGCAGCAATCCAGGGTTGCAGATGGGTGCCGGAAACTGACTGGGAATGGCGGACTTTGGCGATGACAAACTTGCTGTCACATGTGTCAGATTCAGACGCTGGAAACGCACGAACATCGCCGACCCAGCCACTGACAAGGTATTTGTAGCCTTCCAAGCTCTTGTAGGCCTTGAGCTGCTCCTTGGTGTAGGGGCTGGGCGCGTTGACCAAGAAATTGTAAATATCGGGATAGTCCACAAGTGGAAATTTATCTTCCCCTAAAAAAATACTTCTGGGCAGGTAAGGATCACTCGAGTCTGGTGCAACGCGCTCGAGCTTTTCACGGTACCGGCATTTGCTGGAGTCATCTAACTCGTCATACACTTTTGAAAACTTGGGAGAAGTCATGGCCACTGATTCAGCGTTCGTACAATAGTCCTTTGTAAAGAACAGAAGAGGAACGTAACAGCGATACAGGAAATTTCCTTCGTGAAATTATTCCAGGCACATGTACTTCTTTTGAACTTTTCATCTCTTTTGCCACCCCTGCGGAGCGCGGCCGCTTTGGCCGCCTACACGCCGCCTGCACGTGATCCTTTCGCATAACCTCTATAGGTCCTCTTCAGAATTGGATCGTGCTAAAATTGGTGCGAGATGCTCGAGCCGAAAATAAGGTGTGAAAAGTCTGTCTGTCTGTTTGTCTGCCTGTGTGTGTGTGTCCGATTGCAGGCGTACTCCATTTACGACAAGGAAGTCGGCTACTGTCAGGGACTGTCATTTCTCATCGCAGCCCTTGTCCTACATGTAAGTACCTGCTACAACATTTATATGCATGCCTTGATAGGTTGATCTACTCACCTTCCACCGCTTTAGGAGCTGCAGCTGCGCCTCGATCCTTGAAGGGTGGTGGCGTTCCTACGGATGCGGAAAACTCGGCCTCTGGCCGAGTCTGACGCGAACCGTGGATTTTTTTGATAGGTTAACGTGTATGAAGATGACAGCATGTTACAAGACTGCGGAGGACATGCGCTGTCGAGAACAGTGCTCCTGTTCTCAACACAGTGTGTGTCTTCCGCAGTCTTACCTGCTGTGCATCGTCAAACACGTACGTACATGCACACATGCAGGGCGGGCAGGTTGCACTGTTTCACCGCTGTATGGCAGTGCTGTCGTGTGTTCTGCCTTCATTTACTGCCTCCAGAAAGAAACACTACGTGATTCTTTTATTCACATTACCAGGAGTTTTTTGTGCTCAAGAAATTAGGTTCAGTGGAACAAAACAGTTCAAAAATAATGAGTTGATGTACTTGTTGTATTTTGGTCTCTGCATATGGATTGCTTTATGGATCACAGTTGTGATCAGAGAGCGTAGAAAATGTCTTTCTCCGTCACTTATTTTCTTCTCTCTCTCTCTCTCTGTCTCTCACTCTCTCTCTCTCTCTCTCTCTCTCTCTCTCTCTCTCTCTCTCTCTCTCTCTCTCTCTCTCTCTCTCTCTCTCTCTCTCTCTCAGATGCCAATGGAGCAGGCGTTTGGCTGCCTGGTACAGCTCATGTACCAGTACGAAGTGCGTGATCTGTTCCGCAACGAGTTCACCCGGCTCAAGCTCAACCTGTTCCAGTTGCAGAAGCTGCTTGAGGACGCCATGCCCGATCTGGCGCAGCATCTAGCGGCGGAGAGCGTTGAGACGCACATGTTTGCCTCGCAGTGGTTCCTGACGCTCTACTCGTCCAAGTTCCCACTGCACGCCGTCTACCGCATCCTCGACCTGTTCCTCTCCGAAGGGTCGGACGTCATCTTCCAGGTCAGTTCTTGCATGCGTGTTGCTTTCTGCTGGGTACAGCTATTCACATGTTCACCAGGCAAAGCCAGCATTTATCGTACATGAGTCACGTGTCCTGATGACTTCACTAGACAAGGTAGCCAGAACGTTTTCTTGCGACTGTCATGATATCATCAGTGGCTGTCGTCACTCACAGGATTGAACTGAACAAAAACCAAGAGCAACATATTGGTGTATTAACTACCCTCTTCTTTCATTCTGTGTGTTGCTGTTCAAAGGTTGGAATAGCCTTGCTGAAAATCGCCAAAGCAGAGCTTCTAGCATTGGACTTCGAGGGCATCCTCAAGTACTTTCGTGTTCAGCTGCCCAAGAAGTTCTCCACCGAAGAGCAAGCTGCAAGGCTGCTCAGACAGGTTGTGTCCACAAAGGTATGTTGTTGGTTGTGCAGTGTGTGTGGTGTGTGTGTGCGTGCGCGCGTGTGTGTGTGTGCCTCATGTCTTCCCTCCTACAAATTTGCCCTCTCACCTCGCATTCTCCTCACGTCTGCATCCTCGCACGCGCTCGCGCACACACACAGTACACACACACACACACACACACACACACACACACACACACACACACAGCGGCAATCTCTCACTATGCAGTGATCCCAAGTTACCATCTTCTTCGTATGCTGTCTCCACCGTATCTATCATGCTCTGCAGATCTCCCAGCGAAAGTTGAAGAAGTTCTCCAAAGACTACGTTGCACATCTGGAGGCTGAAGCATTGAATTGTGACCCAGTGGAAAGGCTGAAGGTTAGTGTGTGGGTGTATGGTGGTGGTGGTGTGTGTGGGTGTGGGTGGGTGTTTGCTATCGTCGCTTCAGCGATGGGCATAAGTATGAGTGTGTGTGTGTGTGTGTGTGTGTGTGTTTGTGTGCATGCGTGTGTGTGTGTGCGGACTCTGTATAGCTGTCAGGTTGTATGTATGTCTGTGTGCGTGTGTGCACGCCATGTGTTGTGTGGACACGTGTGGATATAGTATTATAACATTTGTGTGTATATGGGTTTGTGTATTTGTGTACACAGCGTCTGACGAGTGAGCAACATAACACCATCCATCGACTGGAACAAGAGAACGATAATCTCGCCACCGAACTGGTCGCCAGCAAAGTGCACCTACGAACGGAAATGGATGAGGTATGCTGTTTTGACAATGAGTTTTCCAAAGATGGTTGCACTTTATGAAAGTCAGCAGGGACCAACGTTGCAGTCACCCGGCGATCTCTCGGCTATCATATTATCGTGATTGGTTTCCGTATGTTTCTACCCGTTCTGCTGTATACAGGCGCTCCACTGTAGCCATTAGTTGCATCATGTTTGACCCGGGCACTGCTTGTGTTGGTAGTTCTGGTGTTGCTGGTGTTGCTGCTGATGCTGGTGATGGTATGGTGATGGTGGTGGTGGTTGTGATGGTGGTGATGCTGGTGATGCTGGTGATGGTGGTGATGGTGATGGTTGTGCTGCTGGTGATGGTGGTGGTTGTGATGGTGGTGATGGTGGTGCTGGTGATGGTGGTGATGGTGGTGATGGTTGTGCTGCTGGTGATGCTTGTGATGGTGTAGATAAAAGGATAGATAAAGGATTACGTATTATTCCTGACCCTTATTGTGCATTTGTGCACAGTCCATATGATATTTGCAATCCATGTTTGCATCTGTGCGTGACTGGTGTTCGTGTGTCTGTGTGTGGGTATGTACTGTGTGCAACAGCTGGAGCGTAAGGTTGATCGTCTGAGCAAGCAGCTTCGCAACAGGGATGATGATGTACAGCGAGTCACCATGGAGAAAGAGCAGACGTGTGAGGAGTTCAGTCAGGTATGGCGTGACTTTGCTGCTACCTGGGGTCATCTCTTTGTCTGTCTCTGTCTCTCTCTTCTCTGTCTCTCTCTTCTCTGTCTCTCTCTTCTCTGTCTCTCTCTCTCTCTCTCCCTCCCTCCCTCTCCTCCCTCTCTCTCTCTCTCTCTCTCTCTCTCTCTCTCTCTCTCTCTCTCTCTCTCTCTCTCTCTCTCTCTCTCTCCCTCTCCCTCTCTCTCCTCTCTCTCCCTCTCTCTTTCCCTCTCTCTCTCTCTCTCTCTCTCTCTCTCTCTCTCTCTCTCTCTCTCTCTCTCTCTCTCTCTCTCTCTCTCTCTCTCTCTTCCAAGGCCTACCTGACATGCTCATCTAAAGTTAATTTGGTACTGTAGCTTGTTATGATGTGTCCCGCCCCGTCAATACCACTAGTCTACAGCGGAGGACTCGCACTGTCTGTTTTAACGGATTCCCCGAAAAGGGTTCAAATAGAACCTCCGCGGCATATGGGCTGACATTGTTATGCATGCCGTAATGCTTTTTTCGTAACTCAAATTGAGTTGCACCACCAGAAGTCGAACCAGGGACCAGAGGTGTTTCCCCACCGAAGTCACATCGGGTGTCGATGAACAGGCAGCCAGAGAACATCCGGACTAGAGAGTCTCCAGCGTTTGTGAGAAAATAACCCAGCCTGGCTGGAAGCAAAGATTTAGGAGCACCAGTGTGTGTTTTCGTGTAACTCTTCATGCACAATGTACCCGTACTATGTGAGTGTACGAACCCGGAAAAAGAACAGGGGCACTGACATTTTGAAAATAGAGAGGTTCCGAACTACGTAAAGTTGAGCAACTTTACGTTAGTGGGCGGGGAAAACCCGTGAATTCGCGAGTTTGCCCTCCACTTACGGAAAGTTGTCTGCGTAGAGTACGTAGATAGGGCTCTGATAACGTAGCTGGTCCGTAAGTGGATTGGGGTACAACTTTATGACTCTCTCCCCAGGTCGAGTCGATCTGGTCGTACACTGCCGCGTTCGGAGTTGCCAAGGGCAGCTACATGATTTGAAAACTCTGTATGGCAGAACACGGATGTGCATGCAGTTTACGTAAGACTTTCCGTAGATCGACTACGTTTTTTACTAACGTAATAATTATTCCGTTATGCGGAACCTCTCTAAGGCCCCGGTCACACATGCACTTTTTTTGGCGGTTCCGCCAAAGCGTAACTTACGCTTCCGCCGTTGCCTCGGCAACGGCGGAGGCGTAAGTTACGCTTTGGCGGAAAGTTTGGATTTCGCTACGCCAAAAAAATGCGAGCGGAGCCTCCGCTTTGGCGGAACCTGCATGGTGATGGCTTTGGAGTTTGGTGTGCTACTTCTGCACTGAGTTCTGGTGTTGTTTGGTTGCCGTTTGGTATTCAGTTTTCATATTGTTCTTCTTTGCCAATGAACTGTACGTTCTGGAGATCTCGCAAGCAATACTGCATCGTTATGAGTGGATAGTTGGTGAGGGAATCCGTCTCCCAACGAGTCATTGGCCCCGATCGCGGACGATCTCCAACTCTCTCCTTCTCTCTCCAAGCAATACGTCCACCAGAGTATGCAACACTAGGACTGCAACCAGGGAGTAGTAGAGTACTCTGCCACACCCTCACTGCAACTGCAGGCATCCACGCAGTCGCTGGGTCGATGATGGATCATGGAGGAGGCAACGACACCCTGCTATAAAACTATTTGAATTTGATATTGATGTAAACTAAACTAATATTCAAATACACCCGTGCTGGGCCGCAATGAATGTGCCCCAAATCCACGAGTGTACTTGACATGAGACATTCAGCAGCCTGTCAGCGATCCACGATAGCTCTACTTGTACAAGCGAAGGTCGCTTCAACTCGGACAAGAAGGAGGCAACGACACCCTGCTATACAACTATTTGAATTTGATATTGATGTAAACCAAACTAGCAATATTCAAATACACCTGTACTGGGCCGCAGTGAATGCGCCCCAAACCCACGAGTGTACTTGACAGGAGACATTCAGCAGCCTGTCAGCGATCCACGATAGCTCTACTTGTACAAGCGAAGGTCGCTTCAACTCGGACACGAACATCTAAAATTTCATAGGACGTGCTGCATTTGCATTCTCTCCGCCAAAGCGGAGCGTTGAGGAGCACAGTAGTCTATATGTATGTGTGACCGCTGCATCGTGTGTTCCGCCAAAGCGGCTGCGGTAGTTCCGCTTTCCGCCTCCGCAAAAGCGGTGCAAGCTTTTCATGTGTGACCGCGGCCTAATATGAACATATTTTAGCTTGAAGCGGAGCCGCTGCCGCCCCCGTCTGTTCTCCAGTACCCGATGCTACTGTGAGCAACGGTGTAGTTATCATGCTTGTAGAGACCGTTCTGTTGTCATGTGTCGTCATGTTTCGTGTTTCCACTGAATGTGTGTGTATGTGTGCGTGTGTGTGTGTATGCGTGTGTGTGTGTGTGTGTGTGTGTGTGTATGCCTGTGTGTGTGTGTGTGTGTGTGTATGCCTGTGTGTGTGTGTCTGTGTCTGTGTGTTCCGTCCCGTGCAGTTCAAAGAGCTCTATCAGCAGTCGCTGCTAGAGTTGAATGAGCTGAGAGAACGCACTAGCAGCGAGAGAGCCGAGCAGTCTATGCTGGCCAGGGAAATGGACGAGAGACACCAGCGAGTGCAGCACGACCTACAGCAAGAGCTGCTAGAGGTCAAGGTATGTACGGTAGTTTTCTCCCCTAGGTCGGGCATGTGGCCCTTGAGGGACAGGGGATGTGTGGCCCGGGGGGGGGGGGGGGGGCACAGGGGATGTGTGGCCCGGGAGGTTGGGACGCAGGGGTGTCCTGTGAGGGGCACAAGGGATATGTAGTCCGTGAGGGTACAGGTGAGGGGGGGGGGGGGGAGGGGTGTAGCCCGTGAGAGGCATGGGGGATGAGTTTCCCGTGATGGTTACAATAGTCAATACAGTGATGTAGTCGTCGGAACTGGTCCAGTTCTGCACTTTGGGTCGGATTTCACTGAGCGCAACTTTGCTTGTAGCTACATGTACCTGTGGCAATAGCCCTACTCCAATCTGCTGTTGCCATTTCACATTAGAGTGCCTAAGCTACATGTTTGGTGGTTTGATGACAAGTTTAGCTTTCTCTGTCTCTCTCTCTTTCTGTCTCTCTCTCTGTCTCTCTCTGTCTGTCTCTCTCTCTGTCTCTCTCTCTCTGTCTCTCTCTCTCTCTCTCTCTCTCTCTCTCTCCTGGGAGATCTCATAACACTCGGTGTGTCTGTCTGTCTGTCTGTCTGTGTCCGTTTCCTATGCGTACAGGCACGCTTGTCCAAGGTGATGTCACGACGCCAGCAAGCCAGCAGCACGCGCAGTCACGGCGAGGTATCCACATCATCCGGTGTCGGCGACTCGGACCAGCGAACGACGTCACAGCTACGACAGCCAATTGCGGAAAACAAGGCGGACAGCTCGGCAGACCCTTCTGCGGCCGCTACAGCTGCTGCTAGTGAGGATGAGTCCGTACCCGTGTCTGGTGATGCCGAGAAGGGCTCTGAGTGGAACAATGGAGAAGAGGCGTTGGAAATCGTCGACGATCTATCTCTGTCGGCGGAGCACCGCTGTCGGGATCTGGAGGTGCAGATGGCGCACTATAAGCTGCAGGTACTGGTGGTCTCTCTACGTGCCTGTTTTTTGGGCCTATCTGCCTGTCGTTATGTGTGTTTGTGTGTGTATGGCCTGTCTGCCTGCCGTTATGTGTGTTTGTGTGTATATGTGTGCTCTATATCTATCTGTCTCTCTCTGTCTGTCTGTCTGTCTGTCTCTGTGTTTCTTTTTGTCTCTATCTCTCTCTCTCTCTCTCTCTCTCTCTCTCTCTCTCTCTCTCTCTCTCTCTCTCTCTCTCTCTCTCTTTCTCTCTCTTTCTCTCTCTCTCTCTCTCTCTCTCTCTCTCTCTCTCTCTCTCTCTCTCTCTCTCTCTCTCTCTCTCTCTCTCTCTCTCTCTCTCTCTCCAGTGTGCGATTGACTACATGCATATCCAATTGTTTTTTAATTGCTGTTATGATGTAGAGCGGTGACAGAAAGACTTGTGGATTGTGGCAAGAGTAGATAAACAAGAGTGTGCAACTCCGCTTCTCTCCTGCGCAATCTGCAGACACCCCGGTCCGCGGCGGAATTTTTTGTTGACGTTACCTTTTTCAGAAAAAAAACGCGCATTTTGCCGCAGAGCAGTGTGAGAGCACCTGCTGGGCACCGACCTTGTAATGTAACGTTCCCAAAGTAATGTGGCCCAATATCTGAGAAAATTGACCTTCCGGGCTGTTTTGGTGAAATTGACTTTTCTATTTTAAATTGATGTCTAGCCTTTATAGAGTATTGTGACTTCGTTTCACGGCCATCAGACCAATATTCACCATGTAGAAATGCGTTCTACAGGCAGGAGTCATGTTAATGAATTGTTCTTTTTTTACAATTTTGAAAGATCAGTGTGTTTGCAGCCACCAAAAATTGTTTCCACGTGATATCAATAGCCAACTAATAAAGTAAAGTGTTTTGACTGTTCAGGTACTTCATTTCCAACATTCCGTGACTTTATTGAGGTTGTGTAGTTGCAACAGCAGCAATATCAGCATTAGAAGGAGAGGTGATTTATCTGTTCTCCTGGTGATGGACGTGCTTTACAGGATAGTCTGCAGCAGATTTTGACGGAACACCATGATACATGTAACAGCATTCACATACTTATTGTGAAGGAGTCAAACAGAGCAAATGCGTCCAGATTCGCCTTGTTGCACTTTGTGGAGACTGATCATTTCCAAACATCACGGTAACACAGCCTGACAAGCGTTTCACACCACCAACTCAAAAGTAACAGAATATTACTCGAGATTGCCCAGCCTCATGTGCTCCGTGTTGGTGTGATTCGCCATTATTAGCTCGAGTATCGAGCTTGCCATCCCAACATTTTAGGATCATCGTCGCAAAGAAAACTCGCATCATTTCGTGCTGTTTTAGCAGGTCTGGCGTGACACTCAGGAAACAGTTCTGCCACTCGCGCAAGGGCGCCCAGCGACCTTGCAAGCGGCGTACCCTCATGAATCCACCTGGTTGTCCTTGCCTGGAGCTGTAGCAGCTATCGCTGAGGCAGACTGTGGTTGGCCTTGATCATACTCATCCAGGCCAAGTCCTCATCATCGTCGCCCCCGACAGGTAAGTACCGCGTGTCACTTGCGATCGATTCGCCTGACATGCGCTCTCAGAACTAGAAGCGCTGTCGCTGCTTGACAGGATATCCACAAAGAACGATGCATCACCGTCCATGGGATCGCGGCTGCTGTGCTCCGTGAGCCCAATAACCAGCTGACACAAGAATCGCCTTCAATTTTCTTCCGCCATTGTCGTCTTTGCACTTTGCTTTGACGGAATCGATTTTTTTGCGAACAAATTTGTTTTTAGTGTTTTCTCAAAAAAACCGCGTAGCCCCGAAGGTCGAAAGTCTCAGATATCGGGCCATGTAACGTTCGTCGTAGAATAGATTACGTCAACGAAAAATTCCGCCGTGGGCCACCCCATCCGCGAGTTGCACACTCTTGTTTATCGACTCTTGATTGTGGCCATTGGTTTGCTGCGTTGCGGACTGTACACATCTGCCAAGTGAGATCTCGGCCTTATACACTTGCAGCACCAAAGTCTAGTACATGTACTATCCCCGACCTCGTCCTCGTACACACGGTAACCAACGGTAACCAATATAATCTGCGCGACCTTGCATCGTACACTTGCCTGCAGTAGTCAATATTGAATTGATAATCAATATCTGCTCGCAACACTGCTAGTGTGTAGCGATGTGGATTTCACTCGCATGTTGCCACTGCGTGTGTACACTGTTTTCAGAGTGGCGATATGAACCTTAGTAACTGCTAATCTGCGAGCAAAACTTGCATTGGTAGCTACCAGTAAGTGAAGCACTGCGAGTGAGAGTGAAACCTTGTTGCTCAGTACCCGACCGGGTATCCAGCCAATGTACCTACATATACTTGGTACAGCCATGTGATACATATATCACGTTTCTCCTAGCAGCGAGTAGATCTGATAGTACCCGGTTGACCGTCGTGCGTGTGTGCGTGTTTTTTCGTGTGTGCATGTGTGTGTGTACATGTACGTGTATCCGTGTGTGTGCATGATCATCTGTCCGTCTATCTCTGTCTAACTCATGCGCCGCACTGCCCGTGTCCAGCTTGTGGAGGCTGAGTGCAAAATCCAAGACTTGCAGCATGCGCTGCGAACGTCCACACCCGACCAGGAACAAGAGTCCACCGTCAACCGCTGGTTGTCCAAGCTCAGATAACAGCAGGACGTCATGAGCACCTCGGCTTATCTTCTGCCTTGAGCGGCATGTTGTTGTTCGTCCACTCCAGTGTGTTTGTGCAGCTGGTAAAGTCACGGCAATTCCCCGCTGCTAACAGGATTGTTTGGTGCCAGGTTATCAGTTTCTCCGTGTCGAGACCCTCGACGACCAGCACAACTGTGTCCAAGCACTGTCACTTCAAGTTTCGTCACGGCTCTCTCTCTCTCTCTCTCACAAACACACACACACACACACATACATACATACATACATACATACTACTACTACTACTACTACTACTACTACTACTACTACTACTACTACTACTACTACTACTACTACTACTACTACTACTACTACTACTACTACTACTATTGACAGCTGCCAGAGATGGCCACGCCGCTCCCCAAAGGGAGGTACTGTCAGAGAGGTTAGGGGGGAGGAAGGCAATGCTCCAAGTGGCGTTCCAGATCTTGCACACATACACACACACACACACACTTTCTCTCTCTCACTCACTCTCTCACTCACTCTCACTCTCTCTCTCTCACTCTCTCTCTCTCTCTCTCTCTCTCGCTCTCTCGCTCTCGCTCTCTCTCGCTCTCGCTCTCTCTCTCTCTCTCTCTCTCTCTCTCTCTCTCTCTCTCTCTCTCTCTCTCTCTCGCTCCCGCTCTGTTTTCTCGGCGTGCTGTTTTCATATTACGAGTGCTGTCCCCTGCGGTGATGCTCAACTGCGTGTGTCCTGTTTGACCTTCACGACTCGCCGTCAGGCAAGTTAAATCCCTTCGCAGCAATGTCACACTCGTCTGCGTGCGTACATTGACAAATGCCATGTCACACTCGTCTGCATGCGTACATTGACAAATGCCTATCATTCTCCAATAGCACTTGCGGGCCACATAGCGTGGTGGCCGGATGCGCCTTTCCTGGTGGGGTCGTATCCACCTGTATACCTGTACGCACGGTGGATTGCTATGCAGTGGAGCATGCTACCTCTACACACTGTGGATTGCTGCTATGCAGTGGAGCATGCCACCTCTACACACTGTGGATTGCTGTTGATTACCACCTGTATGTACTGTGTAGTTCTTTCCAATGCCCCCCCCCCCTCCCTCCCTCCCTCCCGCGGCTTGCGTGCTTTCGACTGCTGCGCACAGCGCTAGACATGCCTGCCCAATGGCTTTATATACGTTGTATGTACACTGTAGCTTTTAGCTTCTAATACTCTGCTGCAGGCGGCTGGCTAATCGATACCAAAGTCAGCCTGGCTGTCCGATAACTACTTGATTTCGTAATTTCATTCTTTTTTACGCACGTGGACCTGCTTGCCCGTACCAGCATTGTCAACATAGCGATGTTCACTGTGACATACTCGTTGTCATAGTGATGTTCGCTTTGCCAGCACCATTGCCATAGCGATGTGCACTGTGACATCATCATTGTCATGGTGATGGTCACTGTGACATCATCGTTGCCATAGCGATGTGCATTGTGACATACATGTACTCATTGTCATAGTGATGTTCACTGTGCAAGCACCATTGCCATAGCGATGTTCACTGTGACATCATTGTCATAGCGATGGTCAGTGTGACATCATCATTGTCATGGCGATGGTCACTGTGACATCATCGTTGCCATAGCGATGTGCACTGTGACATCATTGTCACGGCGATGTTCAAACCTACCTCCCCAACGACTACTACTGCTCCCGGTTTCACTGTGGAAGTGATTTGAATGAATGAACAGCTTTTGATCTAGACCCGTGGTTAGGTCTGACGGGTTTTTTCTTCTTTTTAGTCACTGCTTTGCCTATTACCCTAACACTGCGCCCACGAAAGGTGGGACTGTGGCGGGGTATTTTTTTCTTCTTTTACCGACACCGACTAGCTAGTCAACTTTGTTGACGGGTGAATTAATTACTCACGTCTTTGGCTCCTACGCCCGTGTGCACGCGTGTGTGTGGTGTGTGTGCGTGCGTGTGTGGTGTGTGTGCGTGTGTGTGTGTGTGTGTGTGTGTGTGTGTGTGTGTGTCTTCCAGTGGAAGACAGTTTGAATTTTTTGAGCTCCTGTTTCTGAATCTCCAAAGAGTTTATACCAGCCCTAGGGCGGCCCAAAGGCCGCCCTAGGAAGTTTCCCTAGTCCCCTACGTCGAGGTATAACAGTGTGGGCTTCAGGACGTGCGTTTGATGCCGTCACTCCACACTGTTCTCGTCGTAGAAGCCGCCGTCAGTTCTTGCCAAACGACGAACGGGAAAAATGTTGGCACGTAGAAACCGGAGAGGAGGAGAGAGGAAGTTGAGCATTGTGTCCTGGAATGTCCGCTCCTTGGTGGAGAGCGACGGCCCTGTCGAGACTGGAGCTGTTTCCCATCGTGTTGTGGAGGACAAGAAAATTCAAATTTGTCAACAGCAATTATTACGTTTGAGAGTTGATGTCGCTGGCCTACAGGAGACTCACTGGTTTGGCGAGGGTGTATATCCAGTCGAGGGAGCTGTTGTGCTGGCCTCAGGACGACCAGTCCCTCGCGATGACAATAATACTGGCGAAATTTCTTTCCGTCGTGGCGAAGGTGTTTGTATTGTTTTGAACGGCGACGCGATCGAAGCGTGGCGTGCTGGCGGCTGTCAATGGACAGCCCACGGATCACGTTTGGTGTCAGCTCGACTACTATTTACTCTCCGGGACGGTGACAGCGTCTGGGTGACAGTGATGAGTGCGTATGCTCCAACTTTCAGTAGCTCGAAGACCCTGAAGGAGTCCTTCTATGGCGCCCTTCAACAAGCTATCACTGGCGTCCCAGCAACTGAACAGTACATCCTACTGGGAGATTTCAACGCGCGTGTGGGTACACGTTTACATGCTGACGATGACTGGAGTTACGTGCGTGGCCCGTTTGGACATGGAGTGGCAAATTCTTCTGGACAGGAGCTGATGAGTTTCTTGCTCACAAATGAGGCAATGATTTGTAATACTTGGTTCCAGAAAGAATACGACACACGATGGACTTGGCAACACCCCCGCACCAAAACACAGCATTGCATTGACTACGTCATTATTCCAAGAAATCACTGGCGACGATGTTTGGACTCACAGGTTATACACAGTGCTGAGTGTGGTACGGACCACGCAATGGTCGCCATGCGCTACCGGATCGGTTTTATTCAAAGGCACCGTAGACCAACTAAACATGGAGTGCCGAGGTTTGATGTCTCCAAGTTCCGTGATACACTGGCTCGGGGAAGAAACGTAGACTGCGAGTTGATCCGGGAATATCAGACCAAGACGGAGACAGTATTGAATGGGAAGTTATCATCACCCATCACCACTACTGGGGAGCATTGGCATGTTCTCCGTGACACGCTTACTGAAGCGGCAGGGGATGTCCTCGGCCGTAGCAAACGCAGGCAACCAGACTGGTACGTGGACAGCCGGGAAATCATCCAGCCTCTACTTGCCAGACGGAACGAGTTGTACTCCCGATGGATCAAGACTGGCCAGTCCAACAATCCAGTACTGGTAGAATTCCGGAGGGCTCGAGGAGAGGCCCGCGCCGCTGTGCGAAGGGCGAAAAATGACTGGTTCGTGGCCAAGGCAGCGGAGTTGGAACAGTCACGTTTCAGCTCAGCCCACGTATGGTCTTGTATTCACGATATGCAGGCCGCACGGCAAGGCTTGCGCAGTAAGGCAACTGTGCCTATACGTGATCTGAACAACAACATATGCAAGTCTCGAGCAGAGCAGGGTACGCAGTGGCGACGGCACTTTGCCAACATACTTAATGTCGCGTCCGTGTTTGACCCAGAGGAGATTGATCAGCTAGAGGCCAGGGATCCAGTCCCAGAGCTCGATGACCTGCCAACTGCTGAGGAGCTACAGCGAGCTATAAGCAAACTACGCAATGGAAAGGCGGCCGGTGAGTCAGGCATCCTACCGGAGATGATCAAGTACAGTGGCCAGAGGTTCAGTGAGTCTCTGTTGGAACTCCTCCATCGCGTCTGGAATGATGGCACAGTACCGCAGGAATGGGTCGACTGTAATCTTATACCCATTCCCAAGAAAGGCGACCTGAGTCGCTGCGATAATTGGCGAGGCATTTCCCTCTTGGATGTTGCCGGTAAAGTACTTGCCCGCATTGTGCAGACTCGCCTGCAATCTATGGCTGAGTCCTTCTTACCAGACACTCAGTGTGGTTTTCGACGAGGGCGATCCTGTACGGATATGATATTTGTGGTCCGCCAGATGGTGGAGAAGGCATTTGAACATCGAGGGAAAGCTTTCCTCCTGTTCATCGACCTCCGCAAGGCTTATGACTCTGTCAGTCGGGATTGCCTGTGGCGCGTACTGGAGAAAGCTGGTGTTCCTCCCCGTCTCCTATCCATTGTTCAGTCCTTCCACACCTCTATGCAGGCTACAATTTGCGTTGATGGTGATAGACTCGATCCATTTGCTGTGAGGAATGGCCTCCGTCAAGGTTGCTCCATGGCTCCCACATTATTTAACATCTTCATGTGGGCAGTCTTCCAACGGTGGTATGCCCGCGTCGCAGATATCCCCGGAGCTGGTGTTCCGATTCATACTAGTGCAAGGCAACGTCTGTTCTTCCGACGACACCGCACAGACACTAGACGTTCCATCCTTGACTGCCAATTTGCAGATGACTCTGCCCTGATGGCCACGCGTCGGGAGGCAATAGAGACTTGCCTAACGGCATTTGTTGAGGTGGCAGGTGCATTCGGTCTCAAAGTTAACCTAGAGAAAACCAAGCTCATGGTCACCGGTCATCATGTTACTGAAGAGGATGTGCGCCCGCTGATGTTGAATGGCCATGCGGTGGAGGTGGTCTCTGAGTTTCGCTACCTCGGAACTAATATCCACGCTGATGGCCGCTGCTCCCGGGATATCGGGTCCAGGATAGCTGCTGCATCACGTGCCTTTGGCGTTCTGAGTCGCCCAGTGTTTCGGGATAACAATCTAACGCTGGCCACCAAGCGAACAGTGTTTGAGGCGTGTGTGCTGAGCTTGCTGCTGTATGCGTCTGAGTGCTGGGTACCACTCCAAGCCGATATTGCCAAGCTGTCATCTTTTTACATGAGATGCCTCCGCACCATCATGGGTGTGTCACGCTCTGACGTCTGGGACTTCCACATCAGCAACACCACCATCCTGGAGCAGTGGAATGATGCCAGACCCCTGCCCATCAAGGACCGGATTGTGCAACGCCGTTTGGAATGGTTTGGCCACGTTATGCGCATGGGTATGGAACGGACACCCCGGGTTGTTCTGTTCGGCTGCCGACCGGAGACCCGACCTGCATGCGGCCCACGAAAGCGCTGGCGAGACGCTCTGAGTCCGGATCTACAGCGATGTGACGTACAGGACTCTTGGCCAGAAGATACCCAGTCACGACCAGGGTGGAGGAACATCTACCGTGAGCTGGAACCAGCTTCGTCACCAGTGCGTAATGTGCAATGTCTTGTCTGCCGACGCGTATTTAGCAGGCCTTCGGACAAGCGCCGTCACAAGTGCTTGGATGAAAGGGCCAAGCCCATAGCAGAGCAGCGCGGTGCAGTGCAATGTCCCCAATGTCAACGGTGGCTACGCAGCCGTGGTGGGCTATCGCGGCATAAATGCACACCCCATGATCCTCAGCCCCGTGAAGACCATCCCCAAGCTATTGCAAGGGACTGTTGCGCAGCTCACTGCCCCACATGTGACCGCTGTTTCGCCAGACCGTCTGACAGATCACGACACAAATGCCACCGTAGTACGCATCGCCCGACTGCAGCAACACGATTGACATTTGAATGGTCCTGCCCCGGCTGTGGCCGCCGTTTTCGCCGCGGGAGCGACCTCACCCGACACAGATGCCAGCGGCCTCCCTCCTCCCCGGTTCTCTCTTAAGGAGAGCCACGTGGCCCTTGTGGCAGTGCTGAACAGGAACAGGAACAGGAACAGGTGTGTGTGTGTGTGTGCATGCTCTTTGATTACTCTCAATTATTTTTCTATTTTATTTTTGAACCTGTATCTTTCTTTATTACTTCTTGCGATCTATCAGTCGTCATCAATATTATTAGTTTCTTGCTTTCCTCACATTAACTTCTTGGCAGAACAACTGGACTTGTTATCCTTGTGTTGGCAGTGTGTGGTGTGTGGGCGCATTGCGGCATTCCCTCTCTCTCTCTCTCTCTCTCTCTCTCTCTCTCTCTCTCTCTCTCTCTCTCTCCCCACACACACACACACCCACACCCACAAATTAGTATTCGGTACACCTCCCGCTGCCCGGCCTAGCTTGTATGCCTCGGCAGAAGGGCAGGCGATCTCGAGGTGCCCCTAGCCCTGCTAGCCACTACCATTGCCTGTGCCAGGTGTACGTACATGTAGATCTACATAACCCCTGCTAGCTACTACCATTGCCAGTACCAAGTGTGTACATGTATATCTACATAACCCCTGCTGGGGGTTATCTACATGTTTTGCTGCTACCTATGCCAGCCAGATAATTCCAATAGGCGTGGTCTATGCGCCCACCGCCATTGCATGCCGGAGAGCAAGTTTTGAACTTTTGATCATTGATGGTGGATTCCCTCCCCCCTTGGCGGTTGATGTAGAATGAGTAAGATCCTTTAGAATATGTAAAAAGGCGACGTGGAGACAATAATCTTACTAATGCAATGAATATAACTAAAAGAATCATGTTCAATGATTGTTGGTTAAAATTGGCATAATACTTGCTACTGTACTACATGATTGTACCCACTGCAGCACCGGGGTAAAATGTGCGCTGGTACATGTGCATGATTTTATATAACCCAATGCTAGTTCAAAACTAGTACTGTATAAGCAGAAAATTTTGTCGGTCAATATTTTCGTCCAACTCCAAAGAAAGGGAGTTCGTCCGGTTGTAAATTTCGTCCATGGATCATAAGAGTGTGTTGAAAAGCTGGACAAATTAAAATTAGTCCAGCATTTAATTTAGTCCAACAGCTCGTTGGACGAAAAAGACGAAATTAAATTCCAGACGAATATTTCTGCTTGTACAGTATTAGATAATAAGCCTTGTTATCATCAAGTTCTAACAATAATGCATGATTGTACAAGCAACATTACAGTGTATCTCACGGTGACTTCATGTGCACCAACTAACGACATGGCGTCCTTTCATGCGGTTTACCGCACGGATTTATGAAGTCGGACATATTCCGATTTATTTGCATCAATCGCACAAAATTAGGTACATTTCTCTTGTAAACCCTGTCAGTTTGAGAATTTAGACAAACACCGAACAAATTTTAGCCGCGACGAGGATCGGGAGAAATCCATCATAATTATTTTTACATAGCTACTACCATCACGTCGACCGAGCGAAGATCGAAATGATAATGGAGTGGAGAGAAGAAGACCTGAACTAGAGTGCTTGAGAGACTATGTAGTGTCACATGAGAATTGCTTCGTTAGGAAGGCTCTCCTTTTGAATGGAGAAGCCCAACGTCGCTGATCTGCATCGCCGTTTTCAAGTGCTGATCTGCAGTAGGAATGTTTTTGTAAATTATTCGTAGTTGTGGACGTGGATGGATTCAGCGCTCTGTTCTCTCAGCAAGCCTACTCAGTCCAACACGAAGGACTTCCATGAGCGAAACAACGTGCTCCTCGAGCAAGTGCAGCTCGGGGTAATATGGCCAATGCCACGGGAGACCACCTCGTGCCTGCATAAGGCCAAGAATTGATGGCAAGAAATCTTTGATGAGCGCCTTCGACTTCAAGGACGCAATATTATCTCCTCAGCAGTAACTGCAGCGCTCTTGCTGAAAATATCACTGCCAGCAGGCACTAGGCATGATTTAGTGAAGAGCTACTTGTACTAGCGGTTGGAGATTCGGTGTTGGCATATCTGCTCCATCATGGTAACTGGTGCGTTTGTCAAGGCAGTGCAGTTTCTGCTGCTGTTTCACAAGCCATATGCGCATATGCGCAGTGAGTAGGAATTTGTTGTATGATAGCTGAGGATCACCAGCCTTCATGGACAAACCTATGTTGGGACTGGTTGCTGAACAGTGCACACCTAAATCTCTCAGCAAGCTCTCTTGCTCAGCTGGTGACGAACACTATATACCCGCTGCTTTGGGCTTGCAGCCCCGTCTCCCGACCGTAGACCGATCGAAAGGCTGTCACGGTCCTGTGACCATCGGCGTACAGTTGACACTGATGGGGCATCGGATAAAGTGCTGGCGTCAGTAATTCTCTTGTATACCTGGAATCTACATCTACAGCTGGTTTCGACTTCCAGCCATCCTCCGTTAGTTATGCTTGTGACTATCATGCCAGCAAGTCGATCAGCAGCATCACCTCGCATCTTTGATGGTGAGGCCTGCAAAACGTCACCGACCAGTGACGATGCTCAAATAGGGCACCCTACCAGAGCTGGCGCAGTGTATGGTGCAGTCTTTCATGAATCCATAAACTATGCTGTTCGGCTGCTGTAGCTCTGACGCTTGCGTGTGTGCCTTACATTAAGGGCAGCGGGCCGTCTGCTCTAGCCATTTGCCAATGCATGCACGGCTGAACGTCTACCAGCAAGCTGCAAACACTTCTCTCTCTACCTGTGACATAGTGGACATTGTGCGTGTGTTATTGCATTCCTATATGAACTGTTCTGGATGCAGAGATTTACCCACTAAGCCCTAGAGAAATATGAATAAATACTATACTACTATTACTAAACTTGGTATGCGGGTGTGACGTGCTGCTGCTCATCAGATTCGGTCCATGCGACGCTCGTGTTTTTAGTTTTGTTATTTTGTCTTCCTTTTTTGAATTCGTAAACCAAACAGACTAAACTATCCAGTGATCAGGTACTGGTGTGGTGGGGCAAGGTTTTGTTGGTGATGCTGCTGTCAGTGGTGGCGGCGTGCATGTGCTCGTGCTTGCGGGCGATGGCCCGCGTTTTCTCCCATGCCGCAAGTTTGTCTTGCGTTTGTGTTTTGCATTTGGACTTCCTGCCAGGCTTGGAAGACTTGCATTTCAAACAGTTTGTCCCACTGTGTGGCTCCCAGTCTTTGAACGGTGTACATCCACCTCTGGAGCTCCAGAGAATGTTGGGCCCCTGGCAGTAGCAGTGCATTCCATGGCCAATTTGCAAGTGTGGCAAAAAAGTTCAGGGTGTACATGTATTAATTTTGGTTTCATCCACATTGAGATGAAACACTGCCAAAATGGATTGAGTATGATCTGCCACACGATACTTCGTCCGTCCACTCCTTGACGCGAATTTCTCCCCTCCAATACGACAACACGACGACAGGAAGCTAACATGAGCCTCCATTTCTGAACAAAATAACGTCTCTAACATGGCCACGAAAAGCTACAGTTATGCACGTCAAGCTTAGGAATACACGAAATCGAAAGGCTAGGACATCGAGGTATACTAGAAAATTGTCTGCGAGGCGGAGAAAATTCGCTGACGAGGTTGGTGAGCCCTTGAAATCGAGCGACGATCCAAAAATAATTGCACCCACGTCGAGAAAGAAACCATGCGTAGCGCGTGGGTAACCCAAAAAGATCGCTCGAGCGGCGGCACAGTCGAAGGCAAGGCCAGTCCAAGCTCTAAACTCTATCGAATGACCTGGCAAACACCCGTGGTTTCGGTTGACCTTGCCCGTTTGAGATGGAAGTCGAGCGAAATTGCAAACATACAACTAGGCCAGGTCGCGTAAAAAATGAAAAATATTAAAATTTGGCCGCCATATTTGAGCCAGCACAAGCGAAAAGGGACCTTATCCGTTTTTTGGGCATTTTGAGTTAGCAACGGATTCTTGTAGCCAGAGAACGTATGAATCAGATAAAAAAAACCGAATGAAAATCCATCAACATATAGCAAAGTTACGGACGTTTAAATCAACACTGTTTTCACCAAAACATCGCACATATTCACGAATAATCTTTGAAATGCGTAAATTGCAATAATTTGGCAATAGAAGCCTTACAGAAGCCTTCGAGTCACCAGCAGAAGGGCTGGAGGATACAGTATACACACACTACTGGGCAGTTGGCATAAGTTTCACTGTGATGGAATTTATAGTGCCAAGCGTGACGTCTGATGGGCCATCACGTCCTTCCGTACCACGCAGGCACGCCGCATTTTAGATCTAACAACAAGAATAATAGAATGTTCTGAGGCATGTAGCTTTGACACAGCACCAGACTCTAGCAATTATCAGGCTCAAAACGTGTGTTGCACTACGCAAGTTTGTCATTCCTCCGGCACAGGCGGACACAGCTCATCCTTGTAAGGGTCTGCCACAAACGGCCGGATATCCTTGAACAGGTACTTCTGGCGTTCTTGTGACAGACCTGCTGGGGGGCAACACTTGGGGAAGGCCTGCTGCTCTCACCTGCTCAGGTGTGGTCTTCAACAGCTGAACATGGTCAGTCAGCTGATGCATGCAGTCGTCTTCTGCTCCTCACTCCCAGTCGCCATCACGTTGCGCCGCAAGTCCTCGCACACCGGGCAAACATCCATGCGAGCCGTCATGAACTTAATATGCGGCAATGTCTGGTGCCAGATGGAGCGGAACGTCGACAAGGATACAGACTTCTTACCCTCCTTATGGCAGCAGTCGCAGAAGTCTGCATGCACGGACTTGTACGTTTGTGACGCTGGAAGGAAGATAGGTGGCGTGTCGTCTCTGCCACGGAGTGGCGCAGGATGTGGAATTCCAAACACTTCCGCGTGCCGAGTGATGTACTCCACGCAGTACTTCACAACATCAAACTCCAGGACATTGTGTGGCCGTTTGCCTGTGTTGCCGTGCACTAGTGGCACAAGCCCATTCTTCTCCAGGTGGCTTCTGTACCGTTTCAGCCTCTTGCTAGACAGTGCATACACGTGACGGAACGCACCCCCACAAACAGTCCGTCCTTGGAATTTGTAGGTAAAACGCTCCCTCTTGCGCTTCTCTCCACTCTCAAAAACTTTTTCAGGATTACTTAAAGCTTCAGGAAGGCCCAGGACCACCAGCTCACTCTCGTGCGACTCCATTTCTCTCATGTTCAGGATCGACGTCTCGATGTCAGCTGGGTCAAATTGCTGCAAGCAATTTTTTGAACATCCGCAGTTCTCTTTTTGACGAACAGTGTCGTCCTCCTCTGCCGGCGCAACGGTCGCTTCACAAGCTGCTGCGGAGCTAGCCTGCGGAGGTTTGGGCTCTGCCTTTCCGACATACAGCTCTGCTGCTGTGTCGACATCCACTCGCTGCTGAAGAAAGTGTCGCCGTCGTCAGGTTGAACCGAACGTCACTGGCGTCCGACTTGTCTTCCTCACCAAAAACTTCAGCCTCATCTCTTCCAGGAGAGATTTCA
The DNA here is from genome assembly GCF_964019385.1 of Sycon ciliatum. Lineage (NCBI taxonomy): Eukaryota > Metazoa > Porifera > Calcarea > Leucosolenida > Sycettidae > Sycon > Sycon ciliatum. The sequence continues at coordinate 9,929,686 of NC_088655.1, read as the reverse complement.
GCGCTTCGTTCACGGTGAAACATTTACGATGGCTCATAGTGAACAGCTACGCCGACCCAAGGACTTAGCAGAAAGCGAAGACGGCAAGACAACTGCGCTGAAACTGTGAAAGCAACTCTTTGTCTTTCCGCTCGCGCGTGCGATTTTATTCAGCGGAGGTGTCGACGTGTCACCTGGTCACGGTCGATCGATTTTGATCGCCGATCGGTGGTACGTGGGTCGATTTAGCCAGGGTTTTCTTCTACAGGAGCTGTAGGATACTGGCTCTCCAATACAAAGAATGACTGAGCTCCAAAGAAGTCGCGTATCGCCAAAAAACGAACAGTTTCAAGTTCGATCCGAACGTGACAGCTGAGAATCAGCTGATTCACTTCAAGTGCGGTTTTCTCAAAATCACGTGCAGCAGGATAAGGTCCCTTTTCGCTTGCGCCGGCTCATTTAATGAACGCCCGTCGCATGCATGGGACAGCCGTGATCTGGTGAAGAGAGTGCCATGTGAAGCCTTGCTTGAGGCTGAGCCTTTTGTCTTGTGTTGAGGGCTGACTTTTTCGACACGCGGCACTTCGTCTTCGGGTCGGCTTGGACTTTGACACGTGTTTGGTCTCAAATCGCTCAGGTTTCCCATGAATTTCCAGCACGCTGTCACAGATACCTATACAATCATGTAGATCTTTGACTTTGGCTTTTTCTCCTCGTGTAACCAGGTAACCCCGATTCAAAACCCATGCCAGCTGGCAGCTGGCCAGGTGTAGACCTCTACGTTTCGTGTAGGACTTGTATTATTTTTTTGTCTTTTTGTTCGATATCGTCATGTAGATCTACAATGATTATGATTTAATGTACTTCACAATCAACGCGACGTCACGCCGACGTGCGCGCATCGCGCATGCAGACTTGCAGTATACTATACTAGTACAGTAGTTTCATGTTGTTTCGTCGTCCTCCTCAGCTCCTGTGCGCGTCTCGTCCTGCGCCGACTTGCGCAGTTGTTCGCGGATTTCTTGGTCTACTACTAGTACTAGTACTAGGAATAGTAGGATAATGGCAACCTGCTGGTCGTTGTGTGTGTTTTGTATCGATAGTTGCTTTCGCTGGCCGTGCCGGATTATCCAATAACATCCCCGACCTGGACGCCCGCCATGCGTATTGCCACTATGCATGGAATGCACGCCTGCGTCTAGCGGCCAGCAAAGTGTCGGAAACTGAGGATTGTCACGATCGTACACTCGCCCGTGTCGAATCGCTCGGGCTACGAGCGTGCCCTCGAGCGAAGCCTTGTTCAGCGCTGGCGATACTGTAGAGCGGTATCATGTTAGCATCTCCCCGATCGGAGACGAGCTCCGGGCTCACGGCAGCAACACTCCAGGAACGGTTGCTGCATCTTCTTGCCAGGCTCGACGCCAAGCGGAAGGAGTTCGTGGCTTGCGATCTGCCGGGTGAGTTGGAGGCGCTGGATCGCGTACGCGAAGCTCACGCTAATTACGACGAAGTGCGAGCGGGCTGGCGCGCGGAGTCCGTCGATCTGGAAGCGGACACGCACGCTCTGGAGAATAGCGGTGACCTGAGTGCCGACGCCGGTATTGTGTTGGTGCAGCGCTTGGCCGACACGTGGTGCGCGTTGGACAGCGCCGAAGACGCGTACTCGGCGGCCCTGCAGTCTACCTGGGCGCGCTGCGTGGACGGGTCAATAGTCAGCGTAGAACAAGCACTGCAGGATCATCGCCTGTGGTGTGATACAACCGCCAAACGGATTGCCAGTCGCCAGGCAGAGTTTAGCCACACCAGGCAAACGGAAACGGAACGAGACGCAGTTGTGAACAAACTGGACACGGAGGTGGAGGAGCGACGCGCGGCTGTCGAGTACGATTGTTGGAAAGCGGAGATCTGCTCAAAGAGACGACCTCAACTGGCCAGTCTCGTTAACAGCGTGGAGTCGGCCTGGCAGTCTGTGCACGTAGAGCTGAAGCAATTCCGGGACACACTGGATGTGTCGGCTGACACTGCTGTACCTATTGACTCAGAGGTACACGCATCACTACCTGCTGGCCAGTCCCCTGTTGGGTCACCACCACTGTCATCACCCGGCGCTTTATCCGTGAATTCGGACGACGATAGCAGAATGTCGTTGCACGAGGCGCATAGTGACGAGGACAATGCGGCGGGGGAGAGTATCGGCACGACAACAACCGACGTCGTGGACAACGCACACGCCATCCTGGAGCAGATTGCCGAGGTGATAGCGTGGTGCGACCAGACGTCGCAACGCTTGCAGACGCAGCTACCTGACCTGGCCACTCACCGGCGTACGGAACTGGAGGACCTGCTGGACGAGTTTGACCGAGTGGTGCGGCAGCGAGAGCTACGCAAGCACGCTGCCGCCCAGCTGGAGATACGCGAGACGGTCGGCAGCCTGCCGCAGCCGTCCGACGGAATTCTTGCCGAGATGGAGCACTTAAACGTGGCGTGGTCGTCGGTGTCTCGTGAAATCGTGACCTACCGACAGGCGATCATGTATCGCCTGGAGGAGATTCAGGAGGAGAGCAACGACACAGTGGAGGCCAACCGACTGCTCAACTCAATCATGCAGCTGCGGCTGGCCGTGGAGGATCGCTACGGCGAGAGCAAGCAGGGGAATTCCCTGCATCAGCTGCGCATGCTGCATGCGCAGTGCCGTGCCGAAAGCGGCGCGCCCGACCTCGCCGCGGCCGAACGGCAGACGGCGGAGCTGTCCGAGCGGCTGAAGCGCTACAAGTCCACGCTGTCCGGTGTCTACTCCGACAACCTCGAGTCGGCTATTGTCACTCTGCAGCAGGTCATGGCCGACATTTGTGAACGCATTCTCCGCGCGATCGGCTTCCGACAGCAGGAGTACGCTCAGCTGACGAGCACGCTCGAGGACTTGATCGCGCTGATCACGAACTGCATGCACGCCGCGCACAGCGCCCTGGACAGCATACCACCGTCCTCACCACCAACGCCGTCGTCAAGAGAAGCCGTTGCAGTGGCCGTGGTGCGTTGCCACGACGCTTTTCGAGAGTCCGAGGCGTTCAAGGTGGACCTGGAGCGGCGAGCGCGCGTGTTTGCCAGCACTGAACGGGTGGACATGGAGAACGAGAGTGAGGAGGAGAAGCGTGAACTGGATGAACGCACGGTCGCCGACTTGCGTGCCACGTGCACTGACGAGGTGACGGCGCTGCACGACCGAATGGGACAGCTCACTGTTGAATGGAAGCGCCTGGTCGACTTCTGCCTGTCGCATCCAGCATCCCAGTACCGAGGTGTGTATCCGGAGCACCCCGGAGACGCCACATCGCCCAATCAGGAAGCAGCGGAGCAGCCGAAAGCCATTGTTGTTGAGCAGGCTGCCGTCATGTCTGAACCACCATTGTCTAGTGGGGAAGAGAGTCGTGCCGACGAAGCTCACTCACCGTCATCATCGACAACGGGCCTTATCTCGCCTCAGAGCGGCGACGAACCAGACGGACCAGGCGGTGATGACTACCCAACCGAGCCTTTTAGCGATGCTGCAGCAGACTCAGCTACTAGCACTGACGGCATTGTCGCACGCGAGGTCTTGACGGAGCCAGTGGCCGCTCGCCCTCCCCTACACTCACCATCACCACACAAGTCAGCAGATGAGTATTTGGCAACGGCAGCCATGACAGGCGCGTCCCCCGCACGTGATAGCAGTGGCAGTGAAGAAGAACAGAGCGCCAGTGATCGTGATGGAGGTGGATATGTTCACACAGCCCACACTTCTGCCAGCAAATCACCGGACACATCAGCACAGCCCGTCTCCAGCGTAGACGCCGCGGTCGTCGGCAGTCCCGTTGCTAGCAGAGTTGAGGACGCCACTACGGTCCGCCTGGTCAGTACCACACACGTACGCACCGCTAGCACGCCGACCGCTGATGGCAGTGCGCGCGTGCAGGGCGCGGGTAAAGACGACAGGCCCACCGCTGCCAGGAAGCTGGTCGGCGACGACAGCTTCGACGGGCCGGATCCGCTCGGTGTGATCACGCCCACGCGCTCCGGCACGGAGCGAGAGCTGACCGTGGGCCTGCTGCACATGCACGATGCAATACCACAGCAGCAACAGCGTGACAGAGTGACGGTCGGCGGAGCGTTCAACACCGGCACTGGCGCGGCCATACAGTACGCCTCGTCGGACGATCTGGTCGTGCTGGGCTACCGTGACGAGGAGGAAGACGACCAGGCGCGTACGCACCGCTTGCACTCGTTGTCGGCGACAGGGAGCGGTACGCCGTTCGCCGGCTCTATATCCTCTCTGCTGGACGTGCACATGCAGAACATACGTGTCCTGCACGTGTGGGTAGAGACGGAGACGGCACGCCTTCAAGCCGCTGACCTGCCACTGCCCTCCACGCTCCAACAGCTGGAAGAGGCGCGGGCGAACGTCCGTCGCTTCGAGACCAGCGTCATGGCGCAGCGAGCGGCGGAGCGCAAGGAGCTTGCCGACGAGCAGGCCATGTACAGAGACCTGGGCATGGTGCGTAGCAACGAGCAGGCTGTGCGTATGATGACACAGCTGGACCAGGCGTGGACGTGGCTGGAGCGGGACGTGTTCACACGCAAGAAGGCCATCCACGCGGCCATCCAACGCTGCGTGATCCCCACCCCGCCACCCGGATCGCCCGTTGCCGCCAGCGGCTACTGTAAGTTTGTCGTGACACCGCTGTCGGAAACCGCGCCCGAGCCGCCTCGCAACACTACGGCCGTTCGATGGCGTCCACCAAAGCCGCTATCTGACCCTGCAGCAGCAGCGGCGGCGCCAGGAGAAGCACCCAACAGCAAGGACGTGTTTGAGCTTGATCGGCCGCCGCATCGGCGGCGGCGAGAGCAGCCGCCTCCGTTCGACTGGAAACGCCCGCTGTACCAGCTGCTCGTCGACATCTGGTTCTCGCACAAAGTCATTGTGCTGCCGTTCTGAGCACGCTCTCGGCGCCGCGCTCACAGTTGTCAATCTAACATGGCCATGCAGAGAGACTCCACCCTGGATCATCATGCTCCTCTCTCTCTCTCTCTCTCTCTCTCTCTCTCTCTCTCTCTCTCTCTCTCTCTCTCTCTCTCTCTCTCTCTCTCTCTCTCTCTCTCTCTCTCTCTCTCTCTCTCTCTCTCCCTCTCTCTCATTTTTTCTATAGCGTGCTCAGCAAGCTCTGCTTCCGCGCCTCTGTTCCGTTTGCTTGGATACTTTTATGAACAGGGATGTGTGGACTGTGAACTATTGTCTGCCGCCCTCTGGCTTTGAGTAGCATAACAGTTAGCAGTAGTCAGTGCAGGGTCTGGATTGCGGATTCCTACTCGCTTTCTGTGTGGACGGTTTTCTACACGATCAACAGCATAATTATGTGTGTGGTCGATCTGCAGTCGTATACGCAGGGTCACTCGCAGTCATGTCACTCGTATACGACTGTGCGACTGACGTGTTGCAAAGCAGCCACACATATGCACTGGTACACTCGTCTTGACAGGTCACTGTTGTATTGGCCGACACAGCAGCAGGGTTGGTGTTGCTCACATATGGACACCATACTGACCACTGTACACACCTGAATAGCCGTCGGCAGTAGAAACGGTTGTTTTGTCAGATCAAGGTTGCCTGCTCTGTTTTTTTGTTTTAGTTTTAGTTTTCGTAATTCCATTCGTTGACCATTGTTGTTGTTGTTGTTGTTGTTGTTCAAATTTTTATTCTCACGATAGCCAGTGGCCAATAAGAGATAATAGTGTAAGAAAGGAGAAAGAGTGAGGAAGAATTGGGTGGGCAGTGCCTAGGGGTTAATGACTACTTAAGTGTATGGGCAGGGGTTGTTGTTGTTGTTGTTGTTGTTGTTGTTGTGTGTATGTGTGTGTGTGTGTGTAGTGTGTGTGTGGTGTGTGTGCGTGTGCTTGTGTGTCTAGCATAGATAAACACTATTTAAATTCATATCTCACGCTAGTCTGGTCCCGGCTATGCCGTCAATTTGCTTTCGTCGATAGCAACAAGGGTGAACCGAGCTAGGTGATGTGTTTTCTTTGGCTTCGAAGTATCTTTTCCAGTCATGCACTCCTCCATGTCATTTTGTCTTGAGTCCCTGTACACTGGATATTTACTAGCACGGGTAATTTGAACGGACCGACTGACCGACACCGATGTATGCGGGCGGTGTAGCTTTGCGTGCACAGCGTATGCATGGAAAACTGCCCATCCCACGCCCTGAGTACGTCGCGCTGATTTGATTGCATCCACGCTGCGAGTACGGTCGGTATAGAATATTGACCGATTACTCGTACCATGATTACAGTAGAGTGGCGCCCCCAAGAACGTTGTGTCCGAGGGGTTAGGGGTTAGCCTGGGACGTTCTTACTTTTCAGCAATCTGGCTGCGTTATAACGCGTTCTGAGCAACAACTCATCTGGCAGTAGAGAGGTTCTGCTATACGTGTCGGTGAAACGTAGAAAAATCATGTAGAGAGCATGCTAGCATGCAGGTGTCTGGGCTACGGCTTCGCGCGTTTTGGCTCCAGATTTCTACGCGTAGATGAGGTTCTCTACGTTGTGCCACACGCAAAGAAAATGCGTACGAATCTGCTGGGTATCATTCGATGCAGGCAGAAAACTGCCAAATATGGAAGGGGAAATTCCCAGTACACATTACACGTGTGTGTCTACGTGAATGCAGAGCAGAACAGACGTGACGGGAGCGCGAAGTGAGTTCCCGGAATTCTTCGCGTCAGGTTCCCGTAACATAGAGCAGAACCTCACTAATGCTGCTCTCAGAACCAGTGTGCGTTCGCTCACACATACACACACACACACCTTTGGACCTTTGGATGCCCATTGCTCCGTGCAATGATAGCACCAGGAGTTGCAGTATTTCCTGTGGAGAGTTAGATCGTTGGGCGGACGGAAGTCCCTGCCACAGCCGCAAATGAACACTCTAGGCTTTGGCACAGCCGGCCGGGGACGATTGCACATGAGGCACCAGTGACTGGCAGTCTCGTCTGCACACACATACACACACACACACATACACACACACACACACACACACACACACACACACACACACACACACACACCCACCCCCCCCCCCCCACACACACACAGAAACACAAAAACACACACACACACACACAGAAACACACACACACAGTGGCATACACACACACGCGTACACACACACAGTGGCATACACACAAACGCGTACACACACACACACACGTCGTTAAGATGCACATACGTAACTCGTTATTTTTAAAATGATGCGAAAGTTCAGCTCGCGTTACATACAGCTGTACCGGTATTTGGTAGTGTTGGCTCGTGCGTCGAAAAACAACGCGAGTAACCATGGTGACCTGCATGCATGCTGCAGCTAGCTCACGTCGTGGAGTTTTACGCCAAATTTGACGTGAAAATTAATAGCGCGTCACGTCGGAAATAACGTGCATCATAACCTACTGTAAAAAATTCGAATGGTTCGCTACAATAATTGTAAATAGAGAACCCCCGACACAAGCGTTTATCACAAAAGGTCATTTTTCTTTCTTACTGACCGGTTTCATCTTGTTAAAGAATCATCAGAGTGAAAGGAGAAAAGAAAATACATGCTAATAGTAGGGCCAACTCACTTGGCCAAAACTAACTATGATACAAGTGGACCCATCAAAGCCGCTGGGAGCCCAAAGAGGCGCAGGGGTAGGGGTAATTGGATTCTGATCATGAAAGCATGCAAATGTGAAAGGTGCCGTGTTGGGACTATAGTATACAAATTTTGTTATAATACAGTACACGGGAAGTTTTGGCAGTGTCCAAATTTGGACACTGCCAAAATGCAGGCATGTAAGCCTGCAAAAGTTTTGTGATTAAATAAAGTATGGAGGAAGAATGTGGAGAAATGCTAGATCTATAGTCTCTAAAAGCTTAAAAGACGAGAACGTTTCAATATGAGAGTTGTTTTGTTCTACGAAAGAAGATCTCTACGTTAGAAGTTGAGAAAGATTCTTCTAATATCGTTTTTAGGCGATTATTTGCAAAGTGAGGATGATAGTCAGTTACAAAAGTAATCTTACGTCTATCTCTATCAGCATGTTTCTTACTATTCTGTTTAGGTATAACAGAAGGTGACGGCTCGATACTTGCGAAGATGCGAGCCAAGAAACGGGGTGGATAGCCTCTGAGACGAAGTCTGTGCCAAAAACGCTCACGAATAACAAGCACATCACATAGTAATGAATTTGTCCTATTATAACGAACAAGTTCAGCTATAATAAAAGAGCGGAAGTTTGACTTTGGGTGATCAGACTTGAAAGGAATATAGAGATATGCATTTCTGGGTTTTTGGTGGGTCCGATATAACATGTGGCAATTATTCTCTGAAAGTACTTTGAAAATTTCAAGGTCTAGGAAAATGCACTCGTCACTAACGTCTGACCAAGTGAGATGTATGTCAGGAAGTGTAGAGTAGAGAGATTGCTTAAGTGTGTCAATGCAAATGCACTCATCGATAATCATAAACAAATCATCAATGAATCTATCAAACAGGTAGATAGACTTTTGGAAAAGTGCTATAGACTTCTTTTCGTGTATGTAAAGAAAGACATTTGCGACGTTTACTGCCATAGGTGTCCCCATTGCCATGCCGTGTTGTTGGTGGTATAAAACATTTTCAAAATTGAAAAAATTGTTTTCCAGAACAAAAGCAATTAGTTCGACTAAAAGGGTCCTTAAAGGATGATCAAGTGTACTAAGGAACTGATCAAGGGCTGCAGTAGTATCGGCCCAGCTCATGTTGGTGTACAGACTAACAACGTCAGCAGTAACAAGTTTACTGTTAGCTGGAAAAGTTGAGCTTTCAAGTTTAGAAGATAAACTATACGTATCTTGAAGAACAGTGTCTGTATGTTTACCAATAAGAGTCTTGAGATGAAAATCAATAAATCTAGATGCTGGCGAGGTGCAATATCCAATACAGGAGACAATAGGTCTGCCTGGGACTAAGCCTGCCACTAGTTTTTATGTATTTTCGGAAGCATATAGAATTTAGCTGGTTTGAAAGGGAAACAACTAAATAGTGCACTCGTGTCGGATTTGGAAAGAAAGGCAGAATGTTTTTTGCAAATATTTGACAATTTTGAGTGCAATGTATCATGCAAAGATTGGTTGTCAGCAGACATAACAGCATAATGTTTCTCGTCAGCTAGTTGACGAAAACCTTCTGCTAGATAGTCGTCTCTATTTAAAACAACAGTGCCAAGATTCTTATCTGCATTGCAAATAATGATATCTGTTCTGTGTTTAAGACAGTTGTATGCTGAAAACTCACTTAGTGTCAAATTATGAGAACGTTTGCTTGTAATTTTTGCAGCAGCAACACTGGAGGTAAGCCTATTACTGAAATCAAGAAGCGAATATTCGACATCTGGTAGAGCAGTGGGTGGTACTTTCTCTGAAGGAAGGTGAAATTTGCGGATGAACGAGCTATTGGACACTGGAGGTCCCATTCTAGCAAATAAGTCATTCCATCTAGCTCTACGTGTTAGTGAGTTAATATCATTCAATAGTGAAACAGAAGAGGGAAGGTACGTACTGGGACGAAAACTAGAACCATAGCCTAGAATTTGTTTTTCAATTTCAGTGAAGGTACAACGAGAAAAGTTATGAAAACCAGAGTTAAGAACATAAGTAGAATGGGTACTTAATTTTAAGTTCCAAACAAATCTTAGTCTTAAATCTCTTATCGACTTCTGCCCTTTGGGGGGCTGACTTTCCTTCTGCCAGACGAGGCCTTCACCACAAAGTTTTTTGTCTTAGTGGACTTTGGTTTAGTGGGCTTTGGTTGATTAGGTATGGTTTTCTTCTGTTGGACAGCATTCCCTTTTACTTGGCGAGCCACTTCCTTTTTAATTAAGGTGCCAATTTCTTCTGTAGTCGGTGGGAGTGCTGTGACGTCCATGGGTTTTACTGGTTGTTGTTTTGGTGTTTTCCGCTCAGCAATCTTAGAGAGACGCAAGTTCTTTACTATGTTGGTAGCACATTTCAAGCTTTGGAGGTAGTCGAAACGGTATAGGATCATGCTTGCAAAGTCTGCACCTTGCTTGTCATCCAATAGTGTTGTCACAACATCATCCATGTCTCTCTTTGCTTCGTTTGTAATTGTATTGGCTCTATCGATTTTCTGTTTACAGCTAGCTATGCCGGTGTCAACGTATTCGGTACACTCGTGAAGCCTAGCTTTATCAGACATTTTGGAAAACTTGTTCAGAATGTATTGCTCAAAGACTTGGCTGGTAGACTGAATCTGCAGTTTGTCCAATTTTCCTTGCTGTTCGATGACAATTTTCTCACTTGTAGCAATGCGGTTTATGCACCACGTCACATACCTCTCGAGTTCAGCGTCCGGTAGCGGTGAGGCGCCAAGCAGGAGCGTTGATGGAGGGGAGTCAACATCTTTGACATCATCATCTTTGACATCATCATCGAAGATCACGTCGTCGTCATCAGCAGGAAATCTAGTGCGTTTCGGTGGGCGAGGAGAGCCGTCTGTAGCGGGTTTCTGTCGGCCCATGCCGAGTTTGGCCTTAGCGGAGTCCATACCAAAGGGTTTGGAAAGCTTGAGGGAGGTCTATAACGGAACTTAAATATTGTAAATAGAGAACCCCCGACACAAGCGTTTATCACAAAAGGTCATTTTTCTTTCTTACTGACCGGTTTCATCTTGTTAAAGAATCATCAGAGTGAAAGGAGAAAAGAAAATACAAAGTGAGTTGGCCCTACTCACTTGGCCAAAACTAACTATGATACAAGTGGACCCATCAAAGCCGCTGGGAGCCCAAAGAGGCGCAGGGGTAGGGGTAATTGGATTGTGATCATGAAAGCATGCAAATGTGAAAGGTGCCGTGTTGGGACTATAGTATACAAATTTTGTTATAATACAGTACACGGGAAGTTTTGGCATCACACCACGTTCTCCGACTCCCGTTTACGTCTACGTCTATGGTGAAAAAACCAAAACGGGTGGTCGTGTCATCAGACAGGCACAGTTCTTGACGCGTACACACACTGTGTGACACAGTCAGGTTTTTGGAGAAATTTGAACCCACGTACATCGAAGTACAGGGTCGCTCGGAAAAAGGCTGGGGGAGATACGCACGTTCATACAAAAAGTCGTATACCCCCCCCCCCCCCCCTCTCCATACCACGTCCACGTCTCCCGTTTCCTCTGCTCCCGTTTTCACCCCGTATACGGATCATCATGACAACCGACCAAAAACTCCTAACGTGGACGTAGACGCAGCGCTTTGTACCATGGTGTGATGACAGCCGTACCGGGCAGGTCAAGAACAAGGAGTCGTAGACAACTCCCTGGTCATGAACCCATGATCACTGATCTAAACGGTGGGGGAGGATGTATGTAATCAAGCACGCTCAGGAGGTCATGATGGCTGCATCATGCCTGCAGCCCTCGGGCCTACGGCCCTTGGGCTGCAGGCTCGGGCAAGATTCAGCCATCATGACCAGGGAGTAGTACTACACTCTACAGTTTTTCGATTTTGACAGCATGTCAAGGCGAGGACCAGTATGCTGAATGACCAGTGGTACCGCTGGGTCGTAGCTGCTAACCACCGATGGCACCAGACCACATCAGCTGTTGACCTTCCTGCACGAAAACCACTTTGGTTCAGTGATAGGAAATCGTTTACGGCTGGCGAGATGCGCTTGAGGACTACCAGCGACATGACTTTGCGTAGAGTTGTCAGGAGGATGATCGGTCGCAGACTGGTTAAAGCACCCACCGGCTTTCCGGGCTTCTGGAGAGGTATTAGTGTGCCATGACCGATGAATGGCTCTACCCGGTGTTGCTGAAATAGGCTGTTGATGCATCGGCTTATGACGGGAGCAGTGGCATCGGCTGAGTACTTCAACAGCTCACCCGGGATGTTGTCGGGTCCTGCAGCTCTACCGTTGTTGAGTCTTGCTAGTGCTGTTTTCACTTCCTCCGTTGAAACGGGATGCTGCAGCGGTCGAGGTTCCCCAGTGAAGGATCCAAATTGCTGAATTGCAGAGTCACTGAGCTGCGATGAGAAATGATTCTTAATCTCCAAGCTTGCTTGCTTATCATTACATATGATCTTGCCCTGGCTGTCCTTAACGACGACTTTCTGCGATGGCTTTCGCCGGAGCAAGTGTACAGCTTGGAACATCTGGGCTCCATCCTTGAGCCTCTCTATCTCCTCTGCTCGCGATATTAGTTCATTTTCTCTGTTTGTGATGGATCTGTTCCTGATATCATGCAGGATTCGATTCCGGTCAGTCCTCAACATTTCTCGCTCGATTGGGTCATCACTGCCCTGAATACGGAGTCGGACATCTCTCTGCATGCAGGAAAGTCTCTCGGTCTCTGGGTCATGGTGACGATGACTGGTCTTGGCTGTCACACCCACAATCTCTTTGCCCGCGTGGAAGATCTCTGCAGCTATTGCATCCCATCCGGTGTTGGGCTGATCTTCTGACACCCTCTGAATTCTGTCTGAGATGGCAAATGTTAGCTGATTCTGCAGTTGTGGATCCCCGGGTAAACGATGCACTGCTAGGCGATCCACCTTCTTCTGGCTGCTCCGCGCCGCCCGACCCCATATGCCGAATACTCGAGGTAAAAGCGTGCGAGCCACCACAATCCTATGATCTGATGTGACTTCCGTTCCATTGTAACTTCTGGCGTTGGTGAATAGTCTCTTTTGCGATTGACGGCACAGAATATAATCAATTTGGTTGTAAATGTTGACAATCTTGCCACTGGCTCTGTCAAGTCGCTGTCCTGTCCATGTGGTCCTGTGCCTTGCAGAGTGGCAGAACGCTGTGTTTGATAAGAATAATCTGTTAATTTCACAGAACTGCACTAGCGTCTCTCCGCTGACGTTTCTGATTCCACGCCCATGGCTGCCAATACATGATTCGTCCTGCTGCTTCGTTCCAGCTTTCGCGTTGAAGTCTCCAACAACAAAGAAGAGGGAACTCGAGTCCACGTCATGTATAGCTCTGGTCAAGGTATCGTAGAATTCATCCAATTCAAAGTTGTTGTCTCTGCAGCGAGCTGACGTCGGGGCATACACATTCAGGATACTCAATGTCGATTTTTTTCCCAATTGTAACGAAATTCCAGCGACTCGGTCAGAAACGCTCCAAACTCTCTCGACTCTCGGCTCCAAGCTGCTTCTTACTGCAAATGCCAGACCATAATGACGACAGGTTGGCGACAGTGTGTAAAGAACATAGCCACCACAATACTCTTGCCTCGTTTCACAAATTTTAGTTTCCTGCACGGCACAAACATCAATTTTGTACTTGGCCAAATCACGACAGAGCGCTTCACGTTTGACTTTCGACGATAGACCACGTACATTGAACGTCGCTAAACTAAATTGGCTTCCTTCCTGTCTAAAGAAGCCCCCATCCACTAGGTTCGATAGAGACATATCCCAAGAGAGGGAGAGAAGGAGTCACCCTCCTCAGCCAGAAAAACTGGTCATTCAGCATACTGGGCATCGACATGTCACGTGCCTTTGACACGATCAGGCGAGGACAGTTGATGGACGTGGTTCAGCGATTCTTGGAAGAAGACGAGGTACGCTTGATCCGTTACCTGATCTCAGATACGAATTTGGCAGTCAGACTGGGCACGGAAACATCAAGCTCTTTCTCCACTAACATTGGTACCCCGCAAGGCGACTCCTTGTCGCCAATTCTATTCGTGATCTACCTGGAAGCTGCCCTGCAGGATGTGCGACAGCGAATGGCTGCACCTGTGGCCCGGCATCTTCCGTACGATGTGGAGTACGCCGATGATGTGGACTTCATCAGTATCTCTAGTGATTGGCTTCGGATGTTAGAGCCACAAGTTGCCACCATCTTGGGTACATGGTCCCTTACCGTCAACCAGACCAAGACAGAATTCACAGCCATCCAGCGAGAGGCCGATCGTGCTGATGAGCCATGGCGTATGGTCAAGAAACTCGGCTCTCTCCTTGGTGATGCAGAGGATGTCACCCGCAGAAAGCAGCTTGCGGCGATAGCGTTTAAGTCCCTCTGCCAGTTATGGAAGAGAAGAGACCAAGTGAGTCTGGAGGTGCGCGTCCGGCTGTATAACTGCTTCGTGTTACCTGTCTTGCTTTACAACTGCTCCACATGGGGCATCACTCGACAGACAATTGAAGCGCTGGAATCGTATCATCGGCGGCAACTTCGGCATATCTTGGGTATCAGGTGGCCCAACCGACTGTCGAACGATTTGGTTTACGAGCGCTGCAGTGCTGCTCCACTTGGCAACATTCTGGTGAATGCAAGATGGCGGTTGTTTGGCCACATCCTGCGATCAGATGAGCACACACCGGCTAGGGAGGCCATGAGTGGATTCTTTGGCTGCTCCGTGCCGGGATACCGTGGGCGGCCGCGGATCACGCTACCGGTCCTGCTGAATCAAGACGCGGAGCGAGTCGGCTGCCGTCTGAGGACTCCAAGGGACTTGCAGCTGATGGCTCAGCGAGCACTTGATCGCCGTGAATGGACATATCTGTGCAACGCAGTTACAGATGCGTACAAGGCAGAGTACTGGTGAAGGAAGTTGGCACTGCAATGGTTTGAGCTACATTCTTTGTTGATGGTACTCTGATTATCCGTATTCACATGGCCTTTGCCATTCATTCAGTATATTAATGTCATCAATAATGATATTCGTGTTTGTATTAGTTTATGTGACACCATTTTCTATTTTTCTTTGCCTGCCTGCCTGCTGGCGGCCTTTTTTCGCATGGTTCGGTGCAAGCGAATTTGGGCGAGCCCATTGACGCGGGAGCACAAATAATAATAATAATAATAAGGCCAAACTAAAGAAGGTGTGTGGTTCGACTAACATGGACATTTTTTTTACGGGCGGGCGGGCGGATTTTTTTTTTAAAATATATTTTTTAGTACATGTAAATACACTGTATACGCGTATCGAGTAGACTCTACTACCAGCACAAGGCAGCAGTCGTACCACTCACTGCACTGCACTGCAGTACAACTACAAGTCAAGTCCAAAAGGAGCCGCCTGCGTCCGCAGACTCACGCCGCACAGCACGTAGACGTGGACGTGTTCAGTCCACGTACGTCAGTCACACGACAGCCCGCCGAAAAAAAGTTACGGTCGGGCTGAAATTGTACGGTCGGTCGGGTGAGTCGAACCACACACCTTCTTTAGTTTGGCCTAATAATAATAATAATAATCAAGGCGAGGACGAAAAACACTACACTCTACAGAGTACAGTGTACTGACCAGGGAGTCGTACTCAAACTAGGGAGGTGACACGGCACAGAAATCCGTGTCACAGGGGTTGACTCGCACCCGGGGGTACCCGTGACCCCTCGTTGTTATTTTTGGAATAGTTCAGTCCAGTCCAGTCCGAAAGGTCATACTCGGATCGACTCGCCGTGGTCACCTCCCTAGTTTGAGTACGACTCCCTACTACCAAGAGTAGATAAACAAGAGTGTGCAACTCCGGATCTCTCCTGCACAATCTGCAGATACCCCCGCCCACGGCGGAATTTTTTGTTGACGTCACCTTTTTTCAGAGAAACGCGCAGTTTGCCGCAGAGCAGTGTGAGAGCACGTGCTGGACACCGACCTTGTACTAGTTGTAGTGTAAAGCCCGGCCAAGAGCACGAGGGAAAACTTTCCGAAAGACTCGCAGCGCGTGCGTCGTCGAAAAGATTACGTCAACAAAAAATTCCGCCGTGGGCCAACCCATCCGCGAGTTGCACACTCTTGTTTATCTACTCTTGCTACTACTATACTGGTACTGACAGACTACAAAATTTTTGTAGACAGAGCGTGCTTGATTTGATTTCTTACAGCGCGAAGCAACATATTAGGGAAGGTCAAAGGTCGAAAGGTCGCAAGGTCGAAAAATTATTCCCGAAATGACGTCAACGGTCCGAACATTCCCGAAATGACGTCAAACGGTCCTGAAACTCCCGAAATGACGTCAAACGGACCTGATGGCCTGATTATGCCCGCGGCGGGAAGATCGCCTATTGGCCATGGCCCCGGCAACGATCACGTGTCATGTAAGAACACTGAGATCAGATCCAAATGTGTACGAATGACGGAATGGCACCAAAAAAGACTTACACACGGTACTAAGGCCTCATTTACACGACAACGATTGAAAAACGTTTTTCAATCGTTTTCGAAACGTTTTTGCTGTTTACACGAAAACGATAATCGCGTACACTGCAACACGTTTTTCGGCGCGCAATGGTCACGTGCAAGAAGTTGGCCTGGCGGAGGCTGGCGGTGGCATGTTTTGAGTACAGGGCTCGTACTAGAAAAACGTTTTTGCCGTTTACACGAGAACGAAACGGAACGAAAACGATTGAAAAACACTTTGAAGGCCGTTTTTCGTCTGAAACGTTTTTGAAACGTTTTTCAGCGTTGTCGTGTAAACGCTCTTATCAAAATCTGTGGAAGCGTATTCTTTTGAAAACGTTTTTGACAAAAACGTTTTTCAATCGTTGTCGTGTAAACGAGGCCTAATATACGGGTTCTTTGGGTTTGCAGATGGCCATATATGGACACATATACCGTACATGCACATAGCACACAACCAGCTATGCATGCTATGCATTATATGGTACGGTATTATTTTCATCAAAGCCGACGCCACCAAGCTTTGCAAGGCAAGAGGAAAGCAGAAGTTGTTTTTCTTTTCTTGTGAGAAGTGGTTTCTCCTCTATTAGACCTTCGCTGCCCACAGCGTCTTGCCTCGAGGATGGCGTCCTTGCACCTTCCCATGTCCATGCTGCTGCTGGTTGTGGCCGTTGCTCTCCTGTCCACCGGTAAGGCAGTGGGTGTTTCCGACATTATAGAGGAGGGTCGTTTCAGTTTCCGTCGATGTAGAATTCAGCAAGTCTGGGTTCTGTTGGTCCGGAGAAGACTGCTATACCTCCAGGAGAGAGGGAGGGAGGGAGAGAGAGAGAGAGAGAGAGAGAGAGAGAGAGAGAGAGAGAGAGAGAGAGAGAGAGAGAGAGAGAGAGAGAGAGAGAGAGAGAGAGAGAGAGAGAGAGAGAAGAGAGAGAGTGCGTGTTGCTGTACATGAATATTCGAAACCGGGGATGAAGTCCAAAAGAGCTACTCCCTATAAGTCCCTTGTGACGAAATCATTATAGGATCAAACGAGACCAAGCGGAGCGTCTTTCGTGAATGAATTGAAGTCTCCGGCCCAAGTCACATGATCAACCTACCTGTACATGAGTGCTTGGTCATACCACGTACTAATCACTTGTGTTCAGTCATGATGGCCTACCAGTTTCCTTCAGGGCTAGAGTAGATTTTGAACAACCTTTACAAGGGACCTTGACACTCATGGAGCTTAGCAGGCACCTGTACGTGTATATTGGAGAGCTCAGAGCTGAAAGGGGGGGGGGGGGGGATAAGAAAAGCGGTTGAATGGTGTAGTCCCGGCACAAGTTGCTACGTCTAACATAGCTTGTTCACTACAGGTGCGTAGCACCGCTGTTGGAGGTGGTCCGAGCGGAGCTTCCGGAGGGGGTCTCCCCCAGGAAAAAATTGAAATTAGGGTGCAAAATCCTGCATTCTGGTCGTGGTCGGAAGAAAAGTGGTCGGGCCAAAACCGGACCGGCTGCTACGCTCCTGCGCTATCGTCGCTTCAGTGTGTGCGGGTATGTGGAAGTATGTGTGTGTGTGTGTGTGTGTGTGTGTGTGTGTGTGTGTGTGTGTGTGTGTGTGTGTGTGTGTGTGTGTGTGTGTGTGTGTGTGTGTGGTGTGTGTGTGTGTGTGTGTGTGTGTGAGTGTGTGTGTGTGGTGTGTGTGTGTGTAATATGTGTGTGTGTGTGGTGTGTGTGTGTGTGTGTGTGTGTGTATGTGTGTGTGCATGTGTGTGTGCACGTGTGTGTGTGTGTGTGAGAGAGAGAGAGAGAGAGAGAGAGAGAGAGAGAGAGAGAGAGCGAGAGACATACATACATACATACATACAGACAGACAGACAGACAGACAGACAGAGAGGCAGACAGACAGAGAGGCAGACAGACAGAGAGGCAGACAGACAGAGAGGCAGACAGACAGAGAGGCAGACAGACAGAGAGAGAGAGAGACAGAGAGAGACAGAGACGCAGAGGGGGAGAGAGTGTGTGCGTGTGTGGGGGGGGGGGGGGGAGAGAGACATGTGCGCGTGTGGTGTACGTGTGTGTGTGTGTGTGTGTGTGTGTGTGTGTGTGTGTGTGTGTGTGTGTGTGTGTGTGTGTGTGTGTGTGTGTGTAAGGGGAAGGGGGCATAGTGAAGAGTACATGGTATATATGTGTGTGTTTGTGTCCGTTACAGTGTGTTGGTTTCCTTGCTATCTTGTTCAGATGCTCAGCAGCTGCCCAAGCTGCCCAACCTACCCACACTGTCGAAATCACTCAAGGACAACACAAACGATCCAAATCAGGCTAAGGCACGCGAAGCAATCAAAAACACACTGAGCAAATTTGGAGACATATCCAAGCTGTTGAGAAGTGCCCCCAAATCCCATCCCTCTAAATCTGGATCGCATCCAGTGCCAACACTGTACAACCAAGCCTCTGGATCTTCTGTCTTGTAAGTACACACTGTGTGTGTGTGTGTGTGTGCGCGTGTGTGTGTGTGTTTGTGTGTGTGCGTGTGTGTGTGTGTGTGTGTGTGCGCGGGTGTGCGTGTTTGGGTGTGTGTGTGTGGGTGTGTGTGTGTATGTGTGCGTGTGTGTGTGTGTGCGTGTGTGTGTGTGTGTGTGTGTGTGCGCGCGCGTGTGTGTGTTTGTGTTTGTGGGTTTGTAGTATTGTAGTTATTGCAGATTAACGGGTGCACACTGGTGCGTGCTACCACTCACTATGCTACAGTAAAACCTGTCAAGGCGACCACTCGGATAAGGTGACCACCTGTCCCAGAAGACCACTGCAACCAGGACCAGGGGATGCTATTTCCAGTCAAATGACACTAGATAGGGAGACCACCTGGTAACAGAGACCACATTTTGAAGGTCCCTTGAGCGGTCGTCTTAGACAGGTTTCACTGTACTCAAACCTCCTGCATTGCTACTGCATGCTCATGTTGCACTGCACGCTGGCGCTATCGCTGCATGCCTGTTCATACGTAGCCCACATCGGCGCGTTGGCCGTGGTCACGTGCACCGCAAGTCACGGCAACCATGCCGACCAAACAGTATGGCGCCTGCAACATGGGGCTTCCTTCGACGTGGCGTTCGCGCGACATGCCAAAGTTCTTCTTTTCTGTTTCGATCCGTAGTGTGTCTGTCAAGAAACTTTTCCGCGGGCTTTGCACAGTCGACCTACACCCGAAAGGAAACTTACCTGCAAAATTTGAGCGAAATTGGATAGATCGACTTATCACAATTTTTCTGGTTTTCTCATGCTCTCTTAAAACTCGGAGTCACGATAACAATACCGTAAAGTACCACCAGAGCGCCCCGTCTCGCGAGAGCGCCCCACCTTGATTTTACAGCCAAGGGAAGACAATCGTATGGCAGAATGCTACTAAGTTTGTACGGTGTGAGAACCTTCGTGTACTAAGGTCACGCTTGTCATGTTTTATGTGGAGCTCGCATCCGCTTGAAAGTAAACTGGATACGGATTGACTGCAATATGTGTACAAGGTCCGTGTCGTATGACCTACAGACAGGAACCACCTCCACAAGACGACCCCGAAAGGACGAGATGGTGGGGCGCTCTGGCAGTACTTTACGGTAATATTATTAATTTTATACAAAAGAGAAAGGACCAAGGAACTACAAGTTACACTATAATGTCCACTAACACCACCAGTTACTTTACAATCAGCTCATGTGATGATAACATTGCACGACACTGACCGACGGTACTGCTGTTCTACAACTAACTAGCTAACAGCTCTAGCACATCTTGGATGCGCACTCCAACAGCCTTCCAACTTGGAAGGTTCTAAGTTATAGAAATAACATAAGGAGGGGAAGGCGAGCGCAACCAAGATAAGCAAGGTAACTTGTAGTTCCTTGATCCTTTCTCTTTTTTATTCATTAATCCTTGGCTCTCCATCCGAATAATGTTGTTGGTCTCTATTGTTCTGCCTTATATAGTACACTCTGCCCTTATTAGGGGATCGAGCACTACTTGCAGCAAGGACCTGAAACACATTGTCTATTTATTTATCGATCTTTCTACAGTATCTATCTCCGTATCTGTCTATCTCCCTTTCTTTTTCTCTCGCTGTCTCTGTCTGTATATCTATCTTCATCGCTATTTCAATTATTTCAATTATGCTGTCTGAGTGTTTCACACGAAACTCTGAGTAACGGCGGAAAAAGATTTGTTTGCTTCATTGCTGTGTGATCATTGTATTCATCTCTCTCTCTCTCTCTCTCTCTCTCTCTCTCTCTCTCTCTCTCTCTCTCTCTCTCTCTCTCTCTCTCTCTCTCTCTCTCTCTCTCTCTCTCTCTCTCTCTCTCTCTCTCTCTCTCTCTCTCTCTCTCTCCCTCCCTCCCTCCCTCCTCTCTCTCTCTCTCTCTCTCTCTCTCTCTCTCTCTCTCTCTCTCTCTCTCTCTCTCTCTCTCCTCTCTCTCTCTCTCTCTCTCTCTCTCTCTCTCTCTCTCTCTCTCTCTCCCTCTCTCTCTCTCTCTCTCTCTCTCTCTCTTGTTGTGCTTCCAGCAACACACTTGCCAAGAGTCTGAACATTGATGTCAGCAAGCTCTCCGCTTCTTGCCGTCGTGACGCGGGCACTGCCAATGCCCAGTGTTTTTCCGAAATAAGCTCTTGCATTAAGGCGCACAATCTCGGTGCTGCTGCGTGCGGAAACGTAAGCAGCGCGTGTCATGACCATTGTGCCGTACCTTCTGTAGTACTTGTGCACAGTGCTGTCGGGCGCCGAAGAACTGGGGAGTCAGCCTCCTAGCCTAGGCCGCTCTTATTTTTCGTGCACTACAGTCTATGCACAGTTGAGTCACCGTGTATACATTGGCGTGCTGTGCTTGGTGAAATTCTGGCCTGGCCGTTCTTCGGCGCTCGGTTTTTCAGCGCGCGGCAGTGCTGTATTGCACAATGCTCCTCCCTATGTCACCCAAACGTTGATCGGCCAAGAAGCCCTCGATGCGTGCGTTTTTGAATAGTGTGTGTGAATTCCGTTGTTGCCTAGGGCGCGTTTGGTTGGTACAACCTAGAACAGGATTCACCAGAACAGTGCGTTTGGTTGGGACTGCACCTGTTCTGGGTCGGCCGGAATATGTTCTGCTTGCTCCGGCCTCGAGGCCAGAGCAGACCGAGCAGTTTCACTTTTTTTTACAGTGAAACCTGGCGGGAACATCGATTTTGGTCCCAAATGATCACGTGCATACGCTTTTGGGTTGGACTCGTTGTACCGTACAAATTGACCATGGTGACCTGTACACATTTTGACAAATACACCGCGTTTGGCAACCTTTTCACAAAAATGTGCTCTGTTTCTGGAGTACCGCTTGGTGAGCATGAGGCTGCTCCATGTGCACCAGCTGTTCAATCCTATTCTAGATCGTGCCAACCAAACACACCCCTAGACCTTGAGTCAAACACAGTTCACCAATAGTGACCACGCCATCTTTGATGCCATGAATCCTCTCCTGCACCGTGTCCTCACCCTCTTACGCATGTGTGCTGAGCCCATCTGTAAGAGCATTCAAATCCACTCAGGGGGGTTGGGGATTTCCCCGGGGGTGTCGGCCGCTGCGCGGTTCAATATCCAATTGAGTCATCTTCCAAAATTCCTTTTTAGTCTCTTTCTCCTCTCCCGGGGAGACGGACGTGGCCAATTTTGGCAGTGAGCAAGTACATGTGCAGCACAGTGTGTGTGTGTGTGTGTGTGTGTGTGTGTGTGTGTGTGTGTGTGTGTGTGCGCGCGTTTGGCTGCGACGGATACACATTTCTTTCAGTTCTACACAGATATGTATGTGTAGTTACAGTGTCTGCTCTAGGATTGTAGGACAGCCGGGTACACGTGTACCTGGCGCAACCATTTCAACCGGGTCGGAGCCGGGTACACGTGTACCTGGCGCTGTCTCACCAGCCGAGGCACATGCTTTAACTGGTTGGTTGGTTTATTTTAATTCGGACAATAAACGGGAACTAGGTCCAATGATATAAAGGCGAATGGATAAGCCGCATTTAGAAAAGAGAGGGCAGGAATTAGAAAATTACGAAAGAAGAAGAAGTATCTGACACATGCAAGCCATGTGGTCAGTCCTTTCAAAGTTCGAAAGTGTAAAGTACCAACCGGGTCACAGGTGACCCGGTACTATATTTTCAACCGGGTCCAAGCGCCGCCCAACCGGGTGGATTACCCGGCTCACCCGGCGCTGGAGCAGACACTGAGTTACAACCACTGCCCTGCAAGACTGGCTGTCCCAGTAGACCTGCATGTCACCATATGCTCCCAGCCAACGTCGCCTAATGCAATTTATCAAGAGTACATGAAACCCAGAGTGTGCGGCTTGGGGCTTTTTCTACTATGGGTGTCTGTCACGGCGGAATTCCGTGATTACATCATATCAGGGGCAGATCTGAGGCGAGAAGTGGTGCAGTGCATACAACTGAGCTGCAGTGGTGCAGAAAGAGACTTGCTTGAATCCTGCTTGTACGCACGACATCACTAAAATGATGTAATCGCGGAATTTCTCCGTGACAGCAACCCATCCGAGTTGCGCACTCTGGTTCTCATGTACTCTTGAAGTTATTGATAGCATGCACAGTAGGGGAGTTCGCGGTGCATGGGGTTACGGCTGCAGAGGGGCCTGCTCTATGCCATGCTTCAATAGTTGCCTCTATGTGTGTGTGTTTGCGTGTGTGTGTGCGTGTGTGCGTGCGTGTGTGTGCGTGCGTGCGTAGGTGATGACGCACTGCACCAAGCGGTGCACCGGCAACACGAACTGCACGGTGGCCCTGCACCTGCTGGTCACCACGCCGCTCCATCTGAAGGCTGGCGTGTGCATGCCAGCAAGCTGTGGCGGTGCACACCTTCGCAGCACGCTCATCGCTCTGAACAAGGCAATCTACGCCAAGGCCTCGGCGATTGCGCTGCAGAAGACGCTTGTCTACAACCCGATCGAGAAGTCGGTGATGACCTGCTCCCGTAAGTGCTGTCTACGCGCGTGTGCTACCTCTTCTTCTTTTGTAGTTGTGAAAGAAAGTCCTCCGACTCTGTAGAGTGCTCAATATGTACTCGAATAGAGCTATCGTACACACGGCACACAGCACCAGGCATCATTCGTTGCAACTACTGTAAAGCGACAAACTTTCGCGGCGGGCAAATTTAGCGTTTTCATAAATTGGGCTGGTTCACGATGAGAAACTTTTGCGATTCTATCTCTTCAGTCGGATCTTGTACTGTCTACAATCAACGTACGGAGAGGTTTGCGGCGATTTATATTTGCGAGTGTGTGATGGTCGCGAAAATAGCGAAATTTAATCTCTAGCGAAAGTTTCTCACTTTACAGTAGTAGCTAGGGAACTTCCTGCCCACAGGCGATCAGTTGTCCGAACGGCATGAACCTATTAGTTACAACGAATGATGTGTGGTGCTCTGTGACGTGTATCTTCTACGTATACGTACTGTAAAACATGTTATTATAACGAGTCGCAAATTTAACGATTGTCCAAAATTCATAGGTTAACGAGAAGATAATGTTAACGATCTTGCAGTATTCTGCCATATCCACACACAGCATATATGAAGCAGTACGGCCTCAACGGATCTTATTATAACGAAGAAATGTCATCCGGTAAAACGTTAGATTTGCTTCCTCGTTATATATACATGTCTTACAGTATTCTGTTTCTGGTATACCCGCTTTCACCCGGCAGTATCGATTAGCCAAGCCATACATTACACTCGTTTCCCTACCCTTCTTCTCTTCCTTCTCTTTCCTTCAACAGGAGAGCCCCTCGATAGGCGTCCGCAGCCTTTGGACAATCCTTTTAAGAAAAAAATCAATTAATCAATCTCTGCATGGCTGTCTCCAGTTTGGCACTCATTGGCTAGCTCTTCTAGTGCGTGCGTTGGATTTGGCGCGCTCGTGTGCCGTAAAAAAACTATTTTACGCATGCCTGACAAACCTTTAGCATGTACATGTACGGCAGGTGAAAGCTTTGTATGCCATGCATGTGGCAAGGTTGTCTCTCTCTCTCTCTCTCTCTCTCTCTCTCTCTCTCTCTCTCTCTCTCTCTCTCTCTCTCTCTCTCTCTCTCTCTCTCTCTCTCTCTCTCTCTCTCTCTCTCTCTGTGCTGCCCTTGCTCTGTAGATGGCAGCAGCAGTTGCGATAGCTACGCGTGTACGTTTGCATCCATCGGCTCCAGCACCGCCGCAGGTCACGCCGGCCAGAACTCCACTCTAAATAAAGCCAAACAACAACAACAACAGCACAAGACTCAGAACGCGCACGGGAGTGGCGGTCACAGAGCTCACGGTGCTGCTCCCGATGGTGTGCGTACTGCTCGTCCATACCCCGGCCGCGCCGTTACACACAAGCCAGCACAGCAGAAGTACCCAGGTAAGGTACTGATCCGACCATATAGTATTTAGTACTGTAAGACATGTTATTATAACTAGTGTCAAAAGTACATAGATGTACTCTTGCCATAACCTACTGTAGTCGCAAATTTAACGATTCTCCAAAATCCATAAGGGGCCATCCGGAATTATCGATAATTTCACGAAACGAAAAAGTTTAGTTATGACCCTCCCCCCACCCACCCACCCCCATGAACGAAAAATATATTGACTTGTTAGCTAGAATGTACTGATGTTTCAGCTATCAATATTTTTCATAACGAAACTCTCCTCCTCCCACCCACCATGAACGAAACCTTTTCTCTTCGTGAAAAAGATCGATAATTACGGATGGCCCCCTCGGGACGTTTCGCATGTACTGTAAGACATGTTATTATAACGAGTCGCAAATTTAACGATTGTCCAAAATTCATAGGTTAACGAGAAGATATGTTAACGATCTTGCAGTATTCTGCCATATCCACACACAGCATATATGAAGCAGTACGGCCGCAACGGATCTTATTATAACGAAGAAATGTCATCCGTTAAAACGTTAGATTTGCTTCCTCGTTATATATACATGTCTTACAGTATGAGGCCACCACGATGCCTGCTACTGCCATTCGAAAATTCGAAAAGAGGCTAAAGCCAATGAGTTCTTTTAGACTGATGCGTCGTCAAGTCCCATCAACACAGTTTCTACAGTGTAGACTAGACTCTCTCCACCACTTGCGTTCGTGTAATCGTGATAGCAGGCGAGACGTCACGGGCCGTGAAAGTAATGAAGGATTCCGATTGTCCGGGGCTACTTCAAATCATCGCAGATATGCAGCCCAGAGACCCGTGCAGCCGGCCGTAAAGTAATCCAATGTGGCACACACGGGGGAGAGTGTCTTTGTGGATACAAACGCATACATCATCACAGGTTCATCGGCAGCGAGGTTTAAATACGGTATTAGATCAGAACCAGGGATAACACCCATACGGTTCAAATGGTCGCAAGACCGGCGGAGCTCTGCAAACCGTGGATGGTTGTTGTAAGGAGCACTGTTGTCAACACACTGCGGCCTCCGCCTTGTAACAATAGATGACGTTTTCACGTGACCAGCATGTGACACTTGTCGTACCAAAGCGTGTGCCACGCGCTGGAAGAGACCGGGAAATTCAAAAACAATGCTTGAATACCGTATTTTCCCGAATATAAGTCGACCTTCTGTGCGCCAGAAATTTCGCCAAAAGCCGGGAGTCGACTTACAAACGGAACTCGACTTACATACGGGAATCTGGCACAAAAAATGAAGTGACTGGAGTATCCGTACAAAAATGCACTACCGTACGAACCATGTGAAGTTGCACAGTGGCAGTTAACATGGAATGAACATTAGATGACACTGGTTTTGTTCAGATTTTGTCTTACTGGCATGATATGCGCTCTCCTCGTGGAGAATTCATCATTCTGTATGTGTGGGTGTCATGGAGCTATAAAAACTTTTTTTCATGAAATTGACTCCTGGATTTAGGGTGGTCGACTTAGATTCGAAGTCGACTTATATTCGGGAAAATACGGTATGCTGATGCCGTACATACGACGATAAGGTACAAAAACAAGTTGTACACCGGAGATGAAGCGCGAAAACGACAAGCGTGGCTTTCTACAGGGATGCACTGGTTGCTGAAAACCTGCAACGCCCATTTTGCATTCTGGGCGCGTCGCCATGCCGATTTCTACTGCAATGCCGTTTGTACGTGATTTTGTACCTTGTGTAGTTACAGCCTAAACAATCAGCTCATGCGATACTAACATCCTTGGTCCTTTTCTTTTCTATAATTTGTTCCTTGGCTCTCCGGCCGAGTCCATTCTTGCACACTATCTCGTAACATTAGAGAGGTTCCGGAGTACGATTTTCCGTGCCAAAATCCGTAGAGGCACTACGGATTTTTTATACGTCGTTTTCGAGCAGTGAAATGTTCCGGAGTACAGAACTTCTGTGCTCGCCGTCATTGCCTAGGTTACGATCGCAAACACGTCACATTCCTGCCCTATGCTTTTTTTATTTTGAAAATTTGTACCGAAATCAAAACTTCCCGCGGAAAATCGATGTTTCTCGTACCAAATTTGTACGCGAACAAAAACTTTCTGCACCCGATGACTCAACATCTCCATACGAAACATGGTTCGTATGAAAGCCAGTCCACACAGATTCTCCGCGCCGAAAAATCGTATGGAGCACGCCACGAAAAAATCCGTGGCGCCCATACGGATTTTGGCACGGAAAATCGTACGCCGGAACCTCTCTATTGCTATTCTTGATTTAAAATCATTCACAGTCATTGTGTGGGACATGGCGCTCGTGGTGATGAGTGTGTGTGTGTGTTTTGGGGGGGGGGGTAATGGGTGAGGGTGGGGAGGGGTTGATAATGAGTGAGGGTGGGGGGGGGGGGGGTGATAATGGGTGAGGGTGGTGGTGATGTTGACCAGGGTAATTAGTAAGGCCACTACTTACTATGGGGTCGGTGCTTATGCTCGAATTTGTTTCTGCTACTATGCTTGTTGCAATGCAATGCAGGCCTAAACAGCCGCTCTCAGCTTGTCTGTGACGAGAGCCAGGTGTGCGGTAAATGTCACAGCGACAGCGTGTGCTGTCACATCGGCGACTTCAAGATCGGCTGCACATCCGAAGCGTAAGTTACGAGAACCGTTTCAAGACATGCAGAGAGACTGGCAAACCGAAGGACACTGCACATCATTATGTCATATACAGTTGCGCTCACTGAAATCCGACCCAACGTGCAAAGCTGGCGCCCTCAGCTTCCACGACCCTTGACGCCCTCGAAATGGAATGAATGCGGCTGGACGTACACATGTACACATACAATGATGTAATCGGAACTGGTCCAGGGCGCCAGCTTTGCACTTCGGGTCGGATTTCAGTGAGCGCTACTGTATATACCGTAATGTCTTGTGTAGAAATCTGTCTCGCATAGAAGACTGTTTTGGTTACATAAGCTTGATCTTCAGAGAATAACATCAGCATGTCTGCCCAAGGCTTTGCCTGCAGTGGCAGACCAGTGTTTATGATATTACTGCACGCACACAGACACACATACACACCACATGCACACGCGCGCGCGCGCGCGCGCGCACACACACACACGCACGCACACACACACATGCACACACACACACACACGCACGCATACACACACACACACACCTCCAACCTTTGCTATCGCCATTGCTATTGTCCTGCAGGGTGGCGGAGCTGCTGGGCGAGTTGTTCGAGCAGGACCTTAGCCAGGTCACCGCGCAATGCCAAGTGGAGCTGCTTGTCGAGAAGCGACAGTGCATCAAGACCTACGAGCAGTGCATCACGCAGGCCGAGGGACTGCTCCCTCTCGCCGCCTCCCAGGCCAGGCTACTCGGCAAGGCGCCGAGCGCGGCGTTGCTGGTCTCACGTCTAGGAGCGTGCACCAAGCTGGGACAATGCCTGACGGAGACCGGGCAAGGTGATGCGGCCGTCGGTACGTGTTTGTTGAACAGCATGTGTCTAGTAGTTCTCGACCTCGTCGGGACATTGTGCTCTCAATGACAGCTAGTACAGCTAGTACGGTAGGGTCGCGCCCAAGAACGTTGTTTCCAAGGGGCTAGCCCAGGACGTTCTTATTTTGTCAGCAATCTGACTGCGTTCTTATAAGGCCACACGTTTTTATTTCTACGTTTCTCGTCACCTGAAAATCTAAAAACGTATGCGAGAGGTGGAAAAAAATAAAAATGACCGAAGAATAAAAAAAGTTTATTAGACCTTTGTTCACACTAAAATCCACCCATACACAATGCAAAATAGCATCCATAGTTAGCAACTAGTATGTGATAGGAGCTTCTGTCACAATCTGTGCATGTGCAGCTAGATTGTGCACAACAAATGCCGACCTCGCATCATGTGTCGCACAGGCCAGGCCACATTATGTACATGTGCATGAGTGTGCTGGTCCCCACATGCACAGTCAGTGCAGCACAGTTTTTTTCAGTTTTCTTCCAGACTCCTGAATCGTATGCGCGCGGGTGACGAGAAACATAGAAATAAAAACGTGTGGCCTAACACGTTCTTAGAAACAATCCATACTGAATCATGTGTGTCCCACAAGCTCCCAGAAACTCAACGCCGCCGCTCTTAACTTTAGGC
Organism: Sycon ciliatum; assembly: GCF_964019385.1. NCBI lineage: Eukaryota > Metazoa > Porifera > Calcarea > Leucosolenida > Sycettidae > Sycon > Sycon ciliatum. Next base: position 9,900,925 of record NC_088655.1, on the reverse strand, counting down.
CGTGGCGTTCTTAGTATTTCAGGCTGGACGTTCTTGGGCTCCACGTTCTTCGGCACGCGACTCTACTGTAGTCCAACCCCCATGAATAGAGTAATACTCCTTGGCTTGTCAGTTTCCACCCGAGTCTATCTAGCAAAGTAGACCCTATGGAGAAATAACACAAAATTTTCGCAAAACTCGAAAAAATCCAATGCTTTTCAGACTGGCAAAATGGAAGATGATGCCCAAACGCCCCACTAATAAATGGTCATTTCTTGCCCCATACATCTATAGAGAATTGCTGAAGACAAAAAAAACAGACCAATCTTCGGGCCAATTTTTTTGGTATTGAGCTACCTTTTAAGAGGTTTAGAATTAGACTACAAAAGGTCAGACATTGCATCCAGAGTATCTTGTACAGCTACACTTTCATATGCACTGCATGCGCGGCCGAACACCTCCATATCTGTGCTGTGCCCAGCACTCTGACTTATTTGTGTGTGTGTGTGTGTGTGTGTGTGTGTGTGTGTGTGTGCGTGTGTGTGTGTTTGTGCATGTTTGTGTTTGTGTGTTTGTGTGTGTGTGTGTGTGTGTTTGTGTGTGTCTGTGTACATGCATGTGTATGCGTGCGCGTGTTTTCTGCCGGCCACGCTCCATTCTTTCACCGCCAATCCCATACTTCACCCTGTTGGGCAACTGCTACGACGACTAAACACTGCGTACGCATGCACGTAGGCCCGCATGTGCCGGGCACGTTCCGCTCCGGATCATGCAACACCTCGGTGACGTACTACGCTGCCGAGTCGTCGCGTCCGAGCACGTACAATGCGTCGCTCATGCTGCCGCGCTCCTGTCAGACGCACGGCAACCTGAACGTGATTGCCCAGGCCGTCGGCCGCATCATCTGCTCGCCGCTCTGCCTCCTGGCCGAACAGCTGGAGGCGCTTGGTATTGACTCTAGCGAGCTGCCCGCCGGTCTCGATCTCAGCCAGTGCCCAGTGGACCGTGTCAGCTTCCACTGCACTAGCCAAGGTCAGTGAACTGTGCAAGGGACCGGAAACTCTACTGGGGGAGGGGAGTAGAGGCTGCATTAAAAGTCATTCCTGGCTTTCTAGACTGGCCATGCCCGTACGCTCTGTACAGTGCTAAACCAGTTTTTGACAAAATTACCTGCCTTGCCCGGTGCCCGTGTACACTGTGGACCTAGCTGTACCGGTGAGGCGTGGTGGTGCCGGTGCTGGCGTTGTTGGCTGCTGGTTGTGGTGGTGGTACTGTTGTTATTGTTGTTGTTGTTGTTGTTGTTGTTGTTGTTGTTGTTGTTGTTGTTGTTGTTGTTGTTGTTGTTGTTGTTGTTTCAAATCTTTATTCTCGCGATAGCCAGTGGCCAAATAAGAGAAAAATATAGTTGTTGTTGTTTCGAATCTTTATTCTCACGATAGCCAGTGGCCAATAAGAGATAATAGTTTGAGAGAGGAGAACATATAGTGAAGGGGATATCTGGGATTTGAAGAGAGTACGAGAAGGGATTTCGCGAAGCTGGGTGGGCAAGCAATTATAGTAATGAAGGGCCTTGTACAGGGGAGAATGGAGACAGCGATCAGTCCTCGGAGTTGGGAAGTGCCAAGTACGAGAGCGACGTAAATTGTTGTTGTTGTTGTTGTTTTTGAATTCTTATTCTCACTTGTTGTTGTTGTTGTTGTTGTTGTTGTTGTTGTTGTTGTTGTTGTTGTTGTTGTTGTTGTCTTATTCCACTTGTGCTGGTACTGGTGCTGACGGTCAACGTTCTCCCTTTCCCCGTGCTGTAGGCAAAACCAGCGCCAGCACTCACTACCCGCAGGTCGAGTCCTGCCCTTCGCTGGAGCCTCTGCTCGAGCCATTCTTCCCAGAGCCAGTCGACAATAACCTGAACAAGGTGAAGGTCAGCGTGTGGGAGGACAAGTGGTTCATCGTTGGCGTGGTAACCAGCGGCATCGTCGGCTTCGGTCTGCTCGTCATGCTGCTCCGCTGGCGCATGACCGTTACACGCCGTCGCCAAGCCCAGACGTTCACGTACGCAACGCTCAACGACGACATGGTCGTCAGTGCCGTCGAGTAAGGGCCCCGCTTTCGTTTGCCGTGACGATGACGGCGTTGTGTCCGTGCAGCAGCAGAACGGCGCAACCTTGTCTGTGCACGTGCCTGCTCTCGTCTGTGCACGTGCTGGAACATGCGTGTCTGTTGGTTGCGTGAGGCAAGTACTGTCCTCTAGTCCTGTGACTCGGGCGGTGGGTAAGGTATGTGTGAACAACTGCTCTTGCTTTCCGCCTGCGAACTGGCCTTGGCGTGAACATTCTGCTACATGCATCATGCGAGCAACACAGTGTGTGTGTGTGTGTGTGTGTGTGTGTGTGTGTGTGTGTGTGTGCGTGCGTGCGTGTGTGTGTGTGGGCATGTGTGCCTTGATACGGTTCTTCACTATTGCTTTAGTACATTCGTGCAGGTCACTGCTGTATTGGCCGACACAGCAGCAGGGTTGGCGTTGCTCACATATGGACACCATGCTGACCACTGTACAGACCTGAATAGCCGTCGGCAGTAGAAACGGTTGTTTTGTCAGATCAAGGTTGCCTGCTCTGTTTTTTTTGTTTTTTAGTTTTTTTAGTTTTCGTACAAGTAATTCCATTGGTTGACCGTTGTTGTGTGTGTGTGTGCGTGTGTGTGTGTGTGCACGCATGTGTGTGGTGTGTGTGTACATTGTATGTGCCACTTAGCCCAGTTGAACTTTGAATTCATGACTCACGCTAGTCTGGTCCTGGCTATGCCGTCAATTTGCTTTCGTCGATAGCAACAAGGGTAAACCGCGGTGATGTGTTTTCTTTGGTTTCCTTTATTTCTGTTCCCCCCATTGTCATGCACTCATTCAAGTCATTCTACCTTGAGTCACTGTACATTGGACATTTACTAGCACTGGTGATACATTTGAACGGCCTGATCGATACCGATGCTTGCCGTGTGGGTAGCTCTCCATATCCATACACAGTGTGTGCATCGGACACTCCCATCCCACGTCCTGAGCATGCGTGGGGTGTTGAGTTGATTGCATGCATGCTGCGAGTCTAGGTTATTGACCGGTTGCACGGTAGAGTGGCACGCCCAAGGCCAAGAATGTTGGGTCCGATTGGCTAGACTGGGACGTTCTTACTTTTCATCAATATGGCTGCGTTCTTTAAAAGGGGAAGTTAAGGCAAAAATTAAAATTTCACCAGTTGTAGTCTTCGGGGTGCTGAGTCGAATGGTCGTGGTCCGAGGAAGCTGAGACGCTCCCTTCCTACTTGAATCCCAATCGAACTCGCGCACTTCCACCGAAACTGGGTGACTGCGCCCTACTACAGTCTGTTTCAAAAAGATTAGCAATCAAGTTTGGGTCTTAAAAAGTATGAGGATACGGGAAATTTGGACAACAAAGTACATAAAACGGCTTGCTAGGGCACGGCAAATTGTTCTGTGAATGTTTCGGAACAATTGGACCAACCGTTAAGGAGTTAGTATTTCGCCAGGTTTCTGGCCTTTTCCCATGGTTTATATGTTGCCCTGGAAGCCAGTATCGATTTGTTATCAAAACCCACGATTTATCCCCTCCTTTTTGGCCTTGTGGTCATGCATGCTGTCTGCTGACCATGAAGTTGTGAGTTCAAATCCCAACAAATCTTCAAGTCAAACATTTTTCTTCATTTTTCATTGTTTTGGTAATCACGCTGGTACAAGACAAAGAAGGACGGCTGCGCCAAGCGACTTATTGTTGGAGCTCGCGTTTCCTGCCGAACTGACTGACACTTTACTGGCTCACGCCATTTGAAGTTATGAAAATACACACAACACTGAAACCGTGTGAGTAAACACGGAAGTCATTGCGCTGTAGCTACGTGTTGTTGAGTGCACCGGCACATCGATGGATCAATTTCTGTTTGAGAATTATTTTAGTAATAGAAGGTCGCCAATTTATTTGAATTTAGGAGTCAACGCGTCTTCTATCAGCTTTCACAGGCGTCTGCTTTTCTCAAAATGTCATCGAAGTCACACGGATAGCTCTGCTACTTCAAGGCCTTGGGAATGAGTCTGTGTCAATGCCGTCACATCGTGAGAGTAAATTGCATCCGCGCCGCGGTAGCTCAAAGAATCTATTAATTTGGTCACAAAACGGACGCATCCGGCCGTCAAAATTTACCTCACTTTCGACATGTCCTCTCTGACTCCATATCGATGCGAGGAAGAACTCGTTTGTTGTAAACCAGACGAACATGTACGAGTACTGACGTCAGTGAATTGTCATTTTTCATGCTTTCGCGCGGACTATTTCTTCGAGTTCGCAGTGAGTTTTTCCAGGCAGCGCTCGAACGCTCATACGGTAAGACGGCAAACTCCCCGGGCGATCACAAGGATTGCTAATCTTTTTGAAACTGACTATAGATGGGGATTTGTATGCAAAATGTCACTAAAAGCGTCATTTCGTTCTTATAAAAGCACGGATGACCGCGATTGGCCCATATGTTGTAGTCTTTTGGACGCTGAGTCGACTGGTTTTGGTCCGAAAAGGCTGCGAAGCGAGCGATGCAGCGTTCCTTCTTTATTCCCAATCGAACATGGTTGAACAAGCGGTCACGTGCTCCTGCGTACGCCAGTCACCTGGTCACCGTGCCTGCAGGGTACAACTTACTAGCCTGTTTGACCTTTTTTGGGTGCACTCCTGTCACTCGAGTTGAACCTTGGTGTGAAAGTTGTCGGACTTGACCTCCACGCGTACATTCATCGTCAAAAACGAAGTCCAGCCCGTGTGCTCGTCGATCGAGCCAACTGTTCGATGTACGGACGTCGGTGCACGCTTGCCTTCTGAAATACATAATCCTACACAGTTGCGAGGGCATGACCCTCGGTCATGTGAGTGATCTTGCCCGCGGTCGCGACGCCCTCGGGGCTACGCCCCTTGGGCGTCGCGACCTCGGGCAAGATCACTCACAGACCTCGGGCCTGATCAGAGCGTCATGCCCGATGCAACTGTGTTATGTAGGATTGCGGTTCAGACAAGGCCCACATATATGGAGATGTTCAAAGAGGAAAAAAGCCTTGGCAAAATGCCGCAATGTCACATTGTGTGCAATGATTATGTCCATCATAAACAGCTATTTGTTTGGTCAGGACTTTCCACTTTTGAGATGAAAGTATTCAAGTACAGTGAAGCCGACTGAAGGCAGTAGTAACGTTAGTAGTACCAGTAATATGATTGGTTGAATAAACCCGTTCTCCGAGTAAGATTGATGATTGTCAGAGTAAGGTTCGAATGCTAGTGCTGAGAAGCTACACTTGTTGAGGTCTGCTTCCCTTACGTGCGTTTCGCCGAGCAACATGCCCAGCTGCAAGGTTGGATGGCGTTTCTGGCCTCCCTACAGACGTTCAAGACGTTCAAGACAGTAGTGAGTAATTATTTTGGAGAAGCGAGACAAATTTTGAAGAGCTCGTCGGAGATGTTGACCAAGGCAAGGACTTCGAAAAATGGTAAGTACGCATGTGCGGCGCGGTGCTGTATGACTGCTGTTCTTGCCCGGATATGCGGGCAAGAACAGCAGTTGTACCGTATCGCGTACAGAATAAGCGGGCAAGATCTACTGATCTTGCCCGCTTATTCTGGCCGCTCATTGGCTGTAGCCTGGCAACAAGCACGTGCCATGTCTGAACCAGGTATTGTACTACTCCCTGTTCTGAACTCAGCTCAGACACTCGATGTGTACTTTGTACACAATGAGAACGCCAAAAAGGGACAAAATAAACAAAAGTCGACAGCAGTTTGTCGCACTGGTACTTCCTCCACGAAGCTCCAGCTCTTTGTTTTATTTGTGATTACGAAGGAGTGGAAGGATGTTTGTTTGCTGTTAGTGTGACACACATACCTCGTACTTGAAAATGATGTCGCTGTATCGAAGGTGGCGATGTTGCCCACCCGGCTCTGAAATGAAAGACTTCGGAGTTCGTCATCTGCATCTTCAGCAACATCGCCAGATGAATCGCCTTCACGTAACTACATTGCGTTCCTTTGGGGCTCGGGTTGGTGGTGTTATCGCCGGCCGGAGGAGTATTGTTTTCTGCATACGCACTCATCATCGTGTTGTTCCTCACACGAAAAGTTCAAAACAACGACGTACTTCCGTGCTCACAAAATAAAACTTAGATCCTCGCGGAAGAAGTCAAAAAGGTGAAAGCTCAGATGCTTTTTTCTGGTGTGCATCGACATCGGCATCAGTGGGGCCTCCCGCTGTCGATCCTGTTGACGGGCGGACAGGTCGGTGTGAATCCTGAACGGCAACCGAGCCTGTCGCGTAGGGGGATCTCGGCGGTGAGTCTCGCCTCGCCTGCATACATGGACATTGCAACATCATAATAATAAACAACATACATGTACTTTCCATTGGCATCAGTATTCCGAGTAAGATTTTCGTCGCTTGTGTGGTGTGTTTCTCCACCAATGAGCGCATACTATGATTATTTATCGCTGTTCTCACACTTTACCATTTTAGCAGCTTGCATATGCCATTGATATAATATATCAATGGCATATCAATCGCTTTCCACATATTATGTGGGAAGCGCGCGCTTGCGCCATTTCTGGTGTATAAGAATGATCATTCCTCCATTATCATCATTATCATCCTCTACTGATGAGCTCCGACAGGGAGCGAAACAGCTGTCGAGAGGCGTGGAGCAATATTATCTCTCAATGGAAGTGTCCTTGCTGGTGTCTGTATGGTTCGGCTGAAGAGCGCGTGGTTGTGATGAGTTGGGAATGCGATGAATTGAAAATATGGCCGAAAGCTCTGTCGCAATATTTAGTTCTGAAGTTGATTATAACAAAGAAACAAAAAATTAATATACAATGACTATAGGAGTTGACTACAAAATATAATGTAAAATGCGTGCGGGCTAGAGACAAAAGCAAGGCATGCAACAACAACAACAACTTATTGAATTTGATTGGCGATGGTGCCATCGTGAGAATAAAGAATTCAACAGCAACAGGAACAACAGCTACAACAAGTAGGCCACGGGCTATCGTGGGAATACAGCTGCGGTCGTCCCCGAAAATGGAGCTTCCGCCTATTTCAGCGAACGAAACAGTGGCTAGATCAGATGGAGAAAAGGCGGAAGCGTTTAACATTTTTTCATTTCGGAAAGCCAGAAATCCGTCTCCGGACCAACTGAAGCCGTGCCAACAAAGCCAAAAAACTACTGCACCAACTCCACAAGACACGTGGCACAATGAATGCTTCCAGCCTATTGTTAAAGGGGAAGTATACCCTAAAATCAAATTTTCACCAATTGTAGTCTTCGGGGTGCTGAGTCGAATGGTCTTGGTCCGAGGAAGCTGAGGCGCTCCCTTCCTACTTGAATCCCAATCGAACTCGCGCACTTCCACCGAAACTGGGTGACTGCGCCCTACTAGATGGGGATTTGTATGCAAAATGTCACTAAAAGCGCCATTTCGTTCTTATAAAAGCACGGATGACCGCGATTGGCCCATATGTTGTAGTCTTTTGGACGCTGAGTCGACTGGTTTTGGTCCGAAAAGGCTGCGATGCAGCGTTCCTCCTTTATTCCCAATCGAACATGGTTGAACAAGCGGTCACTTGCTCCTGCGTACACCAGTCACCTGGTCACCGTGCCTGCAGGGTACAACTTACTAGCCTGTTTGACCTTTTTTGGGTGCAGTCCTGTCACTCGAGTTGAACTCGAGTTGAACCTTGGTGTGAAAGTTGTCGCCTGCTGGCGCGGTGACCAAGTGATTTAGGCACCCAGGAGCACGTGACCGCTTGTTCAACCATGTTCGATTGGGAATAAAGGAGGAACGCTGCATCGCAGCCTTTTCGGACCAAAACCAGTCGACTCAGCGTCCAAAAGACTACAACATATGGGCCAATCGCGGTCATCCGTGCTTTTATAAGAACGAAATGGCGCTTTTAGGGCCGGGTTCCACTGCGGCTCCGCTGCCCCGCTGCTCGTCTTTCGCGGCTTGAAACGTCATCATTACCATAGTGACCGCGGCTCGAGCTGGAGCAGCGAGTCCGCGGCTCACCGCGAGCTTTTGCTACGATTCTTGACCAAAAACTGCGAGCCGCGGTCGCGGCTCGACCTGTTTCCCGTACTTTGCATTGTTTTGTACGCCAGAATTTCAAAATTCAAATTTTAATTCGTTGCGCAGGCCAGTACACGAGGATTTGTTTGATTTCGCGCGCGCAGGCAGGTGAAACGTCATCAAAAAGTGTGGACCACGACCGCGGTACCGCGAATGGCGAGTGACAGTGGAACCGCGATGCTCCGCTGCATGCAGCCAAGTGCCGCGGAGCAGCGGAGCCGCGGAGCCGCAGTGGAACCCGGCCCTTAGTGACATTTTGCATACAAATCCCCATCTAGTAGGGCGCAGTCACCCAGTTTCGGTGGAAGTGCGCGAGTTCGATTGGGATTCAAGTAGGAAGGGAGCGTCGCAGCTTCCTCGGACCAAGACCATTCGACTCATGAGCTCAGCACCCAAAAGACTACAACTGGTGAAAATTTGATTTTAGGGTATACTTCCCCTTTAATATACACGACCTACATCCGACCCGTTCTCGAATATGGCAGCCTTGCCCTCTCCAACACCACACAGCAACAGCGGGACACACTGGAGAGAATTCAACGCCGTGCTATACGCATCTGCCTTCGGATTCCCCTCTTTGCACCAGTTCACCACATTTCAAAACTATAGACGCGTAGGGTTTTTGAAATATTTCAAATTTGGCTGGAACTTTTTGAGAATAGTTTTCGGAATATTGCTCAGGACCGCTCCACCACTATAGTTTCTAAACGATTGGATAACAGACGCCCAATTTGGAAAAATTTATGCACAACGTGATCACAGATTTTATGTGGTATAGATGCTGGCATAACGGTTTTTGCCTAGGTACGCGTATAGTTTTGAAATGGACTGTAGAGCCACGTAAACCCGTCACAGGTCATGTGTGAACCATGAATAAGGGGAGTGGTGGCGTGGTCTGGGATGCTCTGCCGACCTTGGATAATTTAATAATAAAAGAACAACAGTCAACACGACAACAGCAACAACGCTAACGACAACACTAAAACAGTAAACAGCCGTGATATGCATATGCGCATACGTAGACCCGGGTGCTCGAATCAGAAACGATTTGACAGGTGTGAAATTTCTCATCTGTAACTCTCAATAATGTCAGAATATACTTTTGGAGAGGCGATGGAACAGGGAAGAGAGTCTGGCTTGACCCACCCAGCAGGAATTCAGAACCTGGGTGCGCTTCAACACAAGCTACAGTACGCAGTAAAATTGTCGTATTTCCTTCAGATTTTTTATTCGAAAATTGGGTGCTCGAATCAGAAACAGCGAACTGGTCAGATCATCTCCGATTCAAGCACACGGGTCTACCATCGTCTACGCTTGGTGTGGCAGTTGAGGGCAGGGAGTAGTAACTTACTACTTCATTTTTGAGACCAAGAATAGATGGTCAGTGGAGCCGCAGATTCAGCAGGTCTTTGGCAGCACCGTACAGGAGACCCAAATCAAGGACCCAGCAAAAAGTGGGTCGCGAGTATTTCAAAAAGCGCTTACCGGGCAGCGCTGAAATTTGGCATACCGTTAGCGGGCCGTATGTTGATGGTATTTGTGAAAACTAAACGAAATCGGAACAAGTTTAGGTACAATTTCAGGGTGTTTCTGTTTTGGTACCCTGTGTCTCATTCGAGCACCCGGGTCTACGTACAGACATGACTGAGCACCGGTACGGTATGCATGGCGCTCACACAACGTGCTATTAAAAATATAAATCTTAGCTGCTAAGTCATAAGTGCTACAGTATAATTATACTACAGTCAACTTCGCCAATAACGACTTCGGATATAACGACAATTCGCGAATAACGACATAATTTTCATGCCCAGAGCAAAGTACCATCCAACTGTGACACATACAATGAGACTTCGGATATAACGACACTTCGTGAATAAGGGCACTTTTCTGATGCCCCGCCGAGTGTCGTTATAAGCGAAGTTGACTGTATACATGTACCATGTGTACTGTACTACAAAAATTGTAATTACTTCACACTCACAGCATTATTGGAAAGGCTTTCTGTCTAAAGCCTTTCCATACTGGTGCTCGATGTTTTCAGTTTGGGGACACCAAAATTAGTGTACCGCTAAAGACACGTGGTCGACACGTTGTTGACACGTTGTTGACACGTTGTTGACACTTTGTTGACACGTGACCCAATTACCGGCCTACCAAGTGCCTTTGGCGACCGCTAACAGCAACTGTGGAACAGTGCAGTGCCCTTTTTTGGAGCAACGTACGAGTAGTGCCCATGGATTATGACCCCGCGACCCCAATCTACGTGGCGGTCCGTAATTCGCTACTTCATACTGACTGGCGTCCGGCATCGTCCCGAATTTGGCCACAATCTGCTCTCGGGACCCTATAGGGCTCCCTGACCTGCTCCATCTCCGCCATCGTCAATGTACTGCGCATCCACCCAGGCCAGGACTGCACTTACTTACGGGAAGGAGTATTTGCAAGATGGAACCTGGGAACTGGAAGACGACGAAGAGGAAGCGTGGGAATCCGGCGGCAATGGCTGGGATGTAAGTCCAACATTGCTGGTGCCAGAGTAGCCACTGCTTGCTTATAAGGGAATCATGTGTGTTGCCTTTTTGCCTTTTCCGACGTCCTCCTCCGACTGTACTCCCGATCCCAGGACTGAACTTACGGGAAGGAGTGCTTCCAAGATGGGAGACGAAGAAGAAGAAGCCGCTGAATCCGGCGGCAATGGCTGGGATGTAAGTCCAACATTGCTGGTGCTAGAGTTACCACTGCTTGTTTATAAGGGATTCATGTGTGTTGCCCTTTTTTTGCCTTCTCCCATGTTCTCCTCCGACTGTACTGGTGAACGCTGTCACATATGTTGCCCTTTCCAGGCAGTAGAAGGGAGGGGGGGGGGGGGGGAGGCAGCACATCCTGGCATCCAGGAATGCTAGGCCCTAGGAACTAGGCAATCTGACCTTTCCTCTTACCAGTTCTTGAACATCCTCAGTCTTGTTAGAATGAACTGTGCAACTCGGCAATCGGTGATAGCAGAGGACCAATGCCGATGGCGATGCACCTTCCTTTTTCTCTGTCACAGGCTGCGTTCTCGAGAGGAAGCGTTATTTCTGCATTCCAAGAAGGACGGCACAATGGTGAGTGGAACTTCGTTGGTGTGCAGCCTTGCTAGTTGAATTGTAAATCAACCATTCTTCCTGTCTCTGACTTCTTCAATGTCCTCCTCAGTGTCGGACTGTCCGCGTCGCATTGAACTGGTCCGATGAGGCTGCTATTGCACACACAGTGAGGGAACTCCCATACGGGAACTCGGAAGTACTGCTACAGTACAGGTAAGGTGGCCATTGCTTATGTGCGTGCGCCGTTGTCAAACTTCTAAGCCAGCTGTACTCCAACCTACATGGAGTCTGAAAGTAGTCAGCTGGCGAACTACAATTGAAGTTTAGACGTTATATGCCCCGGCTTGGTCAGCTTTTTCAGTTTCACAATGCATTGCACTCAGCACCGCTTCTCGGAGTATCTTGTCAGGATAGCTTTGGAACGCATCCTCCCCAGTGGGGGAACGGCAAATGTGCTGTTCATTTTTTAGGCTTGCTTTTATGGTATGTACAAATCCCCATTGAAAAGACATAGTGGAGACCAGAAACTGCAAATAGATGTTGGGAACCGCGAAGACCACCCTTCCTTGTCAAGTTCCCTGAGGGTGTGGAGGGGGGGGGGGAGCGGAGGAGGGACATTCCTGCACTGCTTATTAAAAGCAGGATTCACAGGAGCATTTTCAGAAATTGCTTGTACATTTGTACCAGTTGTAACCGACAAACGCATTCTCATTGAGGTTTGACTTGAGGCACGTCAGCAAGGCGCTGTTGCATCGCTGACGTCTTGTCCTGATTCTGTGAATGGTATTTTGTGCGAGTTTGCATCGCACGCAGAATCGCAGGTCGTGTCGCATTGCGCAGCACACTGCCAAATTGCTTCTGTGAATCCCACGTGAATGGGAATTCCAATGGGAATGTAATCCATTGCCAACAGGTGTATTCCCGAGCTGCGCATCATACTGCAAAATTGCTCCTGTGCATGCAAATGGATTTCATTGCTCTTCTGTAGTTTGGGAAATTCTCGATTATGATAATTCTGCGTGTGTGTGTACACCAGCCCTGAACATACATGTAGGTGACCCATTTGTGGTGTCTCATAGCCTACCTCACGACCTTATGCTTTCTTTCTGTATCACTTGTATCTTGCAGGTATATCACCCCGTGACGACCACATCGAAGTCTGAAATTGAAGTGTGAAGATGCTTCAGCAACCCCTTCATATTTTTCCATTGCTTTTATTGTGCTTCTACTGTGCATGTGTGTAACCTGTGGGGTATGCATGTGATGACAATGTATGCCGATGACACGGTCAGATTTTGTCCATGCGTGTAACGTACACCTGCATGCTATCGTTGAAAAGGATCTGCCACTTACGATCTTCGGACGATTATCAGGTCAGCTTGGTTTTGTGTGGGCTGTACCAGATGCTGTTCACTTCTCTATCTGTTGGATATGTGACTTTCTGCAAGTTTCTGGTGTATGGTGGCCACTTCTTTGCTCGTCTTTGTATGACATTACAATAATTCTGTATTCACTGCTTCCATGGTGTGGTCTGCAAACTGCAATCCTTAGGCAAATATCATCACGGTTTGCAATGTTGTGCTTTGGCTGCTAGCTTACCTACACATTGTAGTTGAATTATTTTTGTTTCACAACTGACTTCCTGAAGTATGGTGGCCACTGCTTTGCATGGCATTATACAATGTTCATCAAGAATTTCCTGTTTGGGTCGTGTGTGTGTGTGTATGTATGTGTGTGCGTGCCCATGTGTGTGTGTGCCATGTGCATGTGCGTGTTTGTCACAAGGTGTCTGTGTGCGGGGTAGCGAGGTGGGGAGGGCTGGAATGTATCAGTGTGCTACTGCAGTTGCATGGCTACGTACAGTGCATCGCGCGTGTGCTCACCATGTTTATCTTCGGAGCTGGGCTAGGGTGGGGGAGGGAACAGAAAAAGAACTGAAATTACCCATATAAAAACCGCTCTGTGAGCGGTTCTGAAAAACCTCTACTGGTGCAGCCCCGTCGTAAAAGTAAGAAATTAGAACTGGCGCATTGTCCTCCCAAATGTGAACTGATCCACCTAAATCGCGATTGACGGGACCCGAACGCACCAGTAGCACGAGGTCGGGAGGGCACAGGATCACAGCCGGCGTCGGCGCTGATCAAGTTACCATACAACACTTAGATCTACCCCGGCCCGAAGCCCACCTTTGCCGCTTTGGCTTTGGCTATGGACCAGCGTCCCCAGCTGCATCCACAGGTAGGAACCTCGTGCTACTGGTGCGTTCGGGTCCCGTCAATCGCGATTTAGGTGGATCAGTTCACATTTGGGAGGACAATGCGCCAGTTCTAATTTCTTACTTTTACGACGGGGCTGCACCAGTAGAGGTTTTTCAGAACCGCTCACAGAGCGGTTTTTATATGGGTAATTATTATTATTGTTGATGATATCTGCGAAGCGAAGACCATAATAGTCTAACTATTAGTAGACCCTAGCCTAAGTCTACGAGTCTCGTAGCAGAAGTTTTGTGAGAGTGGTCAAGGCTCTGTGATGAGCCAAGGAGAAATAAGGGTCTTGAATGGTGACCAAACTGCAACGAAGACAGAGCGAGGTTTGGCTGGCAACTCGAGCTGCACTCTAAGCGATCCCCTGGCATTCTCGCCTGTCTACGTCGACAGAGGAATAATTCTGGTGTGAAAACGGCAACTACTTTGTAGTGCTGTGAAGCAGCGACTCGAGGAAGGTGATCACTCGCGGACAACTAAAATCAATGTTGTGACATTGAACAGGTAAATAGCTTACATTAATTTTATTATATTCGTATTCCCAATGCAGTAGACAGCAAGCTGTTTCGGCCATAAAGGCCTCATCAGTACAGCTACGAGCTAAAAAAGTAGCGGGCATTGCGTGATGCAGCAGCACTAGAGCAGACTACTGAGAGTGCTCAACAAGGCCAAAGCCGAGGAGCGTAATACCCAATGCTGTAGACAGCAAGCTGTTTCGGCCATAACGGCCTCATCAGTACAGCTACGAGCTAAATAGGCCGAGCTACCAGCCATGGTGCAAAGGAGGCACCACAGACATTAAGATAGCTCGTCGTTCTAGCGCCAGAGTGCTCAAACTACAAAAAGTAGCGGGCATTGCGTGATTCATATTCAAATGTTCACTAGTGCGTCGCCACCGCGACCTAACACACACGGCAAAACCCGAGCAGCCCCAACGGGTGATCACGATTCCGGTTGCATCACGCATCACCCGCATCACGTCCCTAAATGGTTCAGCGTACGGCTTCGTGCTGTGCATGCTTTGACGATTGGAAATCGGAGCTTTCCAATCGTTCGACTGTACGCGTGGCGGTTTGCTAATGGTCTCCATTGTCTTTCATTATTCTTTTCGAGCTGGGTATGTGAACATAGTAAAAAAAAACAGTCTTCTTTTATCCGGATCCCTCACCATCCTAAAGAAAATCGCTGGATGCCGATTTACAGCATATGCCATGCATACATACGGTATGTGTGTTCGATTATCCGGTTCCCTCGCCTATCCGGATACTTTTTCGTGGAAAACGGACGTGTGCGGTTAAGTGAGGTCTGGCTGTACTGCATGTATGTGCGTACGTGTGCGTCATCAACATCGGCGTGCTCTGTAGGATGTGCAGCACACACGCACGCACGGTCGCAAACACACCTCAGACCTCAGACCTGCCCATTGCAGAAGCAATGATAGCGAACAGCTATGTTAGACATAGCAACTACAGTGCGTTTTTTTATAATAGACTCTGAAATCCTTGAGAACGTACTCAAGGCCACTTTTGAGAAAATGTCATGCGAGTTGCGTCACGAAAATCTGCGCGCGAAATTCGAAAACCAGGTGTGACTCGTGGCATTTCGCCGTTTCGTTCAGAGTGTCCTTCGAGCTCCTCGTGGCTGGAGGAATCATTTTGTTGCTGACTGCTCTCATGATCTGTGGCCCTATTTTGCTTTTTCTCGAGTGTCTTTTCGTTCGTGGCAACTTGTTCTCTCGACATGCCACATATAACAAAGCGTGAGCGGGCCATGATAGAGAATCTACATGGTGGTGTCTGTTTTACAATCTTTGCGAAGACGAGGAGAACAATGGCTGGGCATCGAATTGGTCCCAAGTATTCCATTCGTCATGCTGCTGTTGCGTGTGGCGTCAGCATTTCCACCATGAACAGATGTACCAGGGATGCTGACGGCGAAAATCAGCGTGCTGCGTTGGTCTTGTCTGTCTCCAGTGATGAAGGTGACGAGAGTGACAATCCCCAATGTAAGACTCGTGCCATAAAACCACTCAACCCTGACGGATTTGCTTTGGACTGTATGTAAAGAAGTAATTTACGGATTCTATGCTGCGAAGGAGCACCCAACACTGGACAAAGTTCCTGCCCGCTGCATAGAAAGCATCGACGATTTTCCAGACATGAGCAAAACTAGCTCTTGGAAAATGTTGCGTTCCATGGGATTCCAGTGTGGCAAGACCAGAGGTATCACACACATGATGATGGAACGGCACGGGATTGTGTCATGGCGGCATCGCTACCTGTGTCAGTGAGACATACATGTACCTGGATGAGACGTGGGTCAATGCGCGTCACACAGTTACTAGGAGGTGATCCGACAGTGGTGACAGGAGTGTATAGGCAAGCAACCAAATGAAGCACCATCAGGTAAAGGCAAGTGCTTTATTGTTCTGCATACTGGTGGACGGGACGGATTCGTGAAAAACTGCGCCGATGTGTTCGTGACTGAAGACCGACGAGGCCGACGCCAACGATGATATACGTCGTCGGCTGTCCTAGCACATCTGTTCACTGTGTAATACTGTTGTCACAAGTGCAACACAAAACACGGAATTATTGGGGCCGTTTCGACGCTCGCTGATCTTCTACTATTCGCAGATGTTGAACCAGACACAACTGTGACCTATTTGCATTGTGTGTTTGTGTGTGTGTGTGTGTGTTTGTAAAAGCGCTCATGTAGTGCTTCCTTTCAGTCTCTTTATGGGTGCTGTGTGAATTGCCCTTGTGATTTGTTGTGGTGGTTGAATTTTCACTGCATTCTTTCAGGGATCGAGGGAAGTTTCCTACATGCATGCTGGAATGTTTTGATTTATTGAGCTATTTGCAATACAGCATTTGAATTATTCAGTACAGTTTGCCACAGTAAGTCGTGAAAAGCCACGACTTACTGGTTTCCTACGAAGGTTAGGAGAACTGCAGACAGCACAACTGCACAGTCATGTACATGTACATGCATGCGCTGTACCGAAAAAGAAGAGAAAAAAAGAATCAAGATGAACTGTACTGGATTCGAACTCTGGCGGACACCATGCACGTGATGAGCTTTCCTGGCTAAAACTTTCGTTTTAAAATCAAAACCCACTGAAAACCATTTAAAACCGGATTTTCAGGCAAAACCCGGCCGAATATCTAACTTTGACAATTATTATTATTCCGATTCCCAAACTTAATTTTCTTCGATCCAAGACCCACACAAACGCAGCTGTGAAGAAAAAATTTCAAATTTGGAATGAGAACAAACTAAAAAATCAAAATCGACAAATGTCTGTTTAAAAAAAACGCACTGTAGTGCTGGGATTGCACCATTCAACAGGTTGCAAGGCAACACACACACACTCACACACATGCACTCACACACATGCACACACACACACACACACACACACACACACACACACACACACACACACACACACACACACACACACACACATACACACACACACACACACACACACACACACATACATACACACACATACATACACACACATGTACTCAAACACACACACACACACACACAGTGGCTCGCCGTGTCGCCAGACTCGCTACTCCATGCGAAATGCGCGATGATGTCATTCCATTACATCATCGTTTGAGCTGTTTTGTGTGGAGTGGCAGCACGTGTCACGGCTGGCTACATGTGAGCACAAACCAACACACGCACGCATACACAGACACCTGCCCAGTAGAGCCACTACCACAAGGTCCACGTGGGCCCTGGAGAGGCAGCAGATAGATAGAGAGAGAGAGAGAGAGAGAGAGAGAGAGAGAGAGAGAGAGAGAGAGAGAGAGAGAGAGAGAGAGAGAGAGAGAGAGAGACTCAGAGAGACTCACGCCACCTGATGGCGCTCCAGATGCGAGACTAGTCGGAACCGGCAACACACACACACACACACACACACACACACACCTGTTGACCTCTTGACACCCATCGCCAGAAGCGATGATAGTGTAAGGAAATGTGTCACTTTGGTAACATGTAATAACATCATCAACAATAGCTTATCTGTTTCACTGCACCTCGCCTATCTGCATAAATGTCTTTCTTGTCTTTCTTGTCTGGTGATGTCCTGTGCCGGTCTACTTTGATTGCAGCACATTACTTCTCTCTGATTTATTCGAAGACTGTTTGTTTCTTTCTCGTTTGCGTAGCATTGATTTGTGCATGCCTGCTTTGCACTTTTGTTTGAGCCGCGGCCGTCCAGCCGCGACGCCGCAGGCGTTGCTCTGCCGTACACATACGCAGCGTGCGCGTACATGCGTACTGGAAGACCGTTTCCGGAGCGCTTTGCGTTCTCGTGGTTTTTTGGCTTTCGTCTTCATTGTTGTTCGTCCCACTCTACAAAGTCAATGGAACGTATCTTCTAGCTCTCTATCAAGATGTTGACGTGTGGCTCAGTGTGTGCTGTGTGCGACTTCAGTGTGAAGTGTCGTTCCGTTACAAGTTGGTGCCGAAACCCGGGACGCAGAGGATGAGTTAGTTCGTAGTGAGTCTGTTCGTCGTCGTCGTCAACAACGAAGTAACTGTTACTTTGAAGTAAACAGAGCGTGGGAGCGGAGGAGGTGAAGAGCTGGTGGGAGCGGAAGACGACGCGGAGAGGAGGCAGAGAAGGTGATGGACTAGAACAGTCACTGTGGACTGGAGCCTGAGATGGCAGGAACCGCGACGGAGCGTGTGGCCGTGGCTCGCCAGAGGACAGTGGACGAGTCTGGCGTCACCGACTGTGTGTCGTCCTTGTTGTTCGTCTTGTTGTCTTGCTCGCTGTATTGTTCTCTCTCTGTTCAGTTTGTTGCTTGTTGCTGTGTTGTTTCAGTTTGGTTGTTGTCGGTCTGTTGCTCTTCTATTCGTTCTGTTGTTCTCCAGTGTTTTTGTTGTAGATTTATTTGGTGAAGCTGTGCGCATGTTATTATTTTGTTGGAGCTTCGGCTCCCGTGTTTCGGTTGGCCTTGTGTGGCGTGGCCTGGTTGTAGAGCGTCGGCTCTAGGTTTTTGTTTGGCCCTGTTTCGTGGCCCGGATATTATTTTAGAGCGTCGGCTCTAGGTTGATGGTTGGTTTTCGTTTTTCTGTTCTGCTGTGGTTCCTTTTGCTGTTGTGCATGTGGAACGTGGTGTCAGTTTATTATTTTGTGGAATGTCATCAAGGGGGCAGGTGTTGTGAAATGATGTGTTGTTTTCCTGTGTGATGGCATTCCCCAAACTGTCTCGTCTAGTCGCGTGCATGTGTGATATGAGCATGCGCGATTTTGTAGTCGAGAGTCCTTTTGTCAGTCTTCTTGTTCGTCTCTGTCAGAGTAGTTTGCTTTTCCGTCTTGTCAATATAAATAATGTAATACAAACCAGTCTTGTCCTTCGTGTCCTGTGTCCCGGGGAACGGAATGGCTGAGATTCCGTTACAATAGCAATGGTACAGCAGAAGCCATAGCAACTTGTACTGGGATTGCACCATTCAACAGCTTGCCGGGCTGAAGAATTGACCGCCACTATTCAGCCTGGTCTACACCACACAGCTATGAAGTGGCTTTTTGTTGTGCCCAGCCAATCCCTACTTTTTGATCTTTTTTTCATTTTCCCCCCGCAAACACATGCCACCACATACTCCGGCATGCACTGGCTGTTGGTAACCACCCAGGAGAATGAAAGAAAATCTGTATGCGTACACTGGTGACCTGGTCACTGTCCCTGCTGGCTACAACTTTCACACTAAGGGTCAAGTCACAGGTTCAATGGTTCAACTCGAGTGACAGGAACGCGCCCACATAGGCTGTAAGTTGTGGCCTGGGGGGCACGGTGACCAGGCGACTATTGTACGCATGAGCACGTGACCGCTTACTCAACCGTGTTCGATTGGGAATAAGGGCCGAATGCTGCATCGCAGCCTTCTCGGACCAAAACCAGTTGACTCAGCGTCCTAAAGACTACAACATTATCGTCCAATCGTGTTCATCCGTGCTTTTATAAGAACGAAATGGCACTTTTAGTGACATTTGGCATGCAAACCCCCAAGGCCAATTGAGCCATCTTTCCAAGATTCTGTCTGAATACTAATCTTTCTCCCTGTTCCTGAGGAGACTCCCCCCCCCCCCCCCCCCCCACACACACTTAGCCAACGTCCAGCTATGAGTAGCCCCAGCAATGTACAGTATGATTGTGTGCGTGCATGCATGCGTATGCGTGTGTGTACATGTATGTATATGTGTGTGTGCTTGCTTTCACTTGTGTGTGTGTGTGTGTGTGTGCGCGCGCGCGCTTGCCATGCGTGTGTGTGTGTGTGTGTGTGCGTGTGTGTGTGTGTGTGCGTGCGTGTGTCCGTGCGTGTGCGTGCGTGTGTCCGTGCGTGCATGTGTGTGTGCTTGCATGCATGTTGTGTGTGTTGATGCAAATCCATGTACCAGAGAAAAAACCCAGTTGATGAAGGAGTAGCCTGACCGCTGACGTACCATGACAACCCTGCTGAGGACGTGTCGCTTGTCGGGACCGGCGCAGACGATCACCTCTACACCGACACCATGTGGTAACGCAGTGCTCGGTCTCTTCATGCAGCGGTGTTATTCTCCTCTAGCGTACACTACATCACCTAGGAGAGCGGCGGCAGGCGGATGCTCAGCCATTCTGCCAAGCTGTATGCAGAACATTACAACACAGGGACACCTGGCACGGATGCACATCCCTGGCACGGCACTAGCGATTCGATCCGTATCCGCGTTAGCACGGCAACGGTGCACTCGGGCGGACTCGCCGCGATGTCAGACCTCGTACCCTGGCAGCTCCGCGTCCACGTCTGGCGCTAGCCATGCCGTCTTCCGTCGCTTTTCCTCGTCCTGGCCACTTTCGGATCTGCCGCCGGAGCTTGCCACAAAGTGGCGCCACCTGTGGCTCAAGATGGTCGGCGCGGCGATAGTCGTTGTGCTTGCCAGTGTGTTGTCGGGGCCGATATTGGCGGACTTGTGGAGTGATATGTCGAAGACGAATGTGCCGAACCAGAACGAAGTACCCATGCCAGCAAGGTGAGGCTTACCCGTACCCATATTCTAAACACCCATCGCCCGGACTATCCTGGCATGGGCAACTGCACGTACAAGCACTGAGAACGCTTTCACCGAAAAGCAGTTGCAATGTTCTCACTCCTGTTCGTGGCATGTTCCCTTCATCTGTTTGTAGATCGGTAGCCATGCTAGGTCAAGTCCGACTCAAAGTGGCGCCCTGAATTTGGAAGTTGTGCAAATGCTCCTGGGCGAGCACGCGCACAAATGGCCCATACTTCACGGAAGGCATAGAAGCGTTGGCAGTAACAACATTGTTTGGGTCCGATTATCGCTATTGATGAAGAGTATTATACCCCCCCCCGATCCGAGACACGCAATCATTTGGGACCGTATGCATGGCTTACATTAGAGTGGTAGGGGGACGACGTAAAGAGGTGAGTTTTGAATTCCGTAAACATACAGGGTTCTTGTAGGCAAGGGGAGTAGGGGGGGGGGGGGGGGGGGCACTCTGATAGCACACCCCCATTCTTATTATTGTGTTTTTTTGTTTGTTCACACAGCGAAAATTCGGCCACAAATCGATCGTTCCGGCATCCGCCCGGAACCCTGACATTTAAAAAAGTAGAAATGTGCTCTTTTCACATTTGCAGACCCTCCCTTGTAGGCAACCTTCCGCCACACTTTGCTGACCAGAACACGGTGGCCGTTCATGGTTACTACAATTATAGTACTAAGTTACGGGTTTGTCTGTTTGTAGCAAGAAGGACCCACGGGTGTGTGTGATCCCCAATGGGGGGGGGGGGGGGTATTAGTAGCCTAATCGGTAGGGCACTGTCCCGGAAAGACAGGGGTGCTGGGTTCGAATCCCGCTTGTGGATCCTTCTATTGCAACATGTTCTTATGCCATCGTTTGCCTCCACTTCAGCTTGGAGTTACTGACCGGCAAGGAACTGGCACGGTTCACTGGGCGCTTTGTCCGGGGCGAGACTGTACTCGTCGGTCCCGTCTTGTTCAAGACTCTCCTTGCGGCCGATCAGAGCGGCTTCATGAGCCAGGTCGTCAACCCGTTCACACACGTGTCCGGCTACCAGGTACTGCAACACATGTAAATATACCGGTAACGAGGAAGTAAATTATGCCTCATACTGTAAAGTCAGAAATTTTCGGTGGTGTTTTATTTTCAGTAACTTCAGTGCCGAAATTTTTACTGAAAATTTCGGTACTATAATGTAGTACTTCACTTACCTGGAAAGTGGGTTTACCGAAAGTTTCCCTCCATCGAACCGCCGGTTTTGGAGAATGCCGAAAATATTACATCACCGAAAATTTCTGCTTTTCTAGTATGTGCAGTACCTGGAGCGTCACACACGGTCATGGTCGCATGGTCGTACCACTTTTCATCCATTATGGTCCGCCCAATTCATCTATTAAAAAACCCAAAAAAGAGCGCTAAAACGTGCCCTATTGCTGTTGGCCGAAAAATCCGATTTTTTCCCGGGGGGGGGGGGGGGGGCAACCTCCGGTCGTACCAGTCCCCACTGCCTTGTGGCGCCCCTGCGTTATGTTTGCAATTTGCGACTTATAGTACTAATACGGACAAGTGCTCTGCCGTCTGTGATGATAATGTAGTAATGTTGAACTTCTCTGTCTCGTAGTACACATGCTCTACATTACAGCATTGGGTATTATGCTCCGCGGCTTTCGTCTTGTTGAGCATTCTCGGTAGGCTGCTCTAGTGCTGCTGCATTACGCATTGCCCGCTACTTTTCGTAGTTGGAGCACTCAGCGAAACGTTTCAAATTTCACCTCAATCTTGCTGAGTGCTGCTGGTGCCTTGCTTTCTGTCACAGGTGGTTGTGCCGTTCTACTGCAACGAGACAAAGTCCAAGGTACTCGTCAACATAGGTTGGCTGGCCGGAGTAAGCCTGCAGCGCTACCTACGCTACCACCACGGCGAAATGGTGAGTTTTATTACGGGGGGGGGGGGGGGGGGGGGGGGCATCTGTGGCATCGTTCCGAGCTGGTATGCAAAATGAGTGTACAGTCAACTTTGCGTACAACGACACTCGGCGGGGCATCCGAAAAGTGTCCTTATTCGCGAAGCGTCCTGATACCCTATACGTGTTACAGTTTGATGGGACTTTGCTCTGGGCATGGAAATTCTGTCGTTATTCACGAATTGTCGTTACATCCGCAGTCGTTATAAGCGAAGTTGACTGTACAAGGTTAGAATAGCATTCCGATGCTCTGTAAGTTTTGTGAAAAGTTGTTGCACTTTCTGACTGTATAACGCGTAGTGACGTGCATAAGAGCGCATGTGCAGAATTAGATCAGGCTATCGTTGCTATAAAGAGAAGATCTGTGGGTGCTCATCCAATGCGTTTGCAGGTTTGCGGGCTTCTCTTGCGACGGGCGTATAGTATACATGGCGTGTGCTTGCCCCCGCGCGCGCGCACGCGCGTGTGTGTCTGTGTGTGTGTGTGCGTGTGGCATGTGTGTGCGCGTGGCATGTGTTTGCGCACACACGTGTCGTGAGCATCTCTATCCCGTGGTGGTACACGTGCACATGCGTATGTACATGTCTCACATACCTGTGTCTATAGTTCCTTTACATATGCCGTTGGTCATCATTATTATTTTCCGTATTTTCGCCAATACTGGCTACGGCGCTTACAGTCCATTCATAAAAAAAGATGAGCGCTGGCTCTGTCAAGCTCCCGTATTTGGCGATTTTTAGTGGTTTTATCGTACACAGTGCAGTGCCGCGAAATTTGAGGTTAGAAAAAGGGTCCGAAAAAGGTACCTCAGCTGGGGTTAGAACTGGACAATGCAGTGATGCAAGTGGAGTGAAACGGATTGGATTTCCATGGCCTTTCCCAATTCAGTGCTTACAAGACAAAACCTGGCCGAAATCCTATTCTTGTTATGGCTTGCTTTTCGGAGAAATGGACTTCAGAAACATAATTAAAGAGCGTTACATGCGGGATTGCAGAACAAAATTGTGAAAAAACTTAAAATTTGACCCAATTATGGCCAAAAACTAGGATATCATTTTTTCTGAATGGATTGTAGTAGCTTGCGAGCCCTAGAATTTCACCTAATTTGAACAAATCCATGCAAATGATGTGGCGCTTATCTCAGAAAGGCGGTATTGAAAGACCGGCGCTAATGTCCGAAAATACGGCATTTGTTTATTGTGCACCAGGTGGAGAAGCAACAGGAGAAAGGCTTCACTATGCTGGGCATGCGTATGGCGATGAAAAGCGACAAGCTGCAGTGCTGGGATGGCCGGGAGCACACCGTCACTGACCTGGCAGCGGAGTGCAAGACCGAGCCGTTCGTCATGGAGATCATTCGCGGTGAGAGATCCGTCACCGTTCTGCTGGTGCGACACCCCTGTGTCACACTGCTGTATTTTCCGGAGTAAAAGCCGCACTCTAAGCACTTAATTCACACTTAAAAAAAGTCAGTGCGCCTATACTGCGATGGTCAAATGAACGGTGATATTAGAGAGGTTCTGCAAAACGAAAATGCGTACAAACTTTCACTCTACGTCATGAAGTGCGAAACTTTGCACGAACTTTCGCAACTTTGGACGCGAAACTTGCACGGAACGTGAAATGAACTTTCGTAGGAAATTTCGTGAGATCGGGTCATGGCGTACGTGCACTTGGCCCATGCGAACTACGAAAATGTGCAGAACGCAAAGTTCGTGCGAAAATTCGCACACACTTTCGCGAAACTTCGTTCGCATTTTCGTTTTGCAGAACCTCTCTATTATAGGTTTGATGTCTGTATTTCGTGACAAGAAAATCTAGGTGCGGCTTATACTCCAGTGCGGCTTATACTCCAGTGCGGCTTATACTCCAGTGCGGCGGCTTATACTCCAGTGCGGCGGCTTATACTCCAGTGCGGCGGCTTATACTCCAGTGCGGCGGCTTATACTCCAGTGCGGCGGCTTATACTCCAGTGCGGCGGCTTATACTCCAGTGCGGCGGCTTATACTCCAGTGCGGCGGCTTATACTCCAGTGCGGCGGCTTACACTCCAGTGCGGCGGCTTACACTCCAGTGCGGCGGCTTACACTCCAGTGCGGCGGCTTACACTCCAGTGCGGCGGCTTACACTCCAGTGCGGCGGCTTACACTCCATTGCGGCGGCTTACACTCCAGTGCGGCTTACACTCCAGTGCGGCTTACACTCCAGTGCGGCTTACACTCCAGTGCGGCGGCTTACACTCCAGTGCGGAGGCTTACACTCCAGTGCGGCGGCTTACACTCCAGTGCGGCTTACACTCCAGTGCGGCTTACACTCCAGTGCGGCGGCTTACACTCCAGTGCGGCGGCTTACACTCCAGTGCGGAGGCTTACACTCCAGTGCGGAGGCTTACACTCCAGTGCGGCTTACACTCCAGTGCGGCTTACACTCCGGAAAGTACAGTACATGTTTATGTGGTGCTGAGTCTCCCTGCAGCTACTAGCAAACGGTCATGAGTTGTGACGTTGTACAAATGCACCAACACAGTAATCCTTATACACCAGGGGCGTCGGACACGTCACTACGGTATTGACCGTACCTCTAGTTGCCCCAAGTACCCAGTGATTCGATAAAATGCACTGATTTGGGCTCTAAATCTCCACCCCTCCCCCACGAGTAAACTGTACTTCAGATGGCTGACCGTACCACACTGAAATACCTTCCGACGCCCCTGCACACTCGTATCTCTCTTATCCGGGCGGTCCAGGACCAGGCACTGCCCATAACTTCAAAACATCCGAAACTCTGAATCAGATACTCAACGAAGAAGGGCCAAGCATCGGGCACAAGAGTAGTAATATTACCACTAAAACTCGCCCGCAGGGTACCCGGCAGACCGAGATGCACGTAACTTGGGAGGTCCCCGCATATTAGAGATACGAGTGTTGGCAGGCAGACACACAAAGCATGCTGTATCCGTAAAACAGACGCGTGTGGATAAATGGAACCACAATGTGTACAGTGGTGTTTTCGATTTGAAAAGGCGGGTAAAATGTTTCGCTTTGTGCCGATCAGCGGTAAGCATTGCAGCGGTTGGTGCGTCAACTGTCGTACGGATTGTACAGTGTTTTACAACATGCCCCCAGAGAGGCTCTTTCGTGCCATGCCATCAGCACTACATCGAATGTGTACAAGGCCTATGACGTGTGTCCGGGTCTGTCATGTGATACGGAGCTCTGTGTGTGTGTGTGTGTGTGTGTGTGTGTGTGTGTGTGTGTGTGTCTCTCTCTCTCTCTCTCTCTCTCTCTCTCTGTCTCTCTCCTGCCTCTTTGTATCTGTCCGTTTGTCTGTTTTGAAGTGTTTTCTCATTCTCTCTTTGCTTTCGTCCTGCTTTTTCAGGTCCGTTTCTGGATTACGACCATCCACGTGCTGGCGCCCTTGTAACGACCAGCTATCTATCGTGGCGCAAGATCAAGAACATGTTTGGTTATGACCAGCCGCGCACCATTCAGGACTGCATCGAACCGGAAGGAACCATCAACATCATGTACACTTCACTTCTGTAAGCAACACTCTACGATAAGACAATTGCGCTCAGTGAAATCCAACCCAGAGCGCATATTTAGCGCCCTCGGCTTGCACGGCCCTTGACGCCCTTGAAGTGGTACGAATGCGGCTGGACGTACACATGTACAAAATACAGTTATGTAATCGGAACTGCTCCAGGGCGCCAGCTTTGTAGTTTTGGTGGGATTTCCGTGAGCGCAACTGTGGTAGCACAGTTTGTACTGTAGTGGCATACTCAAGAGTGTGCCAGTGTGTGTGTGTGTGTGTTGGGAGGGGGGGGGGGGGGGGGGGGGCTGGTACTTGAGCTGGATGCTCCAGCACTACCTGAAATTCCCAATGTGGGTTCACCCAGTGTACACCAACCAGCCACTAGATGATGCAGCTTCAGGAGAATGAGCTCGTCGCTGGATCAAACGAGGATTCGTCCACCACAGGTCCAGGATGCGTCTCATCATACGTGTACATGTACATGTGCACCCAGCATTGAATCATTTAAAAAAAAAAGTGATGTCGACTTGAAGAAGTCCTGCCGGGGCAGCACTACAACATTACTTCTCCATCACTGCATCAGCTCAACCGCCACCACTGGACTGCCTTTTTACTCTCTTTTTATTGACGAATAAACAAGAACACGGAAAACGACTACATCTTGACAAGACGACAGACCAAAGACTAGCTCACACAGTTTCGCGCATGCGCACAACACCACCAACCAATGACGCGTGTCCACAGCGACCAAGACGAAACAAACACGTGACACCAAATCTACCACAGATAATAGCGAGGTTCTGCCACACAGTAAAATGTACCAAAGTACGTATGGAAACCTCGCCGCGGTACGGGATCAAGTTTCACACGGATTTTTTCATACCGTTTTCCGTGTGAAGCGCGCTTCACAACTTGTCTCCGTGTGAAAACTGAGCGGACAGAATACATATGTGGCGGGGAGTTCGAGCATGCTAGATGTTACGAGCATCCTACGCACAGCAGGACCGGCACAACGTACGTAAAATCCGTGTCAAACTTCACGGCAGTTGACACGGAGCCTTTTTGGTAACTATAGTTGCGTGTAGCAGAAACTCACTAGTGAAGTTGCACACTCTCGGGAGTTCTGTACTTTTGCCTGTACATGTATGCAGTGATGTTATCTCCAGTCACGTGGCCTTTGCAGTTTTATAGGAGAGAAGTGATATGGACGGGCACAGCAATTTCAGCACAGCAGATAGAGGCGGAGATAAAGGCGCCTTGATAAAGAATTAAAGATAACACTTTCCTAAGGCCACACCGTTTTTTTCTATGTTTCGCGTCCCCTGCGCGCATGTATTTCACAGCCGGAGTTTTAAAAAAAAACGGAACAATTTTTTTTTGAAAATGCAATACAAATTTAATGCAAACCCAGAAAACCGGAAAATGTAACTCAGCTCACATGTGCATGCAATAAGCTGGGCCGCAAGTCACACAATCATCATGCCGTCTGTGTTTGGACCACAAGCATGGCAGAGGGGATAATACACTCATTATGTACTATTATGTCAATGTACATGTACATCAACAGTGCTGCGTCGCTTCACTGTACACAAATGCAATGCACGTACACTGTTTTTTTGGATGGCTTTTTTATTTTTTTCGCCCTCCCTCATTGATTTCATCGAATAAAGGTGACGCGAAACATAGAAAAAAACGGCGTGGCCTAAGGGTGTGCAGACTCCACTGTAGCCACAGTTCATGCTTCACACAGTTTAATATACACCGCTGTCTACTCAAAAACTGTTTCTCTTCCTGAAGATGGGCTTGGCCCGAAAATTATATATTATAATTAATTAACTCGGATGGAGGTCAGGTTGTTGAAGGTCAGTATCAGATCAGTCAGTTTTGTGCCAATTGTTGCACATTTTGCCTCAACAGTATCCTGCTTATAATCGTTAGCATTGGACAAAACGGATAACTTGTAAACTTATGGTCCTCTCTTTTTTAATTTTATTTAATTAAGGTGGCTGGGGCGGTACAACTTTCTCGGGGAAATTTTGACTGCATTTTAAGTTTATCGGCAAGGCGGAGATGAAATTTGAAAATGGTTTTATGGAAAAATAGCACGGACCTTTAATGATTTAACGTTTTCAAATTTTGTCCAAAAGTAAAAATAAAACTATAGGAGGCTAGAGAAGGCTCTTCTCCAGAAATTCACCGAAAAACATTTTCGAATTTCATTTCCACCTTGCCGATACCCTCAAAAATGCAGTCAAAATGTAGTCAAAATTACCCCTAAAAAGTTGTACCGCCCCAGCCACCTCAAATTATCTTTATGGTAAAAAAGGAGACGGACAAAATGTTACGAGTTATGATTAATTATTTTTGGAAGAATTTGTCGCCGAGAGACCGTTTTTGGGTAGCGGTGTATAGGGCCACACCAAGTTAATTCTATGTTTCGCGATGGATATTTTCTGGAAAAGGCACGCGGGCGGGCGGAAAAAAACAAAAACAGAAGAAAAAACAAAACTCCATTCTATGTGTACTGAGCCATGTTGCACACAGAATACCACTACTAAACTGTCATTTCTATCCAAAACGACGAGTCGTCACAGGACAGCTAGCAGACTGGGCTGGACCGATACTGCATACAGAGATTTCATGGATGGCTCCTTCTGCATTTTGACATGAGTCGAGTGGGATCCCGCTCCATCACAATCGTGGAAAATCTCGAAGTCCTTGACACCTGGAATCTCTGCTCGCTTGGTGAGCAGGCCCTAGGCCTACCGCACGGCTTGGAAAAATAGAAATGTTCATCTCTCGCACCTTCTACGTACCATCGCCTGGAATGCAAGATTATCGAGAAGCTGATAACCTCTGATCTGCCATACTGGCTAGAGAATGTTCACCAGAACAGCCATCGATTCGCTCGTATAGGTTCTTTTTTTTCTTCTTGTCAAGGATTCGAAAAGGTACGCGGGCGGGTGACGCGAAACATAGAAATAACTTGGTGTGGCCTAACGGTGTGAAACTTGATAAAGAAAAGGGAAGATAGGGCGCCTTGTGCTGGTCCTGTATGAAGGGATGTTTTTCCAGTCACAAGACCTTTGCAATGACTTGTTGTAGTTCCTTGAGCGGGGTCAGTTTAGACTAGGTTTCAATGTACTGTAGTTTTGACACGATGTGTCACGGAATTTGTAAATTTGCATCATGGTATTCCCTACTGGGACTGATAGTGTGTGTGAGTGAGTGTGTGTGTGTGTGTGTGTGTGTGTGTGTGTGTGTGATTGTGTGAGTGAGTGTGTGTGTGTGTGTGTGTGTGTGTGTGATTGTGTGAGTGAGTGTGTGTGAATGTGTGTGAATGTGTGTGTGTGTGTGTGTGTGTGTGTGTGTGTGTGTGTGTGTGGTGTGCATGTATGTGTGTATGATTGTACAACTTGTCATGCCTATGTACACACATGTGTCCGTGTCCCTGTCTTTCTCTCTCTCTCCACCTCGATCAGACCGCAACTCATGGCTGCCTTCACTGCCGTCGCACTTGCGCTGTACGTCAGGCGTGGCTTCAAGAATGCCGGCACGTTCTACCGGCAGTACCTGCAGTTGAAAGCTGAAACGGCGCTGAGCAAACCCAAGAGGAAAGCCTCCAGTCGACAGCAGCTGAAGGGCTAGACTGTACCGTACAGCATGACATCATTATTACATCATGGATGTGACCAGATACCAGACGCCTACATGCATGATGATGCTGCATGGAGCACGTGCGTGCATACGTATCCGGATGACATCATCATTACATCATGGATGTGATCAGATACCAAGCTTACATGCATGCTGCATGGAGCCAGGACTCCCCAAGAGCAGGTGCATATGTATCCGAATGACATCATCGTTACATCATGGATGCGATCAGATACCAGGCTTGCAAGCCGGCTGTGCGGAGGAGCATGTGCAAATGTGTCTGACCTGAACGTCCTGTATTGTGCAGTCAGTTTGTGCGTGGCCCACATGATCTCAGACATGATGTCCCCAGCGGCAGAGGACGGCATTTCCAGCTTGCGCAGGATTGGGCCCGCATGACTTCAGACTTGATGGCGTCAGAGGCAGAGGACGACATCTCCAGCTTGCGCAGGATTTTCGAACACAGCCGCATTCCCAGCCCTGGCACCGGTAGCCTGAAACCCTGTGGACACAGAGTCAGCCATTCGACGTGCCATACCTGGTACAGAGAAGACGGTTTATCAGATACCAGACTCACTCAGCAGTTTGCAGTCCAGACCGTGGGTTTTGAGTTTAGCGGTACGGCAATCCGCTTTGCTTTTCGGCCACACACCTCATCCGCAAATTGGGAGAGCTTCTGATGCTCGCCCCGAGAATATTTTCTTAGATATTGAAATTTCCACCTGTCAATGCTGCTACTGTGCACAGTACGTTGTTTCCGTTGGACCGGGTCATTGGTATTTAAAAATTGTTTGGTTGACGGCATGTTACAAGGCGGACGACGCACCGTGTTCGGAAACAGTGCTCCTGACTACAACCATCCACGGTTGGCAGAGCCCCGGTCCTGCGATCATTTGAACCGTATGGCCCTATGGGTGTTACTGTATAAGCAGAAATATTCGTCTGGAATTTATTTTCGTCTTTTTCGTCCAAGGGACGTTTGGACTAAATTAAATGCTGGACTATTGTCGATTTGCCCAGCTTTTCTATACACTCTTATGATCCATGGACGAAATTTTCAACCGGACGAACTCCCTTTCTTTGGAGTTTGACGAAATTATTGACCGACGAAATTTTCTGCCTCTGCAGTATCCCTGGTTCTGATCTAATACCGTATTTAAATCTTGTTGCCGATGAACCTGTGAAAAGGCAACGGTAGTGATGTGATTGCGTGATTTTATTTTTCATGCTGTGAAGTTCCGGTTGGATATTTATGACGTCATAGGCAATACACTGTTATATCGAAGCCTGACGCTCCGATGAGCAAATTTGTATCCACAAAGACACTCCCTCCCCGTGTCTGCCATGTTGGATTACTTTCATGGCCTGCTGCACGGGACTCTGGGCTGCGTATCTGCGATGATTTGAAGTAGCCCCGGACAATCGGAATCCTTCATTACTTTCACGGCCCGTGACGTCTCGCCGGCTATCATGATTACACGAACGCAAGTGATGGAGAAAGTCTAGTCTACACTGTAGAAACTGTGTTGATGGAATTTGACGACACATCAGTCTTGAAGAACTCATTGGC
This sequence comes from Sycon ciliatum, assembly GCF_964019385.1. Lineage (NCBI taxonomy): Eukaryota > Metazoa > Porifera > Calcarea > Leucosolenida > Sycettidae > Sycon > Sycon ciliatum. The sequence goes on along the minus strand of NC_088655.1, from coordinate 9,869,654 downwards.
TTTAGCCTCTTTTCGAATTTTCGAATGGCAGTAGCAGGCATCGTGGTGGCCCCACACAAGCGAAACGTCCTTAAAGATGGTTGTGTTTCTCAACACTCACAGTCGCGGCATAGCCCGTGGTAATGCGGCCGGCATGTGAGCTAACTTTACTACGAAGAGTACACGGCCATTCTGCCCTGGGCTGCGGGATCGTCGATTTGCACACTCTTGGTTATGTACTCTTGCTAGTATGGAGATTTAATAGCTGTCAAAATCACGGACAAATATACTGTAATTTCACAAATTTTCGGTATTTTCGGTGCATCGGTTTCATACCTAAACTTTCAGTAAACCGAACAAACACCAGCACACATAATCCAATACTGGCAATAGGGAGCTGCTTCTCTGTACCTAAAATTTCTGGTCACCGAACCTGGCCTTTTGCCCTCATCCCGAAAATATTGAGCACCCAAAATTTCAGAAATTGGAGTTATCGCGATCCCTCTCCCCCCCCCCCCCCCCCCCCCCCCCAGGACAGGTATGAGGAGGGGTGCTCAGCTCAGATACAATAGGGCTTGAAAACCAGCCCGGAGTCCCTGGTCATGACAACGCAAGATTTTTTGGAGCCACTTGCATCCAGTGTTTGTATGGACACGTACACGGTACACGTAACAGTTGTTTGGTCGGTTCCTTCACAGCAGCAGCGCAACGCATCTGCCGGCATACGCGATACGTGTAGTTACTGGACTGGGCCTGTGAACTCTTGCCTGTAGTTTGTGAGCAAAATTAATACCAAACTCAATTTCGACTGACTTCTGACGTCATCCCTTTCAATCCCTAAACAAATCATTGAAATCAATGATCCCATGCCATGGCATGGATCCGACCAAGGATCATCATCGTGAGAAGTGGATCCCAACCAAACGATAATGCCATTTATAATGGACCAACGTTATACAATCGTATCAAGAGTATAAGCCCCCTTATACTCTTGATTGTATGTGTAGATCCTTACCTCCAGCCATCCACATAATTCTCAAATTCAAAACTACTTTTTCACCAGAGGTTTTGTGGAGCCATGTTCCAGCTGTTTGATCTGACGCAGGTTTCCCAACGAGGCAGGTCTCGTAAGAACAATATTATACATAATATCTCCCAGTAACTTTCCGTGGGAGCAAGCCAATCGTATGTCTGACGATTTGATGGCCTATGATAGGCTATGTTTCATGCTACAACAATGACAGGTACAAGATTGAAAAATGCTTGAATCACTATGCACCGACTTCATAGTCAAAATACCGATCATACCGGGTATGATTTTTTTTGCTCCAATGATTTACGAATCGCATGCGCGTGATCGTGATGCGACATGTTCTCCATTTTTGCATTTCCCGCGAAAAGTGAAAATGAGAACTCACAGTAAACTGGTCAATAATGAAGAAAACTAGAGGGACACCTTCTAAAGTTTACGGTAAATTCGTATTAGACTAGACTTATAGATGAAACGCCTAGGTACTTCAGTGTTGCGCGATTTACAAAATGTCTGATGCGTAGGCTGTTGCATGCTTGAGCTCTGCTTCTCTTGCCGAACCGATTTGGTGCCGCTTATCCACGGGCTCCTATTTTTTGATGAAGCTCGAAGGTCGTCTTTTCAGTTTGTTCCTTGTACTTCTACCAGTAATTGCATCCCTTTATCCTTGCTCAACTTCTGCCGATATAGAGGTAAGGGAATTTCTTCGTTGAGCCGATGATACCCGAAACTCTTGGTGGATGTAGCTGTTGTTGGCGGACTTAGTCCGTTTTTTTGCGCTTGCGCGAGGCCATTGTTCCCAAATCCTACTCGAACGCAGTTGTGCAGCGTTTTGATGGCTGTTTGATACCCTGGTGGTCTTCACTGTAGGTTGTTCTGCAACCGCCAGGCGCTGTTGGATGCGAGGAGAAGCTTTGGAGAACTTCCTTGGGCTCCTTTGATTTCCCAATTCTTTAATGCCAGTGATTTGGGAATGGCTGACCGAGGATCGACTCGTAGGACTTCTTCACAACCTAAATATTCGTCATTGAACGCAAATGCCATTTACAAACCTGCCCAAGCACAACAACAGAAACCATCTGGAATCAGTGAGTGCTCGCTACCGTCGGAGTTGTTGTGGTTGTCGATATCTTTGTCGACATGGACAAGTATTTTGAGTGTCTTTGGGTTGTTGCGTGTGTGTGTGTTGTGTATATCCGCTGTGCATGCATATTTTCTTGCCGTCTCAGACCGACATGGACTTCAAAGTCTTGGAAAAGTACCCCTTAGACCTCCGAAGCCTGTTGCTATTCCGAGTCTAAGAAAAGAGCACCAGGGACATGATCCTACTGTCAGTCTTGTCCCTAGTGGTGGTGGTGGATGGGGTACGGCGAATCAAACCAAAGATAAAACTTCGTCGACTTCAAGCGCCGAACGAGTAAACCCTGAGCCGTCGCCAAGCTCAACGCCGTCCACCACACAGACTGTGAGCCAGGCTGGTGGAGATCCACCTACGAAGAGAAATTGGGCATCGGTATCGAGCCCTGAGCCGCCCGCTCCCTCCAGAGGTGAGCAACGTTTTGGGTATTTCAGTTTTTGCGACATCTCTTTTGGCTGCTTTGCATTTGTTATAAGGGAAATGTTCTAATAATTATTGTGTTAATATGCATGTATGCGTGCGTGCGTCCTCTCCTGTTCTGTAGGTCCAGCAGCACTCGGTCAGCAAACCTTCCAGCGTGAATTTCCAAGCCTTGGCAATGACAATAGACCAAGAACCCAATCCGCGGACAGAAACGATGCTTGTAAGTCGAGGTCGTTTTCGTTCATTTTCTTGCATGATCATTTCCTGAATCAATTTTTGCTAGAGAATGTGTCCGTGAACATTTTGTTGTGGGAACATGCATTAAATTGTATAGATGAGCAACATGTTCACCCTGGAGTCGAAACCGGTGGATAGCTCCGTGTGGCATGCGCCATGAATTTATTGTTCCATTCAATTTTTTTGATTTGATTGTAAAAATTAGAATCGAGAGATCTTGATTCCGTAAAAAAATTCTGTACATACATGTATGAGCTGATTAAATGGATTACTGCTTCCCTGTTCATGTTTTGTGGTTGTAAGGCCTGGCTAGTTTTGCAGTGCAGGTTCTACTCGTTGTTGTCATGAGCATTGCAATTGTTAGACTTGTGAGTGTAAATTATTTATATTTTTTGAAGTCCGAAGAATATGTTGAACGCTCTCTGCTGGGATGACTGCTACACCATAGCTCAGTGGTTGGAGCATCGCTGGCTACAACTTACAAGTGAGGGTCCCTGGTTCGAGTCCTGGTGGTGACAGTAAACTTTTTCTTCAGACTTTTCCTGTTTGCATCTTTCCCTCCAACCAGTAAATATTTTTGAGTGCAAGACGTTTAAGTGGGTGATTTGTTTGTGTCGTTCGTGCTCTGATCCTCTATGTAACATAGTTGTGGAGGGATACCGGGCTTCCTTTCGCCCTGGAGATCGCCCTAGTCCAGGTTCTGGGGCTGCTAGTCCACGCGGAGGAGGAGGCTCACGGCCTGCACCAGCTGGACGTGGGGTACGTAATCCATTCAAATAGATTATGTCACTACAGTCAAACCTCGTTAGGACGAACTTCAAGGGACTGAACACATTTGTTTGTCTTATCGGGAGTTCTTCTTGTCCAGATTTGACAAAACATCGATATGCATATCAGGTGGATTGTATTTATGTGAAGGTGCATGCTGTGGTACATGGGAAGCATGTTATTCTTAGCATAAGCCAGAAACAGGTAAGTACAATGACAAAGTGCAATGAATCACGACTGTGTCGAAAGTTCGTACAACGCACTGATTATTTTGTTCAAAACACGCTTGAAAACAATTTGCACTGTACATACAATATGACCTCGACTATTGAAAAAAATAGAAGAAAAAAGGCAGCCAGCGCACGCGCGCACGCTCGTGGACCGAAAGTTCGTACTACATGTACATGACCACACTGACTTTGTTCAAATCACACTTGAAAATAGTTCGTCTTCGCGAAAGTTCGCTGTACAGAAGTTCGTCGTAAACGAATAATTTTGACTTGAATTGATGCCTGGCCAACCATAGGATTGAACTTAGTTCGTACTAATGGAAAGTTCGCCTTATCAGTGTTCGTCCTAACGAGGTTTGACTGTATGTGTTTCAATGTTGTTATGCTCACAGCGCAGTACATATTCATTTGTTCCTTTGTCTGGAAGTTTGGAGACTCAGGGTTGGCAGCCATCGTGTTCTCCTTCGCAAGCCCCTCTTACCCCCTCTCTCGCAATTGGCAGTGGACCCCTTCAATTTGTCAAATGGTGTGTGTGTGTGTGTTGATGTCCATGGCTTGAAAGTCTTGCTGTTTGTAGCAGGATTTTGTGATCTAAACTCCTGCTGTAATTACTGTGTTGTGTCGTTGCTCCCTGTGTTTCCAGTACGGCCCTCCTGGGGCACTGGACGCTAGGAGACCGGTCTCTACCACGTCGAGTTCGCCAAGGTCAGTTCAGGCATGTGTGTGTGCGCGCGCATGTGCGTGTGTGTGTGTGCGTGTGTGTGTGCGTGTGTGTGTGTTTACCAATGCGGTGAACAATACTGACGGGCGCCTCTACCCGTTCACAGGCTGGAGAAAGACTTTGTGTTACTGGTGCAGAGAGGTAGCAGTATCAATCTCTGCAAACGACTGCACAAGTTTTAGTAAACTGAGTACAGTGGTATGTCACGCATCCAGTGTTTAATCATCCGCCATGTTGGTTATCCAGCAGAGCACTGACAGCTTATATACTGTATATTTTCAGTCTTGATTCTATTGAATGTGGACAGCGAGCATGGTTGCCTTTATGTAACATGCAAGTCACTCTCTAGATATTAGCACGATGACTCTATCTCAGGATAGTGCTACACATAATAGAACATCATAAATACAGGTACAGTAATGCTGGAAGCCTGATTCATACTTCATTTCGCCTACGGGAAATGCGTCGCATCGCGAAAAAGTCGGCTTGAGCTCAACTCGCTCAACTCAGCCCATCGCGCGACGGTCCTCCGATGATTTTCCCGTACGCGAGATGAAGTATGAATTGGCCTGTACAGTCCTTTTGAGTCTTAAATACAAGATAACTATGTAGCTCCAGCTATCAAGAGTATTCAGTTACTGTAAATCAAAAAAATTTCGCTTGCAAAAATTTGTCCCCAGAACCATTTGTCAGTTTGGGTCACTCTTATGCCGCTGGACTCTCTGTAAAAAAATGCGTACAGTAGACAGGGATCTACAAACTACGCGGACATTTGTACTACTATACCACTACTACTGGCACTAGTACATGCCGCACGAAACATCGATCACTTTTTCGGACTCTTGCACACCCACAACGAAAATTTAGTGGCGGCGAAAAGTGTTTTTTGCAGATCGGCGAGAGTTTTTCACTGGCGAAAATTTGTTGATTTATTACAGTATCCACAGCAGCGTCTGGTCCTGAGGGTGCAGGATATCTGGCCAGCATCTGTATTCTTTTTCGTAGTCCAACAGTTAGCCTTTGACTCGGCAGAGGCCGTGAAGTTGGATAGAGCTACCAGTTTTAGCAGACACAATCTACATTGTAGAACACTTGTTGAGGTCGAGGACCAGTGATCATGTGCAGCTGTTTTGGAAATTTGGTGCCTTCATTACAGTGCATTGTGCCACAATTCTTTGCATGGTGTATTTCTCAATGATACGAGTGCCTGGTTGCTATGACGAGAATCATCCGCAGACGACAAACATGGTGTCTTTGTTTTAATTTCCGAGCAAGCCAAGTCCTGTTCTGCACGAAGTCGAGTGGTCGAGTGCTGTCATCGTAACTAATGCATGACTTGTCGTCGTCCGTGTTTGTTTGCTTTCTCCGGCATCATTGCTGTTGCAGACCGCGACTCGCGGTTCCTGGCAAGGCACACTCCGCATCCTCTGTCAGTGCCGACGACATCAGGCACTTGCGCGAGGATGACGAGGAGTCCGGATGGGCCGGGCAGCAGGAAGAGGTATGTCTTGTGAATGGCCTGTACATGTACAGCAGTTTCGCAGACTTGAAAGAAGGAAACAATGGTTTTCTACTGTGTGGTGACTCGAGTTTCACTGTTTTACTAAGCATCAGGCGGAACACTTTGTTTCCTTCTTTTAAGTTTGTGTACTCTGCACCTAGGTGCGTTGAGCACTGTCACGAGCAACCACAACTCTCCTGGAGTGTACAGCAGTTATTGCGCACACAAGGTTGCAGAGTTCTCCTGGGCGTTTAGTTCAATCAGAACAATGCCCCGGCCATCAGTTTGCTGTAGTTGCATGGTCTCCTCTGAAGGGAGATTGGGCTAGGTTTTGTCGGTGTTTTGCATGTGGACATAGCATGCCATGTACAATGTGTGTAACCCTTCCTGTGCGAATCTACTTTTCCAGCTAGAGCTGACTAGAGTGCAAGGAATCTTTCTGGCCGTGCCAACAGCGCGTTGCAATGACGAGAATCAGTCCCAGACTACAAACGTGGTGTCTTTTGTTTTAATTTCCGAGCAACTGCAGCTGTCCAAAGGAATCTCGGCCTTTCTGCTTCGGTTGTTGTGCTGGTCTGTTTGCGAATATTGTGTGGCCGCATGTGTAGCCGTGCACACATGATCAAGTAAAGCCAATACTTTACGCTCGCCCATGGCTTTTTTGTGTCCTCTCTCTCTCTCTCTCTCTCTCTCTCTCTCTCTCTCTCTCTCTCTCTCTCTCTCTCTCTCTCTCTCTCTCTCTCTCTCTCTCTCTCTCTCTCTCTCTCTCTCTCTCTCTCTCTTGCGATTGATTGTCGTTGTGTAGGTTGACTTTGATGCTAAGTTAAGCTGGGGTGACAGCGATGACGATGCATCAAAGGGAGGCCGCTCTCCTCGTTCGCCTGGCGGCGCTGGAGCAGGTCCCAGGCATACACAGCATCAGCAGGACCAAGCTAGACCTCAACGTCTGGCTTTCAAGGTGAGTCATGGCGCGCACGCGCACATCTTCATCATTTTGTGATTAAACTGTGGCAATACGCCCAGTAAGAAGGTAGATGTTGCCTGTGTCTATGTTGAAGTAAAATAAAGCTAAACAACAACACTACCTGTCCTGTTCTCTGCTCTGCCTGTGCATGTCAAAACATGGTCACCTGCTGCGATGTGCACAACGATGTCCGTTGCAATGACGAGAATCAGTCCCAGACTACAAACGTGGTGTCTTTGTTTTAATTTCCGAGCAACGGACGAAAGCATCCCTTTGGTTTTTGTCTGCAAAACTGTCAAGTAACTCTTGCTTCCCTCTGTATGATGCTCATGCCTGTATGGTTTCTTCTCTGTTTTCCCAATTGCTGTGTTCCGTGCAGCGAGATGGCAGTAGCTCAGCGCCACCATCTGGCGGACACGATCAGCGTGTCAACGGCTTGCCCGATGCTTCCGCTGCCAACTTCTCCCAACAGCAACAGCAGCAAGCACAGCAGCAGCGCAACAATGCGGGTCAGGACTACAACAGGCGACAAACGCCAGCGGCAGGACATCAGGGCGCTGCGGCTGCCAACCATACCCAGGCGCCGCCGCAACCCACTGCCCAGTCGCCGGCTGGCAGTAACGAGTCGCGTTTCCGCCTCAGCACTGAAGCCCGTCAGAACATCCAGCGTCGCCGAGAGCAGGAGCTGGAGGAGGAGCAGGCCAGGCGCGAGCGCACACAAGCCAAGCTGCGAGAGCTGACCGAGCGCAAACGTGTCAGCAGTCCCACGCAGTCTCATCCGCCGCCGCAACAGCAGCAGTCGTCTGCCATGCCCAATCGTGGACAAGGACAGTCGGCACAGTGGCGGTCTGCCAGCCAGGACGAAATGGCCGGCGAAGATCGCCGTGACCAGCAGCGCCCATCGCGTCAGTTTGATCACGACCAGCAGCAGCCAGCGCAGCCATCTCAGCCCCAGCGTACGCGCATGCGTCGTAGCGACGTCACGCTGCGGCCAATGCACGACGAACGGCCGAATGCTGCCGCCAACAGCACTGTGGCGACGACTACGGCCAACAAGCCGACGACAGCAACTGCTGCGGCATCGTCCTCAGTAGAAACGTCGTCGGTTCAAGCCATGGACGTTGTCAGCAGCGCTACTTCTGGTCCACCGCCGGCAGCTGGTGGTCAGCCTGCACTGACGATAATGCGCAGGCAGCAGCAGCAACAACAGCATCAGCAACAGCCTGCTCCCGCGACTTCTGCCAGTACGACGTCCGCCTCATCCGAGAGCACACAGAGCGAGCGGAGATCTGCTCCGGCTGCCGTAGCCCCCGAGCAAGACCATCATGCAGCAGAGCGAGCATCGGCGACAGGTGGCCCTGCAGCACAGGATGCACCACCATCTCCTCGCCGGCGTCCCGCTGCTCCCTTGCGAGCCGCTCCTCCGCCGGCTACATCGGCGTGGGGCAATGTGCGCAAGTCGCCGGAAGTCGCCGCCCCTACGCAGCCGCCTTCGTCGAGCCTGCCCGTTGAGGAGTGGCCCACGGCGGAGCAGTCCAAGGACATTAAGGAGACGGTGCGGCCGGACGACGCCACCACACCTGGCGGCTACATGGACGATCGCGATCGTCCTCGCTACCCGCACCACGGCCATCATGGCGACGATGGGCACCACATGGGCGGCATGGACGACGAGGAGATGTACAGTCGGTACGGTCGCGGTGGTGGCAGCGGTGATGCCCGTGCTGCTGGTCCCGGCGGACCACACAACCAGCGTCAGCTGTACCGCGGTTATGACGACGAGTATGGTCACCGCCCGGACCGCCCCGAGGGCGGCGGCCGAATGCGAGGCAGAGGCCGAGGCAGCGCGCGCTTTGGCGACGAGCACCGCGGTGGTCGCGGCGGGCCCCGCCGTGGTGGCGGGGGCGGCGGCCAGGATTATCGTGATGACTACCGGTACGAGCCTCGCGTCCAGGGTCCACGTGAGGACTACGGTGGCTATGATGAAGAGCGATCGGCGAGGCGGCGGCCACGCGAGGATCGGCGTCGAGAAGAGCGCATGGAGAGTATTGAAAAGACGCGCGAGGCCACCGCAGCCATTGCTGCTGCTGCTCAGGTCGCGGCTGATGCGCAGGCCGACGCGGCTGACGCACAGAAAGAAGAGGGCGCCGTCGGCTTGAAGGACTCAGCTCCGTCGCCGGATGTTCAGGCTGAGCACAGGCCACGTCGCGAGAGACCTTCCCGCTCGGACGGCCCGTGGAAGCGCGGTGGCGACAACCAGCAGCAGCAGCAGCAACAGTCCGAGGGAGCAGATGGCCGCGCGGACCGTCGCAGGGAGCACCGTCGCAGAGACAACGACGAACAGCGCACTGGTGGCAGTCGCGATGCGCCACGCCCCAGGAGAGAAGAGCGAGGAGGTGAACAACAGCGCACGGAGCGTGGCGGCGAGCAGGATTCCCGTCCTGAGCGCGCCGACCGTGGCGATCGTCACGAGCGCAGAGACCGTGCAGAGCGAGGTGCTCGCCAAGACCGAGGAGACCGTGTTGAACGTACTGGCGAAGACCGCGGCGAGCGAGCAGAGCGTCCGGATCGGCGTGAGAGAGGTGGCCGCTCGGAGCGCGGCGGCGGTGCTGCACGTAACCAGCGTGATGCCGCCGACGGTGGAAACCGCGAGCGTCCGGAACGTCGCGAACGTACAGACAGACCCGACCGAGAGAGGCCAGAGAGAGGCGAGCGTGCAGATCATCGCGGCGAGCGCACAGACAGGCCAGAGCGTGCGGACAGACCCGAGCGTCGAGAGCGCCACGAGCGTGCAGACGGAGACAAGCGCACCAGGAAGCCACGCACCAGCGGCACAGACCATCCCCGGGCCGAAGCACGAGACAGCACTGATGGCGGCTCCGTCAGCAAGCCCAGCGCCAAGTCGCAGGCGGAAACATCGGACGCGCGTTCCAGACAGGACAAGCCAAGACAGCCTGCCTGGTCGACACCGTCAGCACGGCCCACGTTTACAGAGGCATCCACATCAGCCGCATCAGCAGCACCGAGGGATTCTGCGGAGTCCGTTCCTGCCGCTAAGCGATCGTCGCTGGACGAGTCCAGCGGCAAGGAAGGTAAACCTCAGAAGGTGCAGGACGCCGACCAGATCAGAGCAGCACGTGAGCGTGCCATTACCCGCCGCCGCGAAGCCAGAGCACTGGAGGAGAGCGCCAGCAAGGAAGCAGAAAGCCGCGAGGGGCCGCCACCCGCGCCCATCACATCGCTATCGTCCAACACAGGCAAGGAAGCAGCGGCAGCAGCAACGTCTACAGCCAGCACCAGACCGCCAAGGGCTGGCCGTGATGCCGTCGCGGCACCAGCACGTGGTCGCGGAGGCCATTCCGTCAACACTCGCCGCGGCAGCGGTGAGAGTGGATCCATGGCCACGTCCGGATCATCCACCAGTGTGGCGAACACCGGCACTGGCACGACGACGACATCAGCACCGCCCGCTCGCGGCGGTAAGGTCAAGGGCTATAGTACGCAACGGCCTGCAGCTCTTCTGCCCAATCCGTCTGTCGCTCCCCGATCGTCTGTCGCCAGTACTGGTAACCAAGCCGACGACAAGTCCGCCGAAGGGCGCTTGGGTGCTTCATCACAGCGTCAACGTGGTATTGGGAAAGCTCGGCGTGGCGCTCGCAATCAGCAAACAGCGAACAAACTGTCGCCCACAGAACCTCCAGTCAACTCTGGTCGGTCCAGTAGCCCAGCCCCGGATGCTGCGAGTGCACGGCCAAAGCGGCCCACAACACCCAAGGTCCATGTTCTAGATAGCGTCGACTTCAACTCGGCCATGGTGCATGTCATTGATGAAGTTCCAGAGAAAGGCAAGAACCAGCGGAGCGCTCCTCTTGTCGACGCCGGCTCCACGGCCGACGGTGATTTCCAGGAGGTTGTTTCACGCCGCAACCAGCGTGAGAAACGCCAGCGCAAGCAGCTTGAAGAGCAGCAGCAGCAGCGCCAGCAGGGTGATGCGACCGCGTCACGGGAATCGTCGCGTAAGACCGGCTCTGCTCAGGTTAACGGAGCTGCGGCGTCTTCGTCCCAGGGTGCTCAGTCGTCACGCGCTGTCGGTGCTCGCGCTCCCGTGTCCGCCACCTCGCCAGTTCTCTTCAGCGGTAGCAACGCCTCTGCCAGCTACGCCATGACGGCATCGGGTGGCAGCAGTACGTCAGTAAGCACCGGCGGCAAACCGGTGGAGAAGACGTCGAGCGCCTGGAGTGGGTCGGCGGCGTCGGGTACTGACTCTGGCGCATCGCCCGTCTCGCCCACAGGCCAAGCCGCCAATTCACAGCAGAACTTCCTGGCGTCTCCGTTCGACATGCCAGCACTGTACAACACGGTTGTTCAGCAGCAGCAACAGAGCGTTGGTAGCAGCACTGCCAACACGCCCAGCTCTCCCACGGTGCAGACGGCCACCAGCAATCATCCGTCGTCCACGGTGCACGAGATCCTTCAGGTGGGCCCCGACGGCGCCGGCGCCAGTTACAACCCGCCGCGCAGCCAGGGTGCTGTAGGTGACAAGAAGGTCGCCACCACCCCCGGTACTAGCTCTAAAGCCGCCACCGCAACCTCCAGCGGTGCTTCTGTTGCCTCGTCGTCATCATCATCAACGGCAGCAGCGGCCGCCGCCGCGAAAGCCAAGGCACGTGGTCGTGGGCGCGGCGGCACCAGGCGAAAGGAGACCACCGTTCGTCCTGGTGGCAACGACGCCACCACTACTGTGGACTCTGGCAAGGTATGTGCCACGCCGAGGCTTGGTTTGCAGCCTTATCGTTTCTTTGTTCATTTACTGTAAGTCTACAAATGTTCGGCTCATTCAAATTTCAGCATCCCAGGGCTAAAACCCATTTCGGCCGCATTAAAGTGTCGGCCAAATTTGACCAGGCCGAATATGTGTTGACTTCCAGTAGGTGCTGTAGAGAGGTGTACTGTAGATTGACCCCCCTCCTGGAAAATCTCGATAACTCTCAAAACGCGAACAGTGATATTGGTGATATTGAATCGGGTCAACTGCTCAACAGCAGCTGCAGCGTGATGCAACTTGGCTGGCCGGTTAGCTCCTGTGAATATGTGTGCTGTGCTGTAAATCAACTGCCTGTCTGCGTACATGTTTGAAACTCGCAACATGTAGGTAGCAATCTTTTGTAAGATTGACTCTGGTTAGCTTCTGAAGCCCCCGGTATGCGTGAGTGTGTTGGTCGACCGAAAAAAAGAGTTGCACCCACTTACTAAGGGCGCGTTTGGTTGGTACGACCTACAGCAAGATTCACCAGAACAGCGCGTTTGGTTGGGACTGCACCTGTTCTGGGTCGGCCAGAACATGTTCTGATTGCTCCGGCTTCGAGGCCGGAGCAGACTGAGCAGTTTCACTTTTTCACAGTGAAACCTGGCGGGAACATCGATTTTGGTCCCAAATGATCACGTGCATACGCTTTTGGGTTTGATTCGTAGTACCGTACAAAGTGACCATGGCGACCCATACACATGTCGAAGAATGCACCGCGTTTGGCACATTTTTTCACGAAAATGTGCTCTGTTTCTGGAGTACCGTTTGTTTGGCATGAGGCTGCGCATATGCACCCGCTGTTCAATCCTGTTCTAGATCGTACCAACCAAACACACCCTAAATGTACGCAGTTATTGGGGAGGGCTTATGACACTGGTATATTGCTAATACTTAGAGCCTGGTTCTATGTGTGTGCGTATGGCTTTCCTCTTGTAAGATAGGGTGATGTACGGAGTTCGTTGCAATGACGAGACAAATTCCCAGACTATAAACGTGGTGTCTTTTGTTTTAATTTCCGAGCAACGACCTTTTCGTACGTTTCACATTTTGCTGATGCTACCTGTCAAGATAATATGACGTAACGCATATAAGAACATTTTGTGTATCAAGCTATTCACTCGCTTTTTCTCTTCCTGTGTTTGCATTCTTCCGAACAGTCGGCTGAGCGCAAGAGCAGCAAGACATCAGCCAATATGGCCGCTGGAGACTCTGCAAAGGCCCGTCGTCCGGAGAAGAAGCCCAAGAAGCAAATTCTTGACAAGAAGTCCAAGGTAAGTTGATCGCGTAGCCTATTGTGTCTGTGAATGTGGCAGTGTTTTGTTTTGGCTAGGCAACACCGTCGACACTGTATCAAGAGAAGCATTGATTGATTTGGATTCCGTCTTTATGCTGCAGTTACATGTATGCCAGTTTTATGTTCATTGTTGGACCAGTAAAATCGTGCTCTTGTTTTGCACACCTGCTGGGCACCCTGTAAGAAGACCTTAGGGTCTGTTGGCAATGCCCAAGTAAAATAATAAAATTCAAAATACCTGCTCCGTACGAATCTTCAGCTGTCCTGCCTCGGGCTGCAACAAATAATAACAAATGAATGTTATAACATTCTTGGACTGTTGAGCACTGTACAGGCAGAATATTTCGTCGGTCAATAATTTCGCCCAACTCCAAAGAAAGGGAGTTTGTCTGGTTGTAAATTTCGTCCATGGATCATAAGAGTGGATTGAAAAGCTGGACCATCGACATTAGTCCGGCATTTCATTTAGTCCAAAACCTCCTTGGACGGAAAAAACGAAATTTAATTCCAGACGAAAATTTCTGCGTACACAGTATATGACGATTAGTATCTCATGGCGTACTTGCACACGTCATACAATGCAGAACAATAGTCAACAATCCATTGGCCTATTTTGTCTTGTGTTGTGCAGACGAGCGATGCGGACGAATCCGTTTCTCCCGCTGAAGGTGCCGGAGCAGAGTCGCATCCTGCAGCCGAGCCTCCGAGCACTGACAGTATGAAGCCAGTAGCCACTGCAGTCTCCGCCAAACTGCAAACACCGGGCGGCGCCGCTCTGCAGGCGGCAAGTATGCCCGGACTGGGCAAGCAGGTGTCCCCCGCTCCCATGGCCGGCAGCACCATCACGGGGCCTGCGTCGGCCATGTCAATGGGTATGGATCAAACCCTCAGTAACCATCCCTTCTCGTCCTGGGGTGGCGTCCAACAGCAGCAACAACAGACGGCACAGCAACCGCAGCAGCAACAACAAGCTAAGCCCGCCACTACCAACAGTACCATCAAGACAACGGAGCAACTGGAGCAGAAGACCCAGCTGGCTGCCTATAATGCTTGGAATACGGTGTCAACGCCCGCCCCCGATCACAGTCGGGTAGCGCACCCGGCGAGCGTTGCCGAAACCAGCAAGCCGCATGTCAGCAGTGGCACAGCCGGTAGCGCACCCGGCGAAGCTGAGAAAATCCCTGCCGGCCAAGGGTTCGCTGGTGCCAGCAAGATTGGCCTATCGGCCCAGACCATGTTCAATCCGTTCGCCTCGCTGTATCAGGGTCCTCCAGCCCAGCAGCAGCAACCCCAGCAACAACAACAGCAGCAGCTTGCTCAGTCCGGCTTTGTCCTCCAGCAGACGCGTGCGCAGGCACAGCAGCTTGGCCAGGCATCTGCCCAGGCCGCCGGCGGCCTTTCTGCCCGCTCCTTTGCTGCGGACAGCGCGCTGGCAAGCAGCATGATGGCGGCGGCTGCGGCGCCCAACTCTGCCACCAGCCAGTACCACATGCCGCACGGCAAGCCCGCCATGATGCTGAGCAATCCAGCGGCCGCCGGTGCATCGCAGCAGGCCATAGCCCGTCCGCGCATGATGCTCAACCAGGCGGCGTACGGCACCAACCTGGTCAGTCACCAGCTGCACGGCACTGCCGGAATGCAGCCCATGATGCTCAGCGGCTCGCACATGAGTGGCAACGCTGCACCGCCAGCCAATACCCTGGTCCAGTCACAGCAGCAGCATATGCGTAACATGCAGTATACCGCCAGTGCGTTTCCCGGTCAGGCGCAGCAGCACCTCGCCCTACGCCCGATCGACTCCAACCAGTCCGTCGGTGGATCTACGGCCGTAAGTTCGACGGCCGCTGTATCTTCGTCTGCGCCTCCGTCCAGTCAAGGCCGAGCCAAGCAAGTGCAAGGAGAAGCAGCAGGTAATGGCAGCTCGTCGCTCGCAAAGCACGTCGAAGCGAAGGAGTTCAAGCCGCAGCTGCACCGTCCTACCCTTGACGGTAGTGAGTCCACAGGTAGTTCTGTTAACTCGTCCTCCAACTCTAGTCATGTCCAGGTAATGTACAGACAGAACCCGTCACAGCAGCAACAACCTGCGTCGTTTGGAATGGTCGCCTCACAGTCAGACTCTGTGGGTCAGCAGCTGCAGTTTCAACAAGCCTCACAACAGCAGCAGCAACAACAACAGCAGCAACAACAACAACAACAGCAGCAACAACAGCAGCAGCAGCAGTTCTTTTCCCAGCCAGGTCAAGGCCAGCACCCTGGGGCCGGTTTTGGCCAGCTTGTAGGTAACCAGTATACGATCCGCTCATCGCTACCGCAGCAGACCAATACACTGAGCTCGCAAGTGCAGGCACAATCTCAGCTATTAGCTTCCCAGCAGCAACAACAACAGCAGCAGCAGTCCAACACTGCTCACCAGCTGCACAGCAGCCTGCAGCAGGCAGGTGCAGCCGCCAACCAGATGGTGCGCCCTTCACCGGCCGCACTGCAGCAGGCGTCGCAGGCGTATGCCATCGGTGCACCGCCGCGCCATCCCGGCACCGCGCTGCATCAGGCGCCAGGCGTGCCCCCCTCCGCCGTCGCCGGCCAGAGGCACATCTCGTCCGTCCCGGTCGGCGGTATGCTGCACAACGTGGGTCGAGGTCATCACCCCAGCCAGCATCACTACTCGCTACCCACGGCGGCGGCACAAGCAGCAGCAGCAGGACAGGTTGTCGGTGCCCAGCGACCGGGTGGTATGCACGCAGCAGCGGCAGCACAAATGGCCGCTGCAGCAGCAGCCGGACAGCAGCAGCAAGGTCAAGGGGGACCCGTTGACCAGAAGCGCATTGAGCAGCAGCGCGCTCTTCAGGAGGCGTCCACTCACATCCGCCACGCCAACGAGCAAGAGGCGATGTACCGTCAGCGCCAGCAGCAGACCAATTCTGCCGCCGCCGCTATTGTGTCCACGGCCACAGCAGCAACTGGCAACATGGCAGACGGGAAGTCACCGCTTCTACCCTATCCCAATGCCGCAGCGCAAGGTGCACCACGGCCGCCGTACATGCCCGCTCAGCAATCTCGCGTGCACCCTGCCTCTGCCGCTGCTGGTCCGTTTCCCGCCGCCCCGATAGGAGTCGCGCCGTATCATCACAGCTTTCAGCAGTCTGCGGCGCTGAGCAGTCGTCTTCTCCCTGCTGGCAACTCCGTCGGTGGTCTTCCACCCGTCGCAGCTTTGCGGCCTTCTGCACCGAGTACAGCGTCGAATTCGGCGCCCGCGCTAGGTTCTGCAGCTGACAAGTCCGGTGGTAGTGTGACAGCTGCTGCCACTACTGGTTCGGTTCCAACCGCTCCAGCCACCGGCGCAAGCTTTGAACCCATCGTTGTGTCAGACAGTACACCCCCAGCGGTGACGGCAGGAGTCGAGCAGCAGCGTTCCGCAGTGTCCGAGGTGTCCGCACCGCCATCGGCATCGAGCAGCTCTGCTACTGAGCCGGCTTCAGCCAGCGCGCCAGCAGCACACAGCGAAGTTAGTGCTGCTCCGTCAGCAGGGGCGAACGTAACAGCTGCGGCTACTGACTAGAGAAGCTGGCAGACTCTTCCAATTCGATATCACCATCAACGACTGCCGCCAGTGCAGGTGGTCTGCGAGCCGCAGCCACCACAATGGCCGCAACGTCGTTATGTTCCGTGTTTTGTGAGGCTGCCGTGGATCCAGCGAGTCTAGTCCGTTAGCGGCATGCGTACGGCGTGTATGCTTGCTTCTCTTTTGTGTGTTGTCAGTGGCATGTCCGCGCCCGTAGGAGGTGTATTGACTATTTTGTTGTGGGCACGTCTCAGTTCAGTTCTTCGCTTCTGGTCCCTAGCGGCTCTGCTGGCCGGCTGACTGACCCCGGACTCTGTCTCTGCCCGCTGCTTCTTGCCTTTTCCGCTCTTCTGTGGATCCAACAGTGCGCTTGCTGTTTGCTATGTTTGGCGGCGTCTGATACGACGCCTCCTTGGTGACCTGAACAAAAATGTGCTCGCCTGGCTCGGTTCACTCTGCCAGTGGAGCCGACGGCAGCAGATTGTGGCGGACACACACTCGTACACGTGGTGGCGTGTTCATGAATGAATCTCTCGCTTGTACTGCTACGGCCAAGCGGATGCAGTGCGCGCGTGCAAGCAAGCGGGCTCCTGTCTTCTCCATGGCATGTTTCTCGTCTCAATGGGGGGCCTTGCGCTAGTGGAGCGCGATAGAGAACTGCTGACACTCAACTACAATGACACCAGAACGACATCAAGTTGTATGATTTTGTGTATGTGTTTGGTTGTGGTTGTGTCGCAATGATGGTTCGTCGTGACGAACTCGCCAATCGATCACTCTCCGCCTGCTGATCTCCACCCAGCTACTGCTGCTGATTTTTATATTCTTTTCCTTTACTTTCTCTTCTTCTTCGCGATCGTTGCTGTAGCGTGTAGGGCCTCTCCGATTTGGCCTGAGGGGTTGTTTTTTTGCTCAGCTTTTGCCTTTTGGACCAGCACCGTCTGGGCCTGAGTTTTTTGGTTTCTGACTTGGAGACGGTGTGTGTGTGTGTGTACATGTATGTCGATTGTCGAATGCTGCGTGTGGTGCAATTTCTCGCTTTCTGCATTGTGTTGTCTTTGACCTTTTCTCTCTCTTTTTGTAGTGTGGAGTTCACCCGCTCCTCACTGCAATTTGTGGTGTCTTTGACTTTCTCTCTCTCTCTTTGTAGTGTGGAGTTCACCCGCTCCTCACTGCAATTAGTGGTGTCTTTGACTTTCTCTCTCTTGTTGTAGTGTGGAGTTCACCCGCTCCTCACTGCAATCATGTTGCTGTGCGCCTGCCGTTTCACTTCTCACCTGCGGGGAGCAGTCACCTCGTGTGCGTTTTCGTGCTGACCTGGTCGCTGCTTGTCGGGGCGACCATATTGGTCTTGTAAATGTGTCTGATATGTCTAATAGTATACATATAACATGTTGGGTACATACAGGCTGCCCGTGATCTGGAGCCATCCCGGTTCTGTGTGTTGGTTTCTTTCTTTCTTTTTTCTTGCTCGCAAAATGTCACCGGGAGACATTGCACACTGTCTTGTGCTGATTCTGTTTCGAATTGTCGTTTGTTTTGTTTGTTTTTGCTAACTACCAACTACTGCTGAAAGTTGTTTTTTTTCATACTGCTTTTAGCTGTTATTATTCGGCGTTGCTACCCTCATGCCTCTCTGGATATTGCCCCACAGGACTGTGTACTGGTCTGTCATGACTTCTAAACCGGCTCGTCTCTTCGTGTCCACTTTTCCATTCCCGTGCGGACGGAGAGTCTCTGTGCCGCGTCCGCACGCAGAATGGGTGTGTGTGTGCGTGTTTGTGTATGTGTATCCGTGTGTGTGTGTGTGTGTGTGTGTGTGTGTGTGTGCTGCCCTAACCGGGACTCTCTCACTAATGCATTGGAAGAGTATTTTGCAACTTAGTGTCGTAAACACCTGAAACTAGGGAGGTTTAGTCCCACGTAATCCGTGGGTACTTTACGTGTGTGTACCACGTGATATATATACTCAGTGACCCACGTACAGACGTTTTCTGATTCACGACATACCGTGTATGGAGGCTCACCCACGTTCCGCCAGAACGTGGGTGAAAATCAGAATGGAGCGCATTGTGCGAGCTGTGAGGGTGCTCAGCTGAAGAAGTTTCCGAAGCACGAAATCAAAATATTGGATGAGCTTCTTAGGCCCGGGTAACTTCGTCTTTGACCAGGTTTGGGCCTTTCACTTCATGCTTTTGTTTGTTCCGTGTGACTACACAACCCACGTGTACATGTATATGTGTACATGTATGTCGATTGTCGAATGCTGCGTGTGGTGCAATTTCTCGCTTTCTGCATTGTGTTGTCTTTGACCTTTTCTCTCTCTTTTTGTAGTGTGGAGTTCACCCGCTCCTCACTGCAATTTGTGGTGTCTTTGACTTTCTCTCTCTCTTTTTGTAGTGTGGAGTTCACCCGCTCCTCACTGCAATTAGTGGTGTCTTTGACTTTCTCTCTCTTGTTGTAGTGTGGAGTTCACCCGCTCCTCACTGCAATCATGTTGCTGTGCGCCTGCCGTTTCACTTCTCACCTGCGGGGAGCAGTCACCTCGTGTGCGTTTTCGTGCTGACCTGGTCGCTGCTTGTCGGGGCGACCATATTGGTCTTGTAAATGTGTCTGATATGTCTAATAGTATACATATAACATGTTGGGTACATACAGGCTGCCCGTGATCTGGAGCCATCCCGGTTCTGTGTGTTGGTTTCTTTCTTTCTTTTTTCTTGCTCGCAAAATGTCACCGGGAGACATTGCACACTGTCTTGTGCTGATTCTGTTTCGAATTGTCGTTTGTTTTGTTTGTTTTTGCTAACTACCAACTACTGCTGAAAGTTGTTTTTTTTCATACTGCTTTTAGCTGTTATTATTCGGCGTTGCTACCCTCATGCCTCTCTGGATATTGCCCCACAGGACTGTGTACTGGTCTGTCATGACTTCTAAACCGGCTCGTCTCTTCGTGTCCACTTTTCCATTCCCGTGCGGACGGAGAGTCTCTGTGCCGCGTCCGCACGCAGAATGGGTGTGTGTGTGCGTGTTTGTGTATGTGTATCCGTGTGTGTGTGTGTGTGTGTGTGTGTGTGTGTGTGTGTGCTGCCCTAACCGGGACTCTCTCACTAATGCATTGGAAGAGTATTTTGCAACTTAGTGTCGTAAACACCTGAAACTAGGGAGGTTTAGTCCCACGTAATCCGTGGGTACTTTACGTGTGTGTACCACGTGATATATATACTCAGTGACCCACGTACAGACGTTTTCTGATTCACGACATACCGTGTATGGAGGCTCACCCACGTTCCGCCAGAACGTGGGTGAAAATCAGAATGGAGCGCATTGTGCGAGCTGTGAGGGTGCTCAGCTGAAGAAGTTTCCGAAGCACGAAATCAAAATATTGGATGAGCTTCTTAGGCCCGGGTAACTTCGTCTTTGACCAGGTTTGGGCCTTTCACTTCATGCTTTTGTTTGTTCCGTGTGACTACACAACATTGCAACGTGGGTACGGGTGCCCTTCATCCACTTTACGTGGATCACCCACGTACGCGTTTCCGTTACGTGGGAACTAAACCTCCCTATTGGCTGAAAGATCAAGACAGCACTGTATGCACCACACTTTTGTTTTATACTATACTACTGTAGGCAGCTCCTAACTTTTCTGCATGGGCATACCAGTGTCAATTTGCACGTGACAGCGAATTTCCTCATTGATCACAACATAACTACAGCCATGCAGGGGTAAATAACAATAATATTAATATTAGGGCTCAAACGGTCACGGTTTTACCCCTGACGGTTAACTGCTAAGCTAACGGTCGGTTAACCGGTTATAACCTATAAGCCACGGCAATCCTGCGGACTCTTTTTTAACCGTATATTTGACTATACTCATTCAAAAAATGTACCCTATTCGGTACAACGCACACTTGTACATTCTCTTGCATGCTCATTCATACATACTCTCACACCAAGAGACCAGATATGACCGAGTTGACAGCCCAGAAATTGCGTACGCGTGCGACAGCCCGCGAAAGTGCACACTTTGCAACGACCTGATACTTGAAAAATTGACTGAAAAGTTACTGCGCAACCGTTATCTTTATCGGTTAACCGTTAATTCTTCGTAACCGGTCTGCAACCGGTTAATCGGACTAATCGTTTGAGCCCTAATTAATATTATAGCAATAAAAACTGCTTTATGGCAGTTTTCTAAAAAAAGTTATTGTGTTCTAGTCCATGGACCTCGTCTAAAAAGTAAGAAATTAACGAAATGTGATAGCCGAAAATTAAAATTTCACACAAAACCTCACAATAATCACGACACTTGAAGATCTAATAGTACGGCTTTCAACACTTGTTTATTCCGACACTTGTACTTGTACAAGTGCATGTACTGCGCCAACATGCTTGCATATGAAAGAGGACCACGAGGGGAAAAGGTCGTCTCGCATCCTGTGTGTGATTATTGTGAGGTTTTGTGTGAAATTTTAATTTTCGGCTATCACATTTCGTTAATTTCTTACTTTTTAGACGAGGTCCATGGACTAGAACACAATAACTTTTTTTAGAAAACTGCCATAAAGCAGTTTTTATTGCTATAATTTCTTTTGTTTTTTTGGCTAAAGGATATAACTGTGTAACCAATGGAATGCCCTAATGATGGCCTACATGTAGCGCCTCTGCATGTTATTATTATTATTTTATTTATTTTACTAGGGTGTTTCCCACAGACCTACTGTATGTTCTTCTTACGGGAGCCCCTATGTGTATCATATCAAATTCAATACCGTATTATACGCATTGATGTGCAAGCCTTTTCTTGCAGAAAATGGAACTAGTCTTGCATAAATGTATTCATGTTCTTCTGCAGGGGAATCATACGGGTAGTGGCGGTGATACTTTTTTTATACGCAAGTCATTCTGTGGATGTTGCAGGATTTCATGACTGTCATAAAATTGTCTTGTCTTTCAGAAAATTCAGATGTCCACACCCTAAATCACATTTACTTGAGAATTGTAACCAGGTGTGCGCCGCAGATGTTTTTGTTGATTCTGTGTTTATAATTGTAGTCATGGGTTGTAGCAAGAGTACATAACCCCCCAGAGTGTGCAACGCCGATCCAGCTCTGTGTAGGGTCTTGGTCGAGCGGAATCGGATCTTCTGATGTCATGCGTACACTTCACACCAGCGCAAGGCCAGTCTCGAGGCAGGGCACCATTGTTTTTGATCCAAGAGTACCCGCGACTCCCCGGGTTCCCCTCAGATGTGTACGGTATTATGACGCAAAGATCCGATTCCGCTCGACCAAGACCCTATGCAGAGCTGGATCAGGCGTTGCACACTCTGGGGGGTTATGTACTCTTGGTTGTAGTGATAAGGTCATCCGGCATCATATTGTAGTGAAATCGTAATCCTGTTGATGTCGATAAAACTTTTGGAAGCAGTTCAGTGGCTTCAAAGTGTCCACGATTGTCTAAAACAACACAGCAAAGTAGGAACAATAAACATGCATTAAAATGTAAACAAATACATCGCTGAGTCCGACATCTCGTTCCAACAACTACACTGATCCTGAGGATATAAGGGGCAAGGATATATGGTTTTAGGTACTGAGAGATAAACAAGGCACTCCATAATAGTAAAATGTTACACGAGTTCGGGGGAGTATGAATGATATCCAGTCAAACCTCTTTAGGACGAACATCAAGGGACCGATGGCATTTGCTCTGTGAGTTTGTGTTAATACAATTATTTCTCCAATAGAGACACGAATAGATGTCTTCTACGGCGAAAGATTCTAAGCCAGACCAAACCATTGACTCGTCTATTATGAAACAAATGAGTCACTGAACTTTTCTTTAGCAACATGACGGCAACTGAAACAACAACAGAGAAAATACGTTACATGTATAGCACATTCTTGCAGGTACTACAAACAGATTGCAGATCGTAATTCTTGCTCTACCGGCACGCAACTTTATTTGGGGCAGTGCAATCTCGGCGCTACTCACAAATCAAACAGCCCAGACTCGAGTAAACAAATCCAATCGTACGAGATTTTCACGGGACGAGACTGCACCCATTGGCTTGTTTCGTATGAAGCAAACAAGTCACTGAATGCATGAACCTCTCCATAATGGAGATTTTCCCTGATATGCGAATTTATTTTGCATACTAGTACTCGGCCAATGCGTCTTTGAACCTTTCCCTCCAGTTTGGGAACTGCAGACGATGCTATGCCACTGCAAAATTCAGATTCTACCCTATGATCGGAGCACGGAATGCCGGAAGCAATCATGACCAGTGCCTTACTTGTAACGTACCAATGTACAATGCACATTAGTATTTCGACAACACATCTATTTAAAGCCTCAGCAGCAACATTATCCTTACCGTCAAGAAGGTGAACTCGCGTTCTTCGCACACTGTTGGCAAGGGCAAAGAGAAACGAATGGATCTAAATCCGAATAAAATCAGCACACGTTTCCGGAAATGAAAGGGTGAGCATAAGCAAATGAATCGAAGGAAGCTGGTCAACTCAGAGATCACCTGTCATAGAGTATTCCGTAAAAGGAGGCCTCGACAGCAGAAAAGCTAAATTTAGAAAAGAGATCCTGTCAGCTTTTCCATTATTAATTTTTATTGTATTCCACCTAAAATCAGCACACTTTTCGTAAATGAAAGAGTCGACACAAGCAAATGAATCAAAGGGAACTGGTCAACTCACCTATCATTGAGTAATATTCCGCGAAAAGAGGTCTCAGCAGAGCCGAAGCGAAATAAGCCAGGACACGAAATATCCGAAACAGCTCATGCAAGAAGCAGTTCCAAAGAAGGAAGTTCCTCGCGCATGCACATCCGAAAACGGACTGCTCTGCATGCAACACAATGTCTGCCGTGCACGTGCACAGCACGCGGCTACCACGCGTTAGTAGATCTAATACCGAGCACCTTACGTAGAAACTTACGTAGCCTAAGTGAAGTACCGAGCACCTTACGTAGAAACTTACGTAGCATAGCGGTGTCGTTTTTTCTGCCATGTGAACACAATAATAGAAAAGCTGACAGGATCGCTTTTTTTAAAGCTGACAGGATCGCTTTTCTAAATTATCAAATTTTTGATAGGGCAATCCCCACATGCACAGTACAGGCCTTCTTACAGGGTACGAGTACCCTAGCCCGAACAATTAATTAGGGGCCGTCCATAAAAATTAATATCGAACTTTTTTCACAAAACGGAATGCCTTATGGGCCATGGGGTGGGATGGGAGGGGGTTGACCAATTTCGTTTCAGAAAACATTGATTCATGTACATGGCTGTTGTATTATGCATGTATGTCGACTTTTTTATGTTCTGAGGGAGAGGGAGGGGTTGGGTCTAGGCACCGGCGGATTATGCCGGCAGAAAAATTGGCAGAATTCGGTACTTTTTCTGGTAAGTTTCATGCATGTTTGGTATGTGGATGAGCAGCATTCGAGGAATTGCCCGCCATAAGGTTTGTATGGTTCTGCCAATTTCACTGCTTTTCGAGCAGAATCTGCCACCTTTTCGAGCAGAATCCGTAGTTGGGTCTAAACCATGGTACCAGGGAGTTGTCAAATAAACTAAAAATAATTCGTTTGGTGAAAAAAGTTCGATATTTACGGAGGGCTCCCTAGTTTCACAAATTTTCGGTACTTTCGGTGGATTTGTTTCACGCCTAAAATTTCAATACACCGAACAAACACTTACACACATAATCCAATAGGGAACTGCTTCTCTGTACCTAAATTTTCTGTTCACCTAACTTGGCCTTTTGCCCGCCTCACACCGACGATATTGAGCACCTAAGATTTCTGAAATTAGAGTAATTATGGTTCGGGAAGTGGCGTATACTGTAAAACGGTTTATTTCAGCTTCGGAGTTGTTTTAGCGAAAGGAATGTTTTCGCTATTAAAAGTTTTGCTGCACCGATCGAAATTTTGCATCTGCAGAACATGTTAACAGTTCTCTTTTTTGCTCTGAAACTTGGATCGCTAAAGTATCAATTCGGTTCTGACTAAGAAAACGCTAAAAATGTTACCCGCCAAAAATTAGCCGTTCTACATTATACATAATGATAAAATATACGGGGACTGCACGAGCTGCAGGACACCGGTGTAAAAATCAGCGGGGAAAATGTGCACATCCTGGTAACGATAACAAAGCCGAATGAATTGAATATCACATTGTACATGTGCATCAATGCAATTTGGATCCGTGAATTCGCAGGGCAGCGATCCATTTAAACTAACGTTACGCACACACACGCACACACACACACACACTTTGTTGTACAGGACTATCACCTGTGGAAATAGAAAGAAATTTACTGCAGACTGTGCCCAGTATTGGCTGTTCACATTCGCGTCACTAAAATCGTGATGTCTCAGAACCAGGAGTTTACGATAGCAAATGTTCGCGGAGCACTACGGCCGCACACACACTCTGGCTAGCATGATTCTATTTTCTTGCAAAGTTCAAAGTTTGCAATTTGGCGCCTCTTGCAAAAATCGCAGCTGTTTTCACGCCGCAAAGCATTACGAGGGCGAGGGAGCCCACTAAACGAACACCGGGTATGTAGGATGCATCACGCATGCTGTAAATCTGTAACCAGCTACATGTATGCTCTTCCGGATCCGGTTAAAAGAGGCCTGACTGTACTGCTTACACAGTACTGTAGTAGATGGTATATAGAAGCCTTGCTTGGTAGTTTTTAACATGTTTTCCAGTTTGACGGCATGTTACAAGGCGAGGACGTACAGTGCTCCTGACTACAGCCATAACCCGGTTGGCAGAGTTCCGGTCTTGCATACGGTTCAAACGGTCGCAAGACCGGGCCTCTGCCGACCGGGTTATGGTTGCAGTCAGGAGCACTATGCATCCTCGCCTTGTGACATGCTGTCGAAATCGAGTACAGTACATGTACATGTATGTCAGGCTCCACACAGCAAGCACTCAGGTGACATTCAGCATGAAGTGACAACTGTGACAATACAATCAAATCAAGAAATCGTGAAGACGGTGTGGGTATCTCAAGAGACTGAGTGACAAAAAAAAACAGCACAAACACACAGCAGCTCGCCGAGACGCTCGGAGCAGCTGCTGTAAGCGAGAGCGGAACAAAAAGTAAATATAGGATAGAGAAATTGGATAAATAGGAACTATTCATGTTTCTGTAAGAGTTTGCAGGCTGCGAGAGACAGCCAGGGAGAACAGAATTAGAAAAAACTGAGCAGGTCAAAATTCAAAAGGTCAAAAGGCAGTTAAAGAAAGTAATAAAGGATGGAAAAAATCTCTCATTGCATTCAGGCATTGCAGAAGTGAGCAATCGAAAAGCAGATGCTAGATATGTTGTTATTATTGTTTTTTCTTCTCTCGTGTCAGCCAGCGTGCAAAGCAGCTGGGCCACCACCAGCAGCAGCAGCAGCACGATGACCACCACTACCACTCCACTGTAAAAAGATGCCCGCGAATGTGTGTAGGGAATAGCGACACAGGAGCGTGGCACCCACACGGAAGACTCGTCGTGTGAAAATCGAAAAACCGCGAAGAGAACTGCAGAGTACTGTGATGCCATTTGAGAGCACTGCCGTACTCGGCACAATCAACAAGAAACCGATGCCAGGAACAAGGGATGAGGGCAAGGGACAGGGCAGCTAATGATGCTAACAAGCATGCACCACCCACCATCAGCATCATCATCATCAGTAGCAGCACCAAGCCGTGCTCCAAAACTGCGTAAGTCCCGACATACATCTGGAAATTTGGCCAACAAGCATCATAGCATTAGCAGCAGCAGTGATGACTGCCCTGGGATTAGCAGCTCGCCGCGGCGTCTTGCACGCACGTGGTGGCAGTCAAGACTCTCTTCACCGGCAGTGCGGCATTCAGTCGACAGACACCGCTTGTCTTGCAGCATTCAGTCGACAGACACCGCTAGTCTTGCAGCACCGGCGGGGTATCGGTTCCCAGCGTCGTCCGCAGAGTGGCAGAGCTGGGCGCTGACAGGATCGCCTGGCCGTCAATTGTGGTAGCAACAGTTGCCGAGCTGCTGCTCGCCTGCATCGCACCCTTGGGCAGCGAGAACATCGACGTGTCGTTGGCGGAGAGGAACGACGGAGAGCTGGACGATGAGGTGGCCGGGGAGCTATCGTAACTGGCCGCTTGATCGTCCTCACTGTCGCGGCACGCTCCTAACGTGTCCAGTGCCGACGAGGGCTTCACCGACAGCTTGTTTGTGAACTTCCAGCCGTGGGTGACCTCGTCCAGCGAGAGTCGCTTCATCGCCTCCTGTTTTCTAAACACGTACTCTCTCTGCACGTGACCGTCGCATGGGCACGCCGTGGAAGACACCAGTAAGAAGCCGCTTCTCTCCAGCAGCGTGAAATAGTCGGATTTCACCCGTTTCAGATCCACTTGATTCTTTTTCGTGGCTGTTGACTCAGACAATCCGAACTTCGAGAATAGATGCGAGGCGGCCAAGCCGTCCGCTGATCCGGTCAGCTCCATGTTGTCACCGTCCTGGATCAGGATGAGATAAGGCATGACAGAACTGTTCGCCGTCGTGCCCTGGTGCCGACTGGGCCTCGAGCTGGGGAATTGACATGACGCAGTCACGACGTCAGCGAAAGTGGCAGGGGTAGTCGTCTTGTGCAGGCTGCGAAGTCCGGCTTTGATCGATTCCTTGACAGATCGTCGGCCAATCGGGGAGCCCGCCGCCGACGTAGATGGGCTGTTCAACATCCGACCGACTGGTCCCTGGAGGTTCTCCACGAACTCCACAGCACTCAATTAAATTTTCACTTGTTCTACTTGAAGGTGAAGTGATCAAAAGCAAGGCTTTCACTTCGATTACGGCCCATGGGAAATGATTATTGTATCAAGATTGGCCTGTCAAACAAACGAACGTGTACCAAGAAATAATTGATCAGCTAATCAGAAGAACTATTATGCCGAGACATTTAGAAAGTTCTTTCCAGTCCGTGCAAGGAACATCGGCACGCGTGCACGAGTTTGAGTTTGACTCTACTGACTGACACAAGAGCTTGCAGCCTCTTTCTTTTTTCCTTTCTCTTTTTTCATGTAGCTCCCGGATCCCCCCCCCCACCAAATATTTTTTGATTCGGGGGATCCGGGAGGACCGGGACAGTAGATCCAGTAAATCCGTACCGGATACCGTGCATATGCAACCATGAACCTCGCGGGGACACGTGGCACGGCCGCGATCGCGCGCACGATCGTACGACAGTCTAACTACAAAAAAATTTGTACTCGTACTGTGTCACTAGAGAGTTTTCGCACGGCGTGCAAAGCGCTCATTTGACGCGTTCGAAGGTCACGTGCCACGTTCAGAAGCGAGGCAAACGCGCGTTGCCAACGTGGAAACCGGCCTCATCACGTTGGCACTTGATGGCCCAGCACGTGCGATTTACGCAAAGTTCTAATGGTTCACCATGTTCACCTGCTGCGAATTGCGCGAAAGCTCTTTTCAAGTGCGTCACGCACGTGAATAGCCTCGCGTTCGGCGTTGTCACGTTGCACGCCGTGCGAAAACTCTCTACTACTAGGAAAAGCCAATGGCGTCTTTGCTGGCATGGCAACGACTTGCGGCGCGCTCCTTGCTCGTTCATTTTTGCTGGTCACAGCATACGTCACGCCGTGAAGTCTGAGGCCTCGTTTACACGACAACGATTGAAAAACGTTTTTGTCAAAAACGTTTTCAAAAGAATACGCTTCCACAGATTTTGATAAGAGCGTTTACACGACAACGCTGAAAAACGTTTCAAAAACGTTTCAAACGAAAAACGGCCTTCAAAGTGTTTTTCAATCGTTTTCGTTCCGTTTCGTTCTCGTGTAAACGGCAAAAACGTTTTTCTAGTACGAGCCCTGTACTCAAAACATGCCACCGCCAGCCTGCGCCAGGCCAACTTCTTGCACGTGACCATTGCGCGCCGAAAAACGTGTTGCAGTGTACACGATTATCGTTTTCGTGTAAACAGCAAAAACGTTTCGAAAACGATTGAAAAACGTTTTTCAATCGTTGTCGTGTAAATGAGGCCTGAATGCAAGTCCAGCGCGAGCGACATTTGAAGTAAGTTGATTTGAAGAAGACGAACATTTCAGAAGATGTGACGGGTTTTGGTTTGCCATCATATTAGAGCAGACGTTTCGAGAACGTCGTTGTCGTTTCAACTCGAGAATAATTACAATGCCAGTAGTTTATTTTTGGAATGGAAGATACTAGTATTGAACCAGAAGCCCGTTGGTGTGTTCAGTCGTGACAGAAACACATTGGTTTTGTTTTGTTGATATTTTCGTCATAGAATTGTCTCATTTGAAAATGCCTAGTCGAGTGAACATCTCGCCGTATCGCAGCCCAGTGTTGAATCGCGTGCTTGCTCGCAGCGCTGGTAGCAGCATTCTGGCGTCATGCCTAGCCTGGGGACTGCTCAACTTAATCGTGGCCGTCTGCTTGGCTTTCGACGTGACTTACGGTGCATGGCTGACCCACGCTGCTGCTCAACACCTGGGCCCCGTGTTGCAAACAGCGGTGACGTGCGCCGAATACGTGCTCTGTGGCATCTGCTCGGTCAACGTTCTGGTGCATGCCTTCCGCTTCGGTAGCATACCCGTAGCGGATGTCACAATGACCACTGGTCCGAGCCAGCTGCTGAAGCAAGCCCCGGGCTCTGGTGCACTGGTGGCAGACTTGCACAGGGACGGTGCGAATGGCTGTCAACAGCAACAGCATGCCACAGCGGTGGTGAACATTGCCAGTCCGGGACTGCCCATTGCACCCATGGGCAATCTGGGTAGTGGATACATCAGCAGCACGCCCCGCGCCATGTCCTATCGCTCCGGCGGTGGCTGCAGCGGGGCCGGAGGTCGCACGCCGGACTCTCACGCATCGAACGGCGTTCGCAAGCGCCGCACCGTGTCCAGCTCGTCGTCGACGCCGTCGTCGTACCGCCTGCCGCTCGGCGGCGACGGCAGCATCGCCGACCTGCAGTCACTGACCGAGTATCTACACACAAGTCCGCTCAGCGTGGGCAGCGACAGCAGCTTTGAGTCGCTCAACATGTCCTCGGCGAATGGATCATCGCTATACGCATCGTCGGCTGCATACAGTGGTTTCAGTCCGGTACAGACATCGCCAGGCATGACGGCGGCACACCACGACATGACCACGCGAGACTTCTCGCCGCTGTCGGCACGCTATCAGGTAGCCAGCCGACCGCCGAGCTCCCAACACAGCAGTCCGGTGTCGCCGGCTCAGGACGGCGCCTGCCACCACAAGAAGTATCTCACCGACGTGTGGCTGGTGCAAGGCGTAGAGCGCGACATGCTCGACTTCTGGACGGAGAAGTGCCGACGCTGGCTGGCGCGCGCCATTGTGCAGCCACTAGCCGTCGAGATCGAGACCCTGAACAAATCGCTGAAGAACATCGGCTGCGTGCACCTGCAGCTTGGCCAGGCGGACAGCCACGCTGTGCAGAAGGTGGGCTTAGGCGATGCCATGCGCCAGCTACCCAACCTCTCGCTGGTGCTCAAGTACCTGGACCTGTGCAGCAACCAGGACTACCTGGTGTGGCGCGTCAAGGAGCTGGCGCGGGGCACCTGCCTGAGCTCATTCCGCTGGGACGGCGGCGGTCGTGTGGAGCGTGGCGACTGGGATTCGTCGCTGCCCACCGACGCGGCCATCGTCTTCCATCTGTTCTGCACGTACATGGACTCGTGTCTGCCGCCGAGCCCGCGCATTCCCGACCGCCGCACGTTCACCCTCCAGTACGTCAAACCTCTCTCCGCCGCCATCATTGCCAAGGAGACTCGCACCGGTGCACCCATGACAACGGCAGCGGCGACGAAATCCTCGACGTCCTCGCCGCCGCGCAAGTCCGGCGGCTGGCTGGGCTCCATGCTGTCGTCTCACCTCGCATCCACCTTGAAGTCGACGGCTGACCGTGACGGGGATTCGTCGTCGTCCGCCGCCAATCTCGCTCACCTCTCCGACAACCTGCACTTTGTGCAGAGCGGCGAGCGGCCGCCGCACTATCAGCTGGCGATCAACGGCAAGACGGTCGACGTGGGCGCCGGGCGCAACAACCTGTTCCACTCGATGCTCTACTTCCTGTACCACGTCAAGAATGTGGAGCGCGGCATGCTAGGGTCCGTCAACCTGCCGTTGGCTGGTTTGGACATACTCAGCGTGGTTGCAGATGTGTAGCGCTGCGCACTCAATCGTTAACGCCACCTCCACTGTTGCCGGTACGCAGATAGCAAGTTGCCGTGCGTTTGATTGCGTTCTCCGCAACCATCGGGTCAGCGTGGATATGGCACCGTGCTGTGATCGTCCAGCTTGTCATTGCCTCCGTACAGAGGTTGATCCTGTCCCCAAGGCCACAGACATGTACACCGTTGTTGTATCATCTTGGAGTGGGAGCACGACTTTTTAGCATTGTACCACTCCTCCATCAAGATGTTCGTTTACGGACGAGTCCGTGTCACAGTTGATGCGGCTTTGCGTAACTACATTCGTGCCTGCTTTCTAGCCCGTCCAGCCAGCCTGTGTTGCTATGTCCTCCGCCCTCCATGGCAGCGTTGCTGTGTTATTTATTATCATGTTCCGTTGTTCCATTGTGATATGTTAGGCTGTGCTGCGATTTTATAATTTTTTTAAAGAAGGCGGCTCAACGGAGCTCACGTTTCCGTCTGACTGCTAACTAGTCGGTGTGTGCTTTACCAGCTGAGCAGACCGAGACCGTGTTGGCCCACGATACTGACTGTGTTCGTCCGTCGGTGTGTGCGAGTGGGTGTGTGGGTGTGCGCATGCACTGCAGGCGTTGACGTGCACATAATATTGCGCCTGCGCGATGTGTCTATTCTCGCTGTCTGCGCTCGTGGTTGACTGTTGTACGTACGCACACGAGAGATCCCCCGAGTCGAGTGCTTGCCAGCTGTCAGTACGGTATAGCGCGAGTCTTGGCGCTGGAGCGATGACATCATTATGACATCACCACACTGTTTTATTGACCTTGCCACCAGGGACTCGCAGGCTGTAGTAGTACTGTACCACTCCCTGCTTGCCATATTCCATAACTGGACCACTGTTCCCACCGGAGCAGAGCTATATATTTTCTTGACTGTCATGTGTACGTGTTGTGTGGCTTGAGCGGATATTCCCCTGTTTTGTTTGCTCCGTAGCAAGTTCAAGTTTTTTTACACAAGTATAATTTTCCGTTCTGTGAGATGTGATCAGAATTGGATTTGTCTGGCTTATTCTGATGGTTTCGCCACAATGCTGTCGATCGCCAATCCTTGTTTGCGCTGCATAGTACTCGAACAGGTGTGTGTGTGTGTGTGTGTGTGTGTGTGTGTGTGTGTGTGTGGGTGTGGGTGTGTGTGTTGCTTTTGTAGATGTGAACTGTTTTCACCTGCAGCAGCACATGTGCATGTTTTCATTCTAAATGTTTTGCTTGGACAGGATGGCTGAGGCGGAGATTGCACAGATTCCAGCATGGTATGAAGCCTGGCGTTACGAATCTTATGTCCTCGTTCCTCGTTTGCTATCCCAATACGGGAGAATATGAAACAGACAGTGCATGCCACTGCGCCTGTGGGTACAAGTACAGTTGTGCTTTCTGAAATCCCAACCAAAAATGAAAATGCGAAGCTGGCGCCCTGGCCTGGCCAGCTGGCCCAGTTCCGATTACATCATTGTATTTGTACATGTGTACGTCCAGCCGCATTCGTGCCACTTCCAGGGCGTTAAGGGTCGTGCCTGTTGAGGGTGCCAGCTTTGCAACTCTGGGTCGGATTTCTGTGGCATGGGGCTGACTTTTTATTGTGGAAGCATTCATTGTTTGTGCGTGTGTTTGTGTGCATGTGTGTGTGTGTGTGCGCGCGCGCGTGTATGTGTGTGTGTGTGCAGCTCTGGGTCAGACTTACACAAGACTGGCAACTCTGGGTCGGATTTCTGTGGCATGGGGCTGACTTTTTATTGTGGAAGCATTCATTGTTTGTGTGTGTGTTTGTGTGCATGTGTGTGTGTGCGCGCGCGCGCGTGTATGTGTGTGTGTGTGCATGGTTGCAGCCCGCGCTCGTGCCCTGCAGCTCTGGGTCAGACTTACACAAGACTGGCGGCTGGAGTACACGTGGATGCACAGAGTCATGCATGCAGCAAGCACCTATAAGCTACACTGACCCAAGCTCAGCAGCCGGTTGTTTGTGCATGCGTTATTAGTCATGGTAAGAACAGCAGTCGTATGCTGGGTGTAACACATATGTACATACGTGGCAGGGGCGGATCCAGGATTTTTCCAAGGGGGGTTCAGTTTTCTTCCGCCCTTATAAAGGGCGAAAGAACGGGCTTTTTCCAAAAAGGGCCGAAAAGGGCGAAAGAAGGGCGGGCACCTTTGGGAAAGGGCTAGAGGATAGGCGCTCTGATGTCGAGCGCTCGAGCGCAGGTAGTGCTTCAGCCATTTCAAGGAAGTGTTGCTGCGCTCATTCTCCGCAGAGGTGACGGGTAGTGTTGAAGCAATCCGGAGGAGGACGTGGATGTTCGGGAAAACATCATCATCGCAATGCACAAGAGCTCGTGGGGTAGCTTGAAGTGCACCAGACTTCTCTGCTGCGTCCTTCCATTTCCTGACCCACTTTCGGATGTCAGTTGATATAGTTGAAGAGCTTGGCAGATCATCAGAGTACGTGTCGACCAAGCGTTGAATGTTGGCAAGTAGGCCTTTCCCATATCGGCCGGCCGAAAAATTCGCCCAAAGTAGCCTTTTCAGAATATCGCCGATCTTTTCGCCGAATTCTGAGATTTTACCAAGAAATCGCCGAATATACATGTACATGTACATGTAATAATAATAATGATATCTTTATTAGGATGACCCAGA
Source organism: Sycon ciliatum (assembly GCF_964019385.1). Taxonomy (NCBI): domain Eukaryota; kingdom Metazoa; phylum Porifera; class Calcarea; order Leucosolenida; family Sycettidae; genus Sycon; species Sycon ciliatum. The sequence goes on along the minus strand of NC_088655.1, from coordinate 9,836,097 downwards.
GGCTTGTCGCCTATCAATACCTTATTCCTTGGACTTTTGCTGACTTGGCTCCTAGACTACAAGTACAAGGGGTTCACCGCTTTGAAGGGTGTACATGTATGAGCTAAAGTGAAAGTAGTACAATGTACATGTTTTGCAGGGTCGTGGGCAACTGGGCATGACCGCTCGTGTGCGCCTGCGTCACGGCCAGTGGGCATTTCCCAAATCGGCCGGCCGAAACATTGGCCGAAAATAGTGGTTTTGAAGAAATCACCGATCTTTTAGCCGAATACGCAATTTTCGCACTGAATTCGCCAAAAATTGATGTTTTAGTGCCTCAGTAGCATGCAAATACAATTTCTGTAATCATTGTCGTGTGGCTTGAGTTTTTTTTGCTCGTACTTGGGTGGATGCAAATTTGCGAGCTCCTGACCTTTACTCCTTTTTTCGGTTTCCCGGGGCACTAGGCCCTTGGAACACCAGTAAATAGTGATATAAATTATAATGGCCGGGAAACTCGACCCCAATACGGACATCGCCGTGCTTACTGATGACGAGCTCAAGGAGCTCATCCAGCGACTGGGACTGGAGTTCCCCAGAAAGGCGAACAGGCCAATGCTGATTGCCCTACTGAGAGGATCCAAGGACTCGGCTCCCGTAAGTCATGCTAACCCTGATGTAGCTAGCCTTTGCGCCGCACTCTCCGAACTTACCGGGGTAGTAAGGGAATTGAAATCAGAGCTAAAGACGATGAAAGATGTGAATGTACAGCTGAGAGATTCCGACAGGGAAATTCAGGCGTTGAAGGACGACGTGCAAAAGCTCCGACGTGAACTGCATGCTGAACAAGATCACCAATCCCGTTTGACCCACGTCCACGCTGACCCTGGGGATACAACTCATCTCAGAACTACTACAAGTAGTACTCTCCCCATGCACTTTAGTATGAGTACCGACGCTACCCCAGACCTGTCACACACATCACCACGTGCACCGGTACAAACACAAGGCCCAGCTGCACAGCTTGAAAATTCGTACGCAGACTCCGCAAGGCAGCCACCAAGGCCGCATGCACCTGGCCACGACAAACGTCCGCAAAAGCCAAACCACCGTAGGGAGGAGACATCGCGGTACACAGCACCGAAAACACCCAAGAGTGCACCTGGACTCGTAGGACGACCCCGTGTGACGGTGTACTACATTGGAAATGTTGACCCGGACTGCGATGCGGATTCAATAGCTGAACACTGCAAGGCACAAGGTGTATCTGTAGTACAAAGCGTCGTGTACACCTCCGTGCACTTTAGAACAGCCTCTGCTCGTATTACAGTCTTGGTCACGGACGCCAAGAAGGTCGCGGAAGAATCGTTCTGGCCTGACGAAGTTGGCCGTACTGTAAGAGAGTGGCGATTTGGTACAGAGGCCTGGGCCACCAAACCCGTTAAAGCATAATAATGGCTCACACCACCGACCCACTCCCCTTGAACCCGCATGCTCAACACACCAATCGGATCAGCAAGAAGCTTAATCTACACGCCGCTCCGTTTCACCCACACACCCACCACCTGACCCAGCACAGTAGTACACTTAACATTGGCCACATCAATATACGCAGTCTACGCCACAAACTGTGTGAAGTTGAAAGCATAATGATAGAACAGCAACTGGATATATTAGCCATATCCGAGACCTGGCTAGATAACAGTGTCTCTGACCTGGAAGTGCATATCCGTGGAACCATCCTTTACCGTAGAGATAGACCATGCATGACAAGCTGCTCGTGTCTCACAGCATGCGGCCCCTGCAAGAAAGGTGGCGGTGTGTGCCTTTATGTGAAAGAAACCCTCAGAGTTTCCCTGGACGAACGTTACTCACATGATGCCCTAGAGCTTCTTTGCATACGATGTACGCCACAAAGAGGATCCGAGACATTGATCGGCTGCATCTATCGCCCGCCAGGTCAGTCCATTGACTACTGGGACAGTCTTGCTGCAGCTGTAGACTGCGCCGATTGCGAAGAGCTGTACTTGTTGGGAGACCTCAATGTAAACTTCCTGGACAAGCAATCAAGTACCTATAAAGCCCTATACAACACCATCCTCCTGCCCCTTAATCTCTCCAACTTAGTAAACGCCCCTACACGCATTACACGGCAAACCCAAACCTCTATTGACTGCATTCTCACGAATTCGGAAGACGCCACAACCGCCTCAGTCTTTGACTGTGAATTCTCTGACCATCGCATTATCACAACCTCCGTGCCTATCACTTCCCTGCAGCCTGACACGCCAGACCACAAGCCAAGGCAGCCCAGTCGAGACTATAGTTCGTTCTGTATGCAGGAATTCCACAAGTTGCTGAAATCGGTATCCCTACACTCTTTTTCATCCACGAACCCCCACCAAATGGCCGCTGAGTGGGTGAAGAAGTTCAACTGTGCACTGGATGAACTCGCGCCAATTGTCTCACGAAGAGCGGGGAGGCCTACCTCGAAAGTAAGATGCCCTTTCATGACTGAGGAGCTACTGCACATGATACGACAACGCAAAAGTGCCTTCCGCCGATTAAAAGCCTCAGCTTTCCAAGATCCAGTTACTGCACTCCAATTCAGGCAACTGCGCACCCGATCCAACAACCTGTATCGCCAGCTCCGCAACAAATATTTTTCGGAGCTCTGTCAAGACTATGAACAATCTCCTCGGAAGTTCTGGTCGGCGATCAATGGCGTAACAAAACGTAAACCCGCTAAACCCAAAACCTCAGTCGAAGCAGAGACGCTGAATAGATATTTCCATTCAATCGTTCACGACCCCGATGCCTCCTACAACGTACCGCTCGGGCCGGTCTCCTCCACCGATTTGGAGTCGTTCGCATCTGTCACCATTGCGGAAGTAGAACTTCTTCTACTAGACCTGAAGCCGCGCAAAGCCCCGGGTCCAGACAATATACTGCCCTGTCTTGTGAAGTCTGCCGCTTACATTCTTGCCCCATCTCTAGCAATCCTGTTTAATGCCTCCTTTTCTTCTGGTATACTCCCGTCCACGTTCAAAGAAGCGAACATTTGCCCAGTGTTAAAGTCCCAACGCAGTGACAGATCAGACCCGTCCCAGTACCGACCCATATCCCTTAGTAGTGTCATTGCCAAAGCCCTGGAGAAAGTCGTTCTTAGACAGCTCCAGCAGCTATTTGACGACAAGTGCCCATACCATAAAGACCAGTATGGCTTCCGCCGCCATCACTCTACTGCCCAACTCGTCACCAAGGCCGTAAGCCAGTGGACTGCGAGCCGGGATACTGGACACACTACCATGATTGTGTTTTTAGACCTTAGTAAGGCATTCGATCGGGTGAACCACCAGTGCCTCCTCATTTCACTGCAAGCCAAGGGTATTGGAGGGACAGCACTAGCATGGTTCGCCTCATACCTGTATGATCGTCGGCAGAAAGTCACTCTGCCACATGCTACATCCAGAGTCCTCCCAGTTTCGCGTGGAGTCCCGCAAGGTACTGTTCTGGGTCCTGTACTCTTTAATGTCTATATAAGCCACCTCCCTACCATAGCGGATTCCTTCACCTGTTCCCTTCCCATGTTCGCAGATGATATGACCCTCTACCGAAGTGCCCCCTCACTCAAACTGTGTATTGCCTCCGTCATTCCCTGCTTGAATGTACTATGTGACGAGCTACAAAAGCTCCACATGATGATCAATGTTAAAAAGTCAGGTGTTATGATCATTTCCCCCGGCCGAAACCCCACGACGCACCCAAGTGTCATTAGCCTTCAAGGTGAGCCACTTAATTTTGTGACCGAAACTCGTCTCCTTGGTATCCAAGTTGACAACTGCCTGTCATGGACCAAGCATATCGATGTAATTGTTAGAAAAGTATCCCAGAAGGTGGGTGTCTTACGTCGCACCTTCCGGCAACTGAGCAAACTTGCACGCCGCCAGTACATCTTGTCTGTCGTTCTTCCTGACATTCTGTACTGCATCTGTTCCTTCGTCACACTCATTACTGCGAAGGATCACAGTCGTCTAGTAAGCGTGTACAATAGAGCTATCCGAGCGGCTTGTGGGGCTTCGAGCCGGGACAGTATTTCTGGTCTTCTGAAAAACCTTGATGTTAAGCCCCTGGACTACTATTTCCTGGTGTCAACTGGGAAGTTCATTTTCATTAATCATATTCTTCGCCCTTTGCCTGTATTTACATCGTTATTCCCAGCCCCGCAATCTACCCGGAGCACGCGTAATCGCGACACACATGATATCCCTTATTTAAAATGCAGAACAACACTCGGTCAAAAATCCTTTGTGCTTCGTGCTGCTCTTTTTTTTAATGCTCTACCTAATGACTTGAAATCCTCTTTGTTTACCTCTCAGTTCGATCGCGGTTTTAAGCGCTTATTGGATGATCCAGTTTGGTTTGAACGATATCGTGCAATTTTGTTTGACAACGTTGGCAACGTTTAGTCTCTCACCAGCTACATGTATGTATTGCCCAGGTTCATTCAGCATACGTTTTTCTTCTTTTCTCTTTATGTTCACCACTCATCCCCCCCTTTTTTTTTTCTAAACATTTGAACATTTACACTGATGTATGAACATATACACTGATGTATATACATTGTTTATTTTTTTATTTTATTTTTTTTATATATATATTTTTTGGTCCCATCGGCCTCTTCATATTTGTGCAGCTGCACTGTTGAGCTTCCGATGTAAAACAAAATAATAATAATAATAATTGTCTGCGAAAGGTGGCTGCGACTTTAGAGCCGAATTTCCACCTTTTACAGAAATTTTCAGCCGATTCTGGCGATTTTTTCAGCCGATCGAATAGCCGAATAGGCCAAAATAAATGGCCGATTTGGGAAAGGCCTATTGGCAAGGTGTTCGTCTGAGGATCATATCAATGTATCAATGTAACATCTGCATGATTCAGCTCGGGTTATATATGCGCTACGGCAGGATCCTAGGAGCAATTCGCATGCCTGGCTTTTGTAAAAAAAAAAAAAAAAAAAAAACTGCACCATGGTCGGAAAAAATTTAGGGGGTTCGTTCGAACCCCCCGAACCCCCCCCCCCCCCTGGATCCGCCCCTGCGTGGTCACATGACGTCATCGAGTTGCGATTGGACTCGACTATACCGGGGATGCGGAGTATGGTACTATGTCTCACAGTCGCTATTCCTCTCTGTCTTTATATCTGTATCAGACTTCAGTGTCTGCTCCAGAGCCGGGTCAGCGACCCGTTTGTGTGTGTGTGTGGGGGGGGGGGGGGTGGGGGTGGTACTTGGACCTGTTTGGAAAAAGAACACTGGGTCACCTGTGTCCCGTTTGGGAATACATAATGCTACATATACTTCAGGGAGTCGTAAAATATTTACGGCCAGGCTCCCTGATGTACATGCAGTAGCCGCACTTGAACGACCCGGCTCTGACCCGGCTCTGACCTGGCTCTGACCCGGCTCTGACCCGGCTCTGACCCGGCTCTGACCCGGTTGGAATTTTAAAGAGTTGTTTGTGGCAGGTGCACGTGAACCCGGTTGGTTTGAAATCCTAGAGCAGACACTGTCTGTATGTCTGTCTGTCTGTTTTTCTGTCTGTGTCTGTCTGCCTCCTGCGCCACACCGTTACATCACATGCAGCAGCTACAAACTACAGTACCTGAGCGTTGACTATCCCAACCCTTCGAGCAAACAACGTTAGGTCCAGAAGGGGTTTGGATAAGGGAACTGTTTGGATAATAGGAGAGTCATATTATACGCGTGCTGTATAGGACTATAGCTGTATTATAGAAAAAATCATGAGAACATACATAAACCTGTACGACAGTCAGACCTCGCTGATCCGGTCCTCTTTTTACCGGATCCCTAGCCATCCGGAAGAAAATAGCTGGTTACAGATTTACAGCATACGTGGCGCATCCAACATAATCGATGTTCGGTTATCCTGTTCTCTCGCCTATCCGGATAATTTTTTGGTGGAAAACAAATGTGTGCAGTAAAAAGCGAGGTCCAGCTGTAGAACAATATACAGTCAGACCTCGCTTATCCGGTCCTCTTTTATCCGGATACCTCACCATCCGGAAGAAAATCATTGGTTACCCATTTACAGCATATGGCATGCATACATACAGTTTGTGTGTTCGATTATCCGGTTCCCTCGCCTATCCGGACATTTTTGTGGAAAACGGATGTGTGCGGTTATGCGAGGTCTGACTGTACCATGCCTTGACGGGCATGCAAGCAGCGTCCCACCCTTCCGGATACAGCCATCGCTCTTCAATCCAGCACTTTATGGATCGGGATGTAAGCCAGCATAATTTTCGGTGACCAAAATGCCCTCTTCACGCACATTGCATCTGTATATCTTATTTTGTTAATAATAATCCAGCACCGTCCCTAGCTAAGCCAACAGAATTTCCATAGCACAAACGGTGCCGGATTATTATAACGGGATCACCGTAAAAGATTATGTGGACAGTCAATGTCCAGATACAGTAAAACCTGTCAAGGCGACCACTCGGATAAGGCGACCACCTGTCCTGGAAGACCACCGCAACCAGGACCAAGGGAAGCTATTTCCAGTCTAATGACAATGGATAAAGAGACCACCTGGTATCAGAGACCACATTGTGAAGGTCCCTTGAGCGGTCGTCTTAGACAGGTTTCACTGTAGATGATCGATGATCTACTGTACCAGACCTGAGCCTCTGCACCGCAACAAACAGAGTGTAAAGTACTCTAATTTCAGAAATTTTCGGTGCTCCATGTTTTCGGTATTTATAGAGCAAACAGCTAGGTTAGGTGAACAGAAATTTTCGGTACAGAGAAGCAGTTCCCTATTGGATTTTGTGTGTTAGCGTTTGTTCGGTGTATTGAAATTTTAGGTATGAAACAGACGCACTGAAAGTACCGAAAATAAAAGTACACCAAAAACTTGTGTGAAATTACAGTATAGTCATGCCATTGCTGTGGTAAGTTAACCGCATCAAGTTCCCCAAAAGGGAAAGGTCAGAAAGCGGCAAGAATTCACCGGACAAACTCTCGCCGTGTATCAAGCAGTGCTGGCGGTGACTGAACAGCACAGGCTAAGCCAAAAGTGTTGCCTAGCACTGCGCTAGTGTACAGTCTGTATAAGATTGCCTACAATCGATGTTTGAATACGATAGTGAATAACGTGTTGCTGCCCAGGCTGTGCAGAATTGTACTGCCGCATGCCTATACGGCTTTAAGCGTAGCAAGCGTTAACGGTCAGTACAGCAGGCTGGTGCCAGCCAGCTGGTGTAGAAAGAGCGGTCGAGGAGGAAAAGCGAGCAGAGCCCAACAACTGTTATGTCTCTGACGTCATATTCTCTTATCATGATATTATGTATGGAACGCGCATGTGTTGAGGAGAGAGAGGGTATGATGGACGTGGATGATGGACGTCTTTCCGGATAATAGATAATTATTGGAACTGATAACTACTGTGTGCTCTGTAACGTCGAGTGTGTTGTTAGTCTGGCAGCTAGTAGGGCGAAGACATAACAACAATGCTCTCAGTTGCCGGCAATGCTTGTGCACAGCGGCGTGAGCAGTGCACGTTGACCATTGCCACGACATCCAGCGCAGCCTTACAATAATAATAATTATTAAGTTAACCGCTATGATGGACGATGGAAAATCTGTGCAGGACCGAATTTTAACTGCTATCTTTAAAATAGTGAAATGATACTATTGGATACGTTCGTTGTGAGCGTCGGCGTAGGCTCAGAAGTGACAATGGTTGGTATGAGTCTATTGCTAGTTGAAGAATTCATCTATCGTGCCGACACAGCGGTGGCCTAGTAACGACAACCTTCTAAGTAGAACTATTCGACTACAAATGACGCCGTTAGCTACTCTAATCAGAAGTTGAACTGCCTACAATTATTGTTAATCTCAACGAGTACGTTATCAATCTGTTGCAGCCCGGTGATCCATAGAGTTCACCCGGATGGAGTTCCAGTTCCCCGTATTTCTGTTACTGAACGAATGGCTTAGCCCAGTCATGTGTTACATGATCATGTCAGCTAGCTGCTGTGAAATGTAGTGTGTACATGTGTACGGGATCGGCAAGGGACTCAGGATCCGCCACTCAGTAGTGACCCAACCAATGCTGGGATTGGAGAAAGGGATGGATGGGGGGGGGGGGGGGGAGGAGGAAGGGGACACTCACTTGCGACGATGCCGGGCTGTTTGTGTTTACTGCTCACTGGGCGTGATTGCACTGAACGACATTCCTCATCATGTCACACCCTCACCTGCACTGGAGCTAATTCGTCAAGTTACTAGCCAAACACGGGCGCATGCTTGCCGCTAACGCACGCGTGCACGCCAATCTCGCACGCACGCCTCAGATGAGCAGTTCGTCGGTCTTCTGCTCCTTGATGTGCTCAATCTCGGTGATGATGTCCTCGCGGGACATGCGCCGCTGGCCGGTGGTCGACCCGGCGGAGAACGTTGACATTCTATGACTGTTCTCGGCCGTGCTGGTGAACGCGCCCGTGTTGGTGAGCGTCGTGCCGTCCGCGTCGTTGATCGGCACGCGGTTTGGCGAGTACTTGCGGAAGTGGCGACTGCGGTACCTGGCCAGCAGGATCACGATCAGCACGATGAGCAGTACGCCGAGAATCACGCCGATCACGATGCCGGCGATTGCGCCGCCGCTCAAGCCCGTGTCTGCCTGGCTGTCAGTGGTACGGTTAGCCTGGGTTGTAGCCATGGTTGGCCTAGGCTGTGTAGTCACCGGGAGCCTAGTCGTCGGTCTCTGCTGCTGCTGTGTCGTGCTCTGCTGTTGTGGCTGGCTAGTGTCCATGGCTTGGCTGCTGATCGGGGTAGGGTTAGACTGTGGGGTTGCTGATGCCTGTGCTGAGCTGGCTTGGGTGGTTCCCATTGTCAATGCTGCTGTTGTTGCAGCTGCTGTAGTAGCTGCTTGAGTTGTTCCTGCTGCTGTTGTTGCTGCTGCTGCTGCTGTCGTTGCTGCTTGAGTTGTTGCCGCTGCTGTTGTTGCTGCTGCTGCTGCTGTTGTTGCTGCTGCTGTTGTTGCTGCTGCTTGGGTTGTTCCCAGTTCTGTTGTTGCAGCGGCTGTAGTAGCTGCTTGAGTTGTTGCTGCTGCTGTTGTTGCTGCTGCTGCCGTCGTTGCTGCTTGAGTTGTTGCTGCTGCTGTTGTTGCTGCTGCTGTTGTTGCTGCTGCTGTTGTTGCTGCTGCTGTTGTTGCTGCTGCTTGGGTTGTTACAGCTGCCGTTGTTCCTACTGCTGTCGTTGCTGCTGCTGCTGTCGTTGCTGCTGCTGTTGTTCCTGCTGCTGTCGTTGCTGCTGCTGTGGTTCCTGCTGCTGTCGTTGCTGCTTGAGTTGTTCCTGCCGCTGTTGTTCCTGCTGCTGTTGTTGCTGCTGCTGCTGTTGTTGCTGCTTCTTGGGTTGTTACAGCTGCCGTTGTTCCTGCTGCTGTCGTTGCTGCTGTTGTTCCTGCTGCTGTCGTTGCTGCTTGAGTTGTTCCTGCTGCTGTCGTTGCTGCTGCTGTGGTTCCTGCTGCTGTCGTTGCTGCTTGAGTTGTTCCTGCGGCTGTTGTTCCTGCTGCTGTTGTTGCTGCTGCCGCTGTTGTTGCTGCTGCCTGGGTTGTTACAGCTGCCGTTGTTCCTGCTGCTGTCGTTGCTGCTGCTGTTGTTCCTGCTGCTGTCGTTGCTGCTTGAGTTGTTCCTGCCGCTGTTGTTCCTGCTGCTGTTGTGGCTGCTGGGGTTGTTGCAGCTGCTGTCGTTGCTGGTTGGGTTGTTGCAGCTGCTGTTGTTGCTGCTTGAGTTGATCCTGGTGCTGTTGTTCCTGCTGGTGTTGTTGCAGCTTGAGTTGTTCCTGCTGCCGTCGTTGCTGCTTGAGATGTTGCAGCTTCTGTAGTCGCAGCGGCTGTTGTGGCTGCTTGAGTTGTTCCTGCTGCTGTTGTGGCGGCTTGGGTCGTTCCTGCTGCTGTTGTTCCTGCTGCTGTTGTGGCTGCTTGAGTTGTTGCAGCTCCTGTAGTAACTAATGGGGTTGTTCCTACTGCTGTTGATGCTGCTTGGGTCGTTACAGCTGCTTGAGTTGTTGGCGCTTCTGTCGATGAAGGTTGCTCTGATCCAATTGTAGTGTTGTCTGTGTCTTCACCGGTAGTGTTTGTAGTGTTTGTTGTTGGGGCTTGGGATGTTGGGACTTGGGTTGCTGGCGCTTGGGTTGTTAGGGCTTGGGTTGTTACCATTGTGGTGTTGTCAACATCTCCATCCGTAGCATTTGTTGTTGGGGCTTGGGTTGTTGCAATTGTGGTGTTGTCAACATCTCCATCGGTAGTATTTGTTGTTGGGGCTCGGGTTGTTGCCATTGTGGTGTTGTCAACATCTCCATCCGTAGCATTTGTTGTTGGAGCTTGGGTTATTGGAGCTTGGGTTGTTGGGGCTTGGGTTGTTGGGGCTTGAAATGTTGAGGCTTGAAATGTTGGGGCTTGGGTTGTTGCCATTGTGGTGTTGTCAACATCTCCATCGGTAGTATTTGTTGTTGGGGCTTGGGTTGTTGCAATTGTGGTGTTGTTAATATCTCCATCCGTAGTATTTGTTGTTGGGGCTTGGGTTGTTGCCATTGTATTGTTGTCAACATCTCCATCCGTAGCATTTGTTGTTGGAGCTTGGGTTGTTGGAGCTTGGGTTGTTGGGGCTTGGGTTGTTGGGGCTTGAAATGTTGGGGCTTGAAATGTTGGGGCTTGGGTTGTTGCCATTGTGGTGTTGTCAACATCTCCATCGGTAGTATTTGTTGTTGGGGCTTGGGTTGTTGCAATTGTGGTGTTGTTAATATCTCCATCCGTAGTATTTGTTGTTGGAGCTTGGGTTGTTGCCATTGTATTGTTGTCAACATCTCCATCCGTAGCATTTGTTGTTGGAGCTTGGGTTGTTGGAGCTTGGGTTGTTGGGGCTTGGGTTGTTGGGGCTTGAAATGTTGGGGCTTGAAATGTTGGGGCTTGGGTTGTTGCCATTGTGGTGTTGTCAACATCTCCATCGGTAGTATTTGTTGTTGGGGCTTGGGTTGTTGCAATTGTGGTGTTGTTAATATCTCCATCCGTAGTATTTGTTGTTGGAGCTTGGGTTGTTGCCATTGTATTGTTGTCAACATCTCCATCCGTAGCATTTGTTGTTGGAGCTTGGGTTGTTGGAGCTTGGGTTGTTGGGGCTTGGGTTGTTGGGGCTTGAAATGTCGGGGCTTGGGTTGTTGCCATTGTGGTGTTGTCAACATCTTCATCGGTAGTATTTGTTGTTGCGGCTTGGGTTGTTGCAATTGTGGTGTTGTTAATATCTCCATCCGTAGTATTTGTTGTTGGAGCTTGGGTTGTTGCCATTGTATTGTTGTCAACATCTCCATCCGTAGCATTTGTTGTTGGAGCTTGGGTTGTTGGAGCTTGGGTTGTTGGGGCTTGGGTTGTTGGGGCTTGAAATGTTGGGGCTTGAAATGTTGGGGCTTGGGTTGTTGCCATTGTGGTGTTGTCAACATCTCCATCCGTAGTATTTATTGTTGGGGCTTGGGTTGTTGCCATTGTGGTGTTGTCAATATCTCCATCGGTAGTATTTGTTGTTGGGACCTCCGTTGTCAGGGCTTGCGTTGTTGGATTTTGCATGGCTGGAGGAGCCGTTGCGTTGTCCGTGCCAGCATCCATGGCGGTCATTGTGCTCTGCGCCTTCGCTTGGTGACACACTGTGCAAGCAGAGAACATGAAATAGGAAACATTTGCTGCATCAGAGCTGGTTACAGAGAATAAGTAATCTCAAAGCACATGCCCTTTTATGTTTGAGGCACTGGTTTTCCTTCATGGACAGCCTCCACGTTTGGTATGTAGTGTTCACGAGGTGTTTGTCGCGCTGGACACGGAGTGTCTCCGTAAGTTTGTATCCCTGGTGATGTTTGTGCCTGGAGAGCACTATATAAGTGGTGCTCTTCAGGCACAACCTTCCTCAGCCTACTCAAGCTCAACTGATGAGGGGTGAATTGCCCGAAACACTGTGTATTGAGCAGGGAGTGGTGCTTTCTTGCAGGTTTGCCGAGTCGAAGGTTCGATGGACTTCTCGTGTTCTCTGGATGGCAGTCGTGAGTCAGTCAAGTGTCAAGTCGTCGGCGGAATAGCGCGAGCTCCAGTGTGGGAGAAAACCCGTTCCTAACCAAAATCATCGCCAAAGTCGCAACTTCTAGTTCGTAGTGTACTTAGTCGATAGCTGTATGACTGCATCACTAAGCACTGTACGCTTTCTATGAGACTACCCCGATAAGCATCCATTTGCTTTGGGTGATGCCCCCCCCCCCCCTTGGTACAGTAGGCAGTTTATGCACTATTGACGGTAGTTTGCACACGGCGAGAGCCGGAATTCAGTTTAGTCGACATCGGCAAGTTTCACCCGGACACAATCTGTAGTGTATGGTGCTTGTCACAGCCTTGTCTCTCTCTCTCTCTCTCTCTCTCTCTCTCTCTCTCTCTCTCTCTCTCTCTCTCTCTCTCTCTCTCTCTCTCTCTCTCTCTCTCTTCCTCTCTCTCTCTCTCTCTCTCTCTCTCTCTCTCTCTCTCTCTCTCTCTCCCTCTCTCCCTCTCTCCCTCTCTCCCTCTCTCCCTCTCTCCCTCTCTCCCTCTCTCCCTCTCTCTCTCTTTCTCTCTCTCTCTCTCTCTCTCTCTCTCTCTCTCTCTCTCTCTCTCTCTCTCTCTCTCTCTCTCTCTCTCTCTCTCTCTCTCTCTCTCTCTCTCTCTCTCTCTCTCTCTCTCTCTCTCTCTCTCTCTCCTCTCTCTCTCTCTCTCTCTCTCTCTCTCTCTCTCTCTCTCTCTCTCTCTCTCTCTCTCTCTCTGCATTGTCTCTCTCCGTATTGTCTCTCTCCGTATTGTCTCTCTCCGCATTGTCTCTCTCCGCATTGTCTCTCTCCGCATAATCTCTCTCCGTATTACCTCTCTCATCTCTATTACAATGCACATGTTCTGTAGATAGTATCATACAATCACTCCATGTCTTGTCCCGCAATGTACTCCTGCGTTTGCTTGCAGGCCCAACATAATACGATAGGGAGGTCTCGCTCTACGGAATTACGTATGAAAATAGCGTAGGAACTGCACGTAATTTTCATACGTAAAAATCAGAGCTGTTGGGTTTCGCTCTACGTGATTTCTCCACGACTGCTCAACATGCCTTGTTGCTTGGAGACGCGTTGGCTGCATGTGTCCACTGCATGCACAACGAATCGAAACCGCGTTTCCATTTTATTTTGCACGTGGTGTACGGTGTGTGTACCTTGCGTTTCGCGCGGCTTGAATGTTGCCATGGATAAATCCGGAAAATGCGAAAAATATTTCAAAAAGTCCAACGTAGGAAAGTGCTTTCCTACGGAAATCCATAGAGAGATTTACGTATGATAGTTGCCCTCGCTCCCCGGCGCGTATGACATATGTTTTTCATACGTAATTACGTAGAGCGAAACCTCCCTAATCTTCCTACGCAACAATGTCACGGGCAGCAAACCTGTGATGGAGAACACACAGAGAAGTCAACCATCACGTTGGCAAATGGGTTTGAAGAGGTTCCAGCGGGAATTTTGAATGAAAATTCTCGTGAAGATGCACCCTGACCTGATGATGCCTCTGACCCCCCAAAAACACAGCTTTTCTCATCATGGTTCACGTGACACTCCTGTAGAGGCCGAGTTCTTCGCATCCACAGGAATGCCACCACCTTTCAAGGATCAAGGCGCAGATGCAGCTCCTACATTATAATTTTTTAAATAAATAAAAAAAGTCAGAGGTTCAGGTGTTTGCATCTCAACTCTGCAGTGTGTGCGTGTGTGTACTCACGTAGACTAGATGAGACAAGCGCTGCTATCGCAAGACAGAGTAGGGTGGTCCACGCTGATGCTCCACCACCGAATGCTCTGCTGCTGTACTGCCGGTGGGTATGTCCTGTGCGTGCGCTACTCTTCTTAGCACCTGGGAACGAATACACACATGTGCATACACACACACACCACACATGAACACACGCGTTCACGCACATGCACACACACGTCCATACAGTGAAACCAGCAAAGACGACCACCGAGTCTGGGACCGAAAGTCCGATCCTCATGCACAAGCGGTACCCTTATCCAGGGTTATGTACAAAGAAATGATCTCTTCTGATCCAGGTTACACCAGTCCTCTCAGACAGGCAGGTACCTCACCACAGTGGGCCCTGTCCGCTTACATACTACCGTATGTCCAGAGAGTGCGTTGCGCCCCCATCAGAGTGAGCCCTGTCTGCGTATGTATGACCAAGAGTAGATAAACAAGAATGTCCAACTCCACAACTCTTCTGCATACAATCTGCACATACCCGGCCCAAGGGGCGGAATTTTTTGCTGAAGTCACATTTGTCAGAAAACACAACGTGTGTCGTATAGAGCACGCGGATTTTGCCGCAGAGCCGTGCGAGAGCACCGACCTTGTAATGTAAAGCCCGACCAAGTGCACAAGGCAAAACTTCCCAAAAAGACTCGCAGCCCGTGCGTCATACGGTATGACTCATGATTTCCAGAAAAGACGACGCCGACGAAAAATTCCGCCGCGGGCCACAACCATCTCGAGTTGCTCACTCTTGTTGGCCTACTCTTGGTATTCACTGCATGCCCAGAGAGTGTGTTGTGCACTTATCAGATTGGTCCCTGTTCTGCTGTGTGGTACTAGGGGCAAGAAGCCCGCCGCCACCCCCCCCCCCCCCGCGGCGTTATCATATTCATGAGGTTGGTTTGTCTGGCCAGGATGCACTGCACTGCAGTTGGCAAGAGCAGGAGGACTGGTGCAGTGGTGGAGTACGTCATGTACAGCTCTGCACACTGGAGTCCTATGGTGTGAGCCACTACTGAGTTTGCGACCTGCACCAGTGCACATCCCAATGTTCGCAAGTAAAAGGCCGGCCAGCGCCGCTCGGCGTGGCATTGAATCACTCGATCGGATTTCATGTGCATGGAAACATCAAAGAAGAAATTAAACCAACAGAGAAAAATACTAGATCCATCGGATTTCATTGACTGCAGCACTGTGCAATTTACAGGTACTGCAGTCGATGTTCAGGCAAGGCGCCAGGGCAAAACATCGCCCTGACAAAGCACTGAGTCTGCGTACGGTTTATGTCGGCCACCGCACCATTGGCGCAGCCACTACACTCAGGTTAGTACTACTGCACTAGCTCTTAGCACAGAATTCGTTCCCATATCATCGTGGCAACAGGAAGGATTCGAACAAAGTCTCCTCTGGTTTGGTGATTATTTGCTCAGTCTTTGACATAATCATTGAGCGCTCTCTGCAGCTCGGGGATCAACAGATTTGTTTGATCACATGTATTTCAGGACTATGAAAAGTCTGATAGCAGCGTGCAACACAAACACGGCTAAAACAGCCACACAAACAACAACAACAACAACAACAACAACAACAACAAACACTCGTCCCACACAAACACTCGTCCCACACTAATACTCGTCCCACACTAATACTCGTCCCACACTAATACTCGTCCCACACTAATACTCGTCCCACACAAACACTCGTCCCACACTAACCGACCGTGACTATCATTATCTTCTTACCGGGTCTGCGGTACGACGAAGGCATGGCAGTAGCCGGTAGCGAGTGTCCGGCGCAAGATTCACTTGAGCGTGGAGGCTGCATGGCGCTTGGTTGTCCTCGACGGGCCTCTGCTTGACCGAGTATTGTTTGAGTTTTCTTCGCGACGGAAGGAACCTTCACTGCGGCTATTCGTCGTATTGGGTAAACGCGCACACGATCTCGGCTTGACGAATGCAGAGCGTGGTCGCCGGCCGAGAACAACAAGCTGAAGAAGTACAATCTCCGTCCACTTAGAAAAGGCGAGGTAAAAGGCAAGGTGGGGGCTATGGCGTCGGCCGAATGCTCCGGGTACTCCACGTACAGAGTATTCTCTGCGGCAGAGAGTCGTGCCAAGGGGCTGATCTCACTTCGTATGCCAGAAACCCGATCCAATGTGACGGCTAGGCAGCGATGGTGGCATACACACCTGGCAAGGACAGCGATGCTAGTACCAGGTACGCTAACTTCGTCGATCGTTTACCTGTACTACCAATTGACTTCGCGTTGTCTTCCCTCGACGAATGACTCCGTCCCATTCGACGAAGGTCTCTTTCAAATTTCAAAATTTCTGCCACCAGCACCACTCGGCAAAGCCGTGTTCAAAGGAAAGTGACTGTTGCGTAGAGGTCTACCCGTCGTCAGCTCGTGTCCATATATGCGAATATGCACTCTCTCGGGCGGTGTGTGCTATCTCAGTTTGCCCAGTTCTGAGGAGTTTGAGCAGCCCGTAGACAGGCGAGCCGTCACGTAGAAGACTGGTGGACTTCCCCACACTTCACTCCACAGGCCAGGGTCTCTACACATTCGTACCGATCGTGTCTGTCACTACGCAAGGCTGGGCTGGGTCACACGAAGTGAGTTTTGAACGACTCGTCTGGCGCGCTATGCAGAAGAAGCGAGCGAGCGCCCCTTGACTTGTATATCCAGATGAGGTCAAGCGATAACACTGAAAATGGCCGCGACTGTGGCAGCCATGATCGTGCCTGAGAGTGCCTGAAAGTTCCAAAGTATTCCTCCCTGGAGTCCGCGATGAACATCTGTCCGTCATAGACCAGACTGCTTGACAAGCATACGAAACTCGTTGAATTGAGAGTGTTTCGACCCAGTGATTTGTGTAACCTTCGTCCTTTGCACTTGAGGTTGCATGTCTTGTAGTGTACGGCGTCGCGACCGGTTGGGTTGACCGTTACACAATCAGAGAGATAGATGTGGCCAACATGGCGTCTGTCACGTGCAGTAGACAGCAGTCATATCGGACATGATGTACATGTACACAGTCAGTGTCTGTACACGTAGTGCACGCCAGTGCGGCAGTGGACTTGAATGCGACGGGCCCACTAGTACTAGTGAGCAGTGCAGTGGCCATTCGAGGCGTCAGCCATTACAACGGATACTCCTTCATTCCAGTCTGCGATAAAGGCGGGTTACAGGTGTACGTGTACAGGTATGACTGTACAGTCCCTAGTAGCGGTCAGTGTGTCCGATGCTACCCGTACCGGTATACCCATGTCAGTGCAGATCTACCACATTCCCACACGAGTTAGTGATACGTATACATAGTGTAGGCCTGGGGTGGGGACCAAACAATAAGAGGACAGAGAAAGTGTTTAAAACACTTTCTCTCTCCTCCTATTGTTTGAACCAGCTCTACCTCTCGGTATTGAGCACTCTCTTGGACAGCCTGGAACCTCTCTGTGTAATAGGCCTGGGGTCCAGTGGGGACCTGTTGACAGTCTGCAGTGCCTGCACTAAAACGAGCACTAAAAGGGAGGTTTCCGAAAACGAGCAACAAGGAGCAGCACTAAATCCAGAAAATGATCACTAAATGGGCACTGCAATCAGTCATGGACTCTCTAGCACCATAATATGATCGGGCACTGTTTTGGGGAGGTGTGTAACTGTTAGGGAAACATTGTATATTCAATGGCTGCTCTGCCCACCTCAAAGAACATTAACTATCCAGGCCTGGAAATCGACTTGTATGACCGTGTACATCTATTTCCCAGGGCTGGGTAGTCGTCGACTAGTCGATTTCAAGTTGTTTGCTCGCATGCGCGTGCATGTGTGTGCATGTGTGTTTGTTTGTGTGCATCAGTTCACGTTCTTACCATTGAGTGCAACACGAGTCGTTCGACCCAATAGTCCAATTTAAGTGCATGGTGAAATAGAAGAAGAAATCACGTGGAAACGAGTTCTGAAGCAACTATCCACGACTGTAACAAGACAATAGGGCTTGAAAGTGATGACGTCAAAACGGCCAGGGAGTAGTAAGTTGACATCAGATTTCTATTTTTGGATCCACTAAGGTGTGACTTTGCTATTGCCTAAGTATGTGGGTGCATAGCAACCCACTCATGTCGCATGCAGGTGTGACTTTTATTTCGCCACCAGTTGTAACCCCGCCCCCAGTAGCCAAATCAGTCAGTTTCACTGGTTACATCACCTTGCTGAGAGTAAGACGGCTTGAAATGTGCTTGGATCCATACAAAAACTGGATCAAGGTGGATCCAATTTTTGAATTTTTGAAATTGTTGCTATGCTGTGACGTAGCACTTTCAAGCCCTATAAGCAGTCAGAAAGTGGGATAACAGGGCACACAACTGACAGGCTACTGAGACATTCAGCGACCTGAGAGGCTGAGACCCAGCTCTAACACATCTCCAGTGCGCAACTCGTTTCCCTAAAAGGGGAAGTTAAGGCAAAAATTAAAATTTCACCAGTTGTAGTCTTCGGGGTGCTGAGTCGAATGGTCTTGGTCCGAGAAAGCTGAGACGCTCCCTTCCTACTTGAATCCCAATCGGACTCGCGCACTTCCACCGAAACTGGGTGACTGCGCCCTACTAGATGGGGATTTGTATGCAAAATGTCACTAAAAGCGCCATTTCGTTCTTATAAAAGCACGTATGACCGCGATTGGCCCATATGTTGTAGTCTTTTGGATGCTGAGTCGACTGGTTTTGGTCCGAAAAGGCTGCAATGCAGCGTTCCTCCTTTACAGTCAACTTCGCTAATAACGACTGCGGATATAACGACAATTCGCGAATAACGACCGAATTTCCATGCCCAGAGCAAAGTCCCATCTGACTGTATACATTTAACTTCGGATATAACGACTATCTGAATAACGACAATTCGCGTATAGCGACATGCTTTTAGTGCCCCGTGGTCATACTCACTGCTTGAATAACGACTTTCTGGGCTTTTGACAGCTATTTCAAGTACCTGTCAGTCAAGTACATGTACCTGTCATGCAGAGGTACCAGAACCTATGGACTATGGTGCACTAGTGATGGATATTATTGCACACATGCAAGAAAATGCAGCCAAGGGGGGGGGGGGGGGGCGGGGGGCGGGGGGCTTTTTCTTCCTTTTTTATGTTGGCTTCAAAATTGTTGGATTTACCGGCACACCTATTATGTATACAATGTACATGTAGTTGTACATGATTGCACAGTAATCATCATACATGTACATGTCTCTGGCCCTGTAGATGGCTCAAAAAGGCATATTTTTCAATTTATTTCCCTTGCATATTGAATTTTTAGTTCCTTTCAACTGCAATATGAAAATAAAGTACACATTGACATAGAGCAAGAAAAGAGCTTGGTTTCGATATGCATATCATACTATACAAAATATGGGTTCACATACATTCAAATGGGACTTCGGTTATAAGGACACTTCGCGAATAAGGACACTTTTCTGATGCCCCGCCGAATGTCGTTATTGGCGAAGTTGACTGTATTCCCAATCGAACATGGTTGAACAAGTGGTCACGTGCTCCTGGGTGCCCAAATCACCTGGTCACCTGGTCACCACGCCAGCAGGCGACAACTTTCACACCAAGGTTCAACTCGAGTGACAGGACTGCACCCAAAAAGGTCAAACAGGCTAGTAGTAGTAGTAAGTAAGTAACGTTGTACCCTGCAGGCACGGTGACCAGGTGACTGGTGTACGCAGGAGCACGTGACCACTTGTTCGACCATGTTCGATTGGGAATAAAGGAGGAACGCTGCATCGCAGCCTTTTCGGACCAAAACCAGTCGACTCAGCGTCCAAAAGACTACAACATATGGGCCAATCGCGGTCATCCGTGCTTTTATAAGAACGAAATGGCGCTTTTAGTGACATTTTGCATACAAATCCCCATCTAGTAGGGCGCAGTCACCCAGTTTCGGTGGAAGTGCGCGAGTTCGATTGGGATTCAAGCAGGAAGGGAGCGTCTCAGCTTTCTCGGACCAAGACCATTCGACTCAGCACCCCGAAGGCTACAACTGGTGAAATTTTAATTTTTGCCTTAACTTCCTCTTTAATACCACCAAGAGTACACCATGACCTTTTCTTGATACTACTCATCTGCACCGTTTTAGCACCCAACCCTCTCATTTGTTGCCTGCAACAGAGGTTGCATCGCGTAACTTTGAGGGTTTGAGGGTCAAAACGAGGGTTAGTATTACGTCATCCAAGTCAAGTAAGACATTGCCTTTTTCAGTCCAAACACTCGTATACTTCCAAATACCGGTATATACATGTACATATACAAGGCCTCTGAGGTGGGAGAGTCTGTGCTGCAAATGTCACTTCAGGCTCACCGAATGGCCCACCGGTGCACCGCCAGGGTGAACCAGTAAACCAGTAGGCATTCTTATTAGGTAACGATTTCTTGTGAAGCTTTTGCGTTCAATTTTAGATTTCAATTGAGTGTTCTATTGATTTCCGAAATTGGGTTGTCTTTTTGCAGTTTGACTCTTACTTCATGGTGTTGTGAATAAAACCGTTCTCAAGTAAAACAGTACTTGCAACTGTTAGCCGAGGGGCATGTACCGTAACAAGATATAAGAGATCATCGCCTACAAGAGAATATTTATGTACACTTCACACGTATCTATATTTCTTGTACTTCTCTGCTGCTGCTTTGGTCATAACTTATTGGATTTTTGGCTGTTAGGTGTTGCATAAACTCGCTAGAGCCCTCGGCGTTCAGAACAATACAAGGATGGAATAGCTGAACTAGTGAATTCGCCGGAAAACCCTGGGTGCACGCATTATCGATAGGTACTTTTCTCCATGATTACTCTCCTGTTGGTACTTGGTTTTGATACATGTACATGTGTGGGAATCTTCGGAAAGCATGCAGATTCCTCACATCCAACACCACACGACACAGCAAGCCAGGGGCACCAGAATTACATGGATAAACTGAAGTTCAGAGAGAAAAAACGACAACCGTCTTCTAACCGCCAAGGGAAGAGAAGCACTTCTTGTCGAAGGGAGAATACATAAAAAGGGAGAAGAAAGCCACACATGGGTACGCGGCATAGGAAAGTACAACATTATCGTACCACGCAATACGGTGCGTGAGAACACCGCGCGCGGGCACGCAGAATCGGCAGAAACTAGAGTAGAGTGATTATGGATATACGGGACCAAAAAGTAAGGAAGGGTCAAGAGTACAAGTTGCGATTTAGACAAATTTGACGGAAATCTCCATGGGGTTTGGAGTGGATACACTACACATGTAGCTGTGATAGCGCTTAGCACAGCCCCATGTCAAACTACAATGAAAGCTGACATGTTGGAACGAATCAGACAACATTGAGTACTCTTGTTCTTCAACTATGCGAGTTATAAAACGTGTTCCCACACTGGCAAAAATGATGGTATTTTACGGTGCGCACAAACAAGTGAAGCGCTGTGCCACAGGGCGTTACTTACAGTTGGGTTGCTGCTGGTTCTTGGCTAGGTGTTCAGCCACCGCTAATATAATCTTCCTTGAGGCTGTCACCCGCTTCTTACCTCCGACTTGCTCCTTCATCAGTCTGGAAATGGCTGGCTCACCACTTCGTTTGTAGGACAAGGCAAAGTGCTTCATCACCAACCCACTAGCAGCTGCCCGCACTGCAACTGATTTAGAGAAGCACTTTGCTTGGACTAACGGTTGAAGGGTGGCCAGCCGCTTTTGCTGATGTTCTGCAAACTCCATCGCCAAACATGCTGATGCAAAAGTGACAGAGTGCTACAGGATACTGGCATCAGGGCGAGCTTCGACTAGGGCCGCAATATCCGCAACAGCATCATGAGCAGCGAACTCATTCCCAACGATGAACTATAAATCAATCTGAGGCTGTAGCTTGGGAGCTCCGGTATCGCGGTTTAGGGATCAGAGTGTTCACCCAGCACAAAAATGCACACCATCGACACACACATGAATGCACACACACACACACACACACACACACACACACACACACACACACACACACACACACACACACACACACACACACACACACACACACACACACACACACACACACACACACACACACACACACACACACACACACACACACACACACACACACACACACACACACACACACACACACACACACACACACACACACACACACACACACACACACACACACACACACACACACACACACACACACACACACACACACACACACACACACACACACACACACACACACACACACACACACACACACACACACACACACACACACACACACACACACACACACACACACACACACACACACACACACACACACACACACACACACACACACACACACACACACACACACACACACACACACACACACACACACACACACACACACACACACACACACACACACACACACACACACACACACACACACACACACACACACACACACACACACACACACACACACACACACACACACACACACACACACACACACACACACACACACACACACACACACACACACACACACACACACACACACACACACACACACACACACACACACACACACACACACACACACACACACACACACACACACACACACACACACACACACACAAACACACACACACACACACACACACACACACACACACACACACACACACACACACACACACACACACACACACACACACACACACACACACACACACACACACACACACACACACACACACACACACACACACACACACACACACACACACACACACACACACACACACACACACACACACATGTAACACAAAAAATTATAGAACCGCAATAATGGGATAAAAGTACCGGCAATCAGAATTGAAAACACTCATCATTGAACGCACTACAAAACGCAGGCC
Source organism: Sycon ciliatum (assembly GCF_964019385.1). Lineage (NCBI taxonomy): Eukaryota > Metazoa > Porifera > Calcarea > Leucosolenida > Sycettidae > Sycon > Sycon ciliatum. The sequence continues at coordinate 9,813,309 of NC_088655.1, read as the reverse complement.
CACGCCAATACACACACACACACACGCACACACACACACGCATGCTCTCACACGCAATAGAACACACACGCGCGCGCGCGTACACACACACATACATTCACGGACGTGTACGTACCCATCCACATGCATGTGCACACTCATGTGCATGAGTGGAGATGCCCGCATACACAATCATGTGACACCAACATGCCCTTGGGGCGGTCATGCACGTGTGTATAGTATATGTGCGAGGGCACGCCCACATGAGCGCATACGCATGTGCATGTTCATACATGCGTATGGTGCACATATGCACAAACATGCAGGTCTATGCAAACACACACACGCTCGCGCGCACGCCGCGCATACAGTGTGCTCATACATTTCCATAGCCATGGGGTGGCAATGACTCGCAAATATCATGAATAAATCTTATGAGATTGAAAAACACACTTACCCAAAGCAGCTTTGGTGTTGCTTGTGGAAGCACGGGGGCCAGGGTGCTGAGCAGTTACAGGGCTATCTGTATCTATAAAATTCTCCATCCCACACTGCTGACACGGAATGACAAGTACGCTGCCCAGGCCGTACCTCTTCTCTTCAACGCAATCAATGAGCGCCAGAGGTTTGCCACATCCAGGATTCTGGCAAGCAGACAATCCCACAGCCAGATACCTGAGATGAACGATTCGTCGACCGTGAAGAGGACTGAACGACCTCTTCGCGGGAGTCGAATCCAGTGGCGTTGGTGGTGGAGATCGCCCTTTCCGTTTTTCAGGAACTCGATCGATCGTTCGAGCTTTGCGAAGCGTCCCCCTCGGCCTCCTCGGCTTCTTGAATCGTCCAGTACGCAGAATGCGAGGCCGCGTCGTGGGTGACAGATTACTCTCCCGCGTCTTCATCTCCACGACACGTCGGCAGCAGAACCAAGCTATCCAAAAGCCGCCGATGTCAAAACAAATCCGCAAGTCCACTAGCGGCTGAGCTTCTTCCTCAAATCTTGTCTCGACTCGAGCACGCGCTGCGAAGTCATGGTCAAACTGTTTACTCGATTGTGCATGATCGCGTCCCATTTTTCCACTCCGAAAGGCATTCTTTTTCAGAAAAAAATTCGGAAATCCAACATGGCGCTAACCGTCGCGAACCCCCTTCAAGTTCATTATAATTATCTGATACACTCATACCTCTCTTATCCGGGCGCTTCGGGACCGGACACTGCCCGTAACTTCGAGGGTGCCCGTAACTCCGAATCATATACATCTTGATGGGGAAAAGGCCATCGATATGGCATATGACGTCAATATTTCTACGAAAAGTGACAAAAGAGTAGTAATATTTCCCCTGAAACTCGCCCAAATAGTGCCCGGTAGACCGAAGTGCCGTAACTTCAAAGTCCGGATAACCGACGTATGAGTGTACTATGTTTTATCATCTGATGAGTGTTTTTTTGAAACACGAAACTCGGAGTCACGAGAAGGATTTTTGGTCTCTGTTGTTCTGCCCTGTGTGAAATTCAGGGTTGCAACAAACTAACCTTGAGTTGCTCTGTGTATCCCATGCATAGGGTCCAGCGGATAATGCTCCGAAAACGTTTGTATAATGCTAACCATAATGCTCCAAAAACGGCCTTATAATGCTGATTATAATGCTTCAGCAAGGGATATAATGCTCTTGGTTTGGGACCAAAATGGAAGAAAGTCTGCACATTGTCAAACTTCCAGGAAATTATGCATATCGCCGATCTGCATCTGAAGCTGCAACCTTATCTCTCACGAGCTCCACCACTTTTTATCACTATAAGACATGATCGCTTCTCTATTGATTGCTCTCCATTCCAACTTTGATGCAAGGTTGTGGCAGAATAGTCGGTGTATCAAATATTTCCCCTAATTATCCATATAGTGAGAGATGAAACCATTATTGCAGGCAGTCATTCATTGTTGGGATGACGTTAATCTTGGCAAATAGTATTCCTGCCTGCAGACAAGCTGTCACTGCGTCCACTCTGTGAATAATGTCTTCATCTGAAACACCAGACGTGAGGCCAGCTCCTGAGATCCGATCTCAGATGGAGAGCCCTCCCATTTGCGGAAATCCTGAAAACACGTGGTCAGAAGTTATTTTGCCACTCTACATCCTTTGCTTGTGCTCTCATCTTCTCCTTGAGATGGTGTGTAGACGTACATAGTATGGCTTGCCACTATACTCCTCCTTTCTGATAGCATTTGACTGTAGGCCTGGCATTACTACCGTCAACAACTAACTGTACGTGCTTCATCAGGAAAGTAAGACAGGCGCTGCTGAGCAATCGACTTGGTACTGAGTCCATGAGAAATTCTAGTTCTTTTCGAGCCTCCTGAGCTGAACTCGGCAAAGGCAGTTCTTTTGGAACGAGCTATTTCTGTTGATAGCCGCTCCTTCATCCTGGTCCAAATTTAGCAATGCATCAGCGTCTACGTCAGTATTGCTAGAGATGCTAGCGCCAGAGCCTCTGGCACGACTAGAAAACTCTTCTTCGTCTGTTTGATATTCACTTCGCGTATGTCTCCTCCATAGCTCTCCATTATTCTAAAAATGAAACCTCGTAAATAATTTCTCCGGATTTGTGTCACTTGAACTGCCTCGGCCTCGGTTGGGCATGCTTCACAAATGGCTTGTATACATTTACCTGACCACATCGCTACAATCATAACGTTTTTATGTAGCAATAGTTATGTAGCGTTAGTGCTAAAGGTGTTACGTGTCTACACAATCACAAAGTCATGCACCGGTACAATGCATAGTGCTCAAATGCCCGGAAAGGGCGGAGCGTAGTACGCAATAGGTACACAAAAGGAGTAAAATAGGGCTGTTTCGTTGTTACTCAGAGTTTCATGGCAAAAACCAATCATCAGACAACATCTCATGATCATGATTGTAGCCGATTGTTGCCAAAAACCTGGGATTTCCCGATATTATCCACTATGAAACTCGTTATGCCGCTCAAACCTCACATAATGCTCGTTTTGTTCCTTTCTTATGCTCCATAATGCTCTGATGCTCGGATAGTCGTATAATGCCGAATATAATATTATCCGCTGGACCCTACCCATGCAAAGAGAACATAATTGTATGTTGCACACTTGGAATTGTTTTGCCTGTGGAGCGCTTAGTTCTTCTGTACCACATGAACTGTGCGGGTGGGTGCCTCAGCTGTGGCAAGGAAAAATATGCACGGGTCACACAATGGGGAGCCTTGGAGGATGTACTGTTGTTTTCACGATATCTCTACAACTATACACAGTGGTGTGTGTGTGTGGGGGGGGGGGGGCACCAGCAAGTTAGGGCAGTGATTGTTTCCAATGGCAATGAATGGGCTGAAATGCAGAGTAGATTGTGATGATGTCAGGACGGTGCTGGCCTTGATCTTGAAAAATAACCGTATACTAGTACTTTGAAGTTTAGTAAACCTGTCAAGGCGACCACTCGGATAAGGTGACCACCTGTGCCAGAAGACCACTGCAGCCAGGACCAAGGGATGCTATTTCCAGTCAAATGGCACTGGATAAGGAGACCACCTGGTCACGGAGACCACACTTTGAAAGTCCCTTGAGCGGTCGTCTTGGACAGGTTTCATCGTACATCGAAGTGATAATCATTGGGTGGTGTTGCTGTAATGAACAACAGCGGTCAGTATGGTAGACCTCTAGGGGCTGAGAGAAAGCTGGATGTAACGTTACGCACCACTCCATTGCCTACACACATGATGTACTACAGTCCATTTCAAAACTATAGACGCGTAGGGTTTTTGAAATATTTCAAATTTGGCTGGAACTTTTTGAGAATAGTTTTCGGAATACTGCTCAGGTCCGCTCCACAATTGCTCTCATACAGTTTCTAAACGATTGGATAACAGACGCCCAATTTGGAAAAGATTATGCACAAATTGATCACAGATTTTATGTGGTATAGATGCTGGCATAACGGTTTTTGCCTAGGTACGCGTCTATAGTTTTGAAATGGACTGTAATACTCAATCTCAATCTACGGACAGCTACTACTAGTACATATAGCTGTTCGTACATGTACATGTACATGTACATGTACATATACATGTACATGTACATGTACATGTACATGTATATGTAGTCACCACCTCCGGTCGCTTCCTGGGTAGCTACATTGGTGATCCAGAGGGAGTCTCTTCCTTTGTCCGTAGCAGAGTGAGTGATTGGGTCGATGGTGTCAACTGTCTTGCCAAGGCAGCAAAGGCGTACCCGCAGTCAGCACACTCCGCGTTTACGAGATCCCTCTCGTGCGAGTGGACCTACCTCCAGCGTGTGTTGGAAGGCAACGAGACCGAATATACTCCCCTGCGGGACACTATCCGGCACGTATTCGCCCCCAGCTTGCTAGGTCGTGAGGTGCTTGACGTTGAGCAAGATCTATTGGCCCTTCCAGCCAAAGTGGGAGGTCTCGGACTGGCCAATCCCGTTACGTCAGCCCCTGATGCTCATGCCACATCGAAGCGCGCCACTGAGATTCTGCAGGCTGCCATTTGCACCGGTGCGCCGGTCGACATGGCTCACCACATCAGCCAGTGCCGTCAAGTCACCAGCGAGGTCAGCCGTGCTCGAGACCTGCAGATGACGGAACGTAGTAAAGTCCTCCGAGCTGCGCTTCCGCGTCGCCAACAGCGGACCCTCAACCGCATCGTTGATGGCAACGCTTCCGGCTGGTTGACCGTGCTTCCTCTCAAGCAGGAAGGTTATGACATGTCGGCGGTCCAGTTCCGCGATCAGTTGGCCATTCGCTATGGCCAGGAGCCGAACGCTCTCCCGTCGCATTGCGATGGCTGTGGAGCTGCTTTCTCTCTACAGCATGGTCTGGATTGCATGAAGGGTGGGCTCATCAAGCGCGGGCACAACGATGTCCGCGACTTCGATGCCCGGCTGGCAGACGTTGCATGGGGAGGTGTGGCTGTCGAGCCGGTGATGGTACCTGTGCAGGATGGCAACAACCGCCCCACACTGCAGGCGGATTGGCTGGTCCGGGGAGTTTGGGAAGGAGACAGGGTGGCGTACTTTGACAACCGCATCGTGGATGCCGACGCACCCAGCTACGTCCTCTCGAACCTCTCTTGGAACGCCGTATCCAACAGTGCTGCCTCTTCCAAGAAGAGAAAGTACAAGGCGGCCGCAGAGGAGCTGCGAGCATCCTTCACCCCGCTGGTCTGCTCAACTGATGGTGCACTGCACACAGAGTACCGTGCGTATCAACGGCGACTTGCTATGCGCCTTGCCTCCAGGTGGGACAAGTCCTACAGCAACGTCATGTCCTGGGTGCGGATCCACCATCAGTTTGCTGTTTTCCGGGCTGTCGACCTTCGTCTCCGGGGTTCACGTCGTCGTCTCGGTGGGCTGGCAATTTGCGATGGTGTCGGCCTTGGCGTTGGCCGTTAACATTCATGCGTATGGCACTTGTTGTTGTTGTTGTTGTGTGTGTGTGTGTGTGTTTGTTTTCTTTCCTTTTCTTTTCAGCTGTCATTTGCCCTGATCATGCCTCATGCGTGTTTCACAGCATAGTACGTTTCCGCTCATTTTCTTCTTCAACACACGCTAGCTGTATTACTTTGTTCTTGCCCGTACAAGAGACATGTATGCATAAATGTAGGTAGGGCTTCCTCTATGTACAGCAAGAGTATGTACGTTTGTGAGAATCACTCTCCAATTACAGAGTGTACATGTAGCATGTACATATACATGTACATATACATGTACATGTATATGTATATGTACATGTACATGTACATGTACATATACATGTACATGTACATGTACATGTACATGTAGCATGTACATGTACATGTACATGCTACATGTACATGTACATGTAGCATGTGCATGTAGCATGTGCACCGTTACACGTATACTGTCAACATGTACATATAAATATAACGAGGAAGCAAACCTAACGTTTTAACGGGTGACTTTTTCTTTGTTATAATAATGTTCTGTTCAGGTTGCAATGCCACAGTCATAATTATGTGATGTGTGCGGATATGCCTGAAGATTGCAAGATCGTTATCGTAGGTTCTCGTTAACCTGTGGATTTTGGACAATCGTTAAATTTGCAACTCGTTATAATAACATGTCTTACAGTAGTTCATCATGGCGTTGGATATTTTTCCCAATCAGAAATATGCATGGCCTGTGCACAATGACCGTCTTGGTTGGACGTTGTACATGTATCTGAATGCGACTGAGCATTGCGTGAAAGGGGGCAGTTCAGTGGAGCAAGTCATAAAAAATTCAACTCCTTCATTCCGACTGCGGTGCTACAAGTGGTTATATAATGACTGACTCGTTGACGTAGGGCTCACGTGACAGACCGGATGGAGGCTGTAGGAAGTGTTTCATTTCCAGCATGACCTGATCTTTCTGTCGGTTAAACGTAAAGTTATTCGGGAAGATGTGCACGGCTACTTCCTGATCGAAGGAAGACGCAGGGCGGCGGGAGGTCCTCCGTCGGCTGACGATAATCATGGCTAAGATCCCGGCACCGACCGCAAGAACAGTTAAGCTGAGACTGAGTCCAACGATCTTCGCATTGCTATGCCGAGGCGTGAGCACCATGGTGAGGTTTGGTGCTGTGCCGGGTGAAGGTGATGCCGGTGGTGGTGGTGGTGGTGGTGGTGCAGATGTGTCTCTGGTGGTGAATTGTCCGTCAGTGCCTGTGGCTTGTGAGGACGTGATTGATGTTATGCTGTCATATCCGCTGGAAGATCCCATCGAAGAATTACGCTCAGGGACAGCAAAGACATCGGTTGGGGATGTGCTGTCGGTCCCAGATTCACTGCTGGAGGTTGCTGTAAGATTCATACCATGCTCTGCACTTGTTTCACTGCTCACATTATCGTTTGATCCATTGCTGGTGCCGTCATTTGGTTCACTGGTAACGGCATCACCTGGTTCACTGGTGACGTCATCACCCGGTTCACTGGTGACGTCCTCACCTGGTTCACTGGTGCTGTTGTGATCTCCTGGTTCACTGGGGCTGATGTGATCTCCTGGTTCACTGGTGCTGTTGTAATCTTCTAGTTCACTGGTGTTAGCATTAGTTGATGGCATCATTCCACTGCCTGCGTGACCACCTGATCCACTGATTATGTCATTGCTTGAATCACTGTTCGCGTCATTGCTTGATTCACTGCTGAAATTGCTACTTGATTTGCTGCTTTCATCATCTCCTGATGGCCTCTGGACATCTTCACTTGAACTGCCATTGCTGGTTGAGCTGCCAGTACTGTCATTTGATGAGCTGCCGGCGTCTGCACTTGTTTCATTGCTGACATCACCACTTGATCCACTGGTGATATCATCACTTGATCCACCGGTGGCGTCATCACTTGATCCGCCGGTGGCGTCATCACTTGATCCACTGATGACATCATCACTTGATCCGCTGGTGACATCACTATTTGATGTGATGTCATCGCTTGATACCCTATTGATGTCTGCTGAACCACTACCCGATTGTTGCGTACCGCTAATGGACATACGGGAGGAACCACTCACAGAAATACCTGAAAAAGACTCATTAGCGGAAGCTGACGAAGCTGAACCCACTGCTGATCCACTTTGGAAACCACTAACTGGGCTCCCAGAGTCCCTGCCAGAGCTACTGCCTGAACCAAGACTGCTAACAACGCTAGTCTCCAGAATAGATCCAACGCCAGAGCCACTGAGGAGGCTACTTCCTGAGTCAGAGCTGGCACTGCTGCTGGATTCCAGGTTTGAGCCGATACCAGAGTCACTTCCGGAGCCACTATCCTTCCCAAAGGCAGTTTCATCCGACGAGCAAGTGATAAATCTACTCGCGGAGCAGCTGATCAATCCATCAGAGAAGCAGTAGATCAAGTCATCCGGGCCGGATAAACACTTTACATAGCCGTCAGAAGAGCAGGTGATGAGACCAGGGAAGCTTGCAGCAGACCCACTGGCTGTATTTCCAGACCCGCTGATGCGGATGCTGGCCTGACCATTGTAAACTCCACTCCCAGACAGCGTGGTAGATGCATTAGCGGATCCAAGTCCCGACGCACTCCCGAAGCTGCTTAATGAGACCGCGGAGGACTCCGACGCAGACCCACTGCTATCCATTGCATTTCCGGAGTCAGTGCTGACACCACTCATGGAGGAGCCAGGGATTTCTCCACTTCCCGACAGATTCACCTCGCTACCATCACTGGCACGACCAGAACTGCCGCTTGCAGAAGACACGGCTGAGCCACTTGCCGACAGGTCTGCAGAGCCAGTGGCAAGGGTATAGGCTGATTCACCACTATCTCCACTGGGAAACTGTTGTGCTGAACTTGAACTATCATCACCAGAAGTATCACTACCAGAAGAAGAGGAGCTGACAAATGTAGACGAAGAAGCAAGAGATGATCCACTCCCGGATAAATCAAACCGATGGCTTGCTGATCCTCTGGCTGACACACCGCCAGATCCACTTCCAGAGTCTCCAGCTGAATCACGTACTGCTTCACGCCCCGATGCGCTGGTCAAGTTACATGATCTGCTTGCCGACTCAATCCCAGATCCACCGGTGGAGTTGCTTGATAGATCACTGCCAGCTCCATTTGACACCTCACTGCTAAGCACTTTCTCTAGGAGAACAGCACTGAGCAACAGTGCCAGGATGCAAAGCAGATGCGGGGACAATGGTGCTGGTAAGACGTGTCTTGATCGGTGGTGTGTCATGGTCCTCCTCATCATCGGCTCATTGGGGGTGGTACTGATACTGCTCAGCAGTTGCAGTGTACTCTCTACAGGGAGTGATGCTAGTCGGGTTCAGTGCTGGTGTCCTGGACACTGCTCGACTGTACACACCATCACCTATCATTCACATGGGCAAATTAGAGCATGGACAGACAGACAGACAGACAGACATGCATGTTAAATTGTTAATACAAAACTTCCTAGATGTGAATGAACCACAACACACTGTAGTAAAGTGAAATCCCAGACTGGGCCTCTCAGGAGCTTGGAATTTAAAGACACCTTAAAGCTTGTCAAGGGGCTCCGCCCCCTTCACCCCGCCGAGGACACGCCGAACCCCCCCCCCCCCCCCCTCTGGAAACCCCTTCCCAAACCCTTCCGGCCACGTGCCTGTGCTTGATAGGGGTGGCTGCAGTCGCAGCTGTGTTGGTGAAACTGGAGTATCTCCGCCGACTTCAGGAACACCGACCCGAGTGATAGTGTTTAAGCAATGCAAGCCAAACCAGTTTACGGGATTCCAAGACCCTGCCTCTGGTCATGTACACACATGACGGGTTTACGTGGCTCTAGTAAAAAAAATGTTTTGCACTCCCAGCACGTTCCCATGCACTATTCGACGCTACTGGCGCGCATTTGTTTCCTCCTCAGCACTGCTCAATCTACCATTCAATCACCTTGGCGTGAGGTAGAATAGTGGTCACCGTCTCAAAAGGACTACAATCAGACCTCGCTTAACCGCACACATCCGTTTTCAACAAAAATATCCGGATAGGCGAGGGAACCTGATAATCGAACACACATACTGTATATTATATGCATGACATATGCTGTAAATCGGTAACCAACGATTTTCTTCCGGATGGCGAGGGATCCGGATAAAAGAGGACCGGATAAGCAAGGTCTGACTGTAATAGCAAATAAGACTACGAGTATCCAGCGGTACTCACTTAGTCTGTACTCTGGCAAGACATGCATTCGCTTAGTACGTACATTGTCCAGAATAATAATAATAACAATAATAATACACACAGCTCGCATCTTCCCTGAACCTGTGAGACAGGAGCAGAGTCGACGCATCTGTCAATAGTTTCAAGCCAAGTTAGTCTATAACCTGCAGCTTGGAGAGCGCTCTCCACGGAGAGATCCGCTGCCTTCAGGTCTAATACAAAATACATGTAAATGCATGCTGCAATAAGAAGGATCAGTCAGGGAAGTGAACTGCCTGAAAAGAGAAACAAAATGCCAACCTCACCATGCAGGACTTGAACCCGGGACCTTGCTTGTCATGAGCGATGCTCTAACCGTCTGGTCCTGGTCGGGTTTCTCTTTTCGGGCAGTCCACTTTCCCTGCTGATCCTTTGAATTAATTTTTGAAGTTCTCCCAATCCTTTAAAAAAATATTGATACAATAAGGGCAATTAATTTCACTGGGGCCTACAGAATGCTAGGTTCTTCTTGTGACCGGACCAGACCGCACCACGCTTGCAGACCCGCACGGACAGTTCACCAGCCACACCCCACGAAAGCAAGAAGTGTTACTCCTTAAAAGTCTTGTTTTGTTCCTTGATAAGATGACGGGAATTCATCAAAGCAGAACCAGGCATTGAATGCTATCGTGGAGTGTGGCTGGTGATCTGTTCATGACGATGTCTGCGAGCGTCGTGTGATCAGGCCTGGTCAAAAGAAAACCTACCACAAGTTGGACGGACCAAATAAGGATGCATCAACATTGCATGGGTCAAGCGTCGAATAAAGATCAAAGATGGCATCTGCCTCACCTTCTTCGCTGATCTTGTGTGGTATACCTGTCAGCCTTTCGGAACCAAAGACTCTCCACGTAGAATCTAGTAGGGAGGTTTAGTCCCACGTACGTGTGTGTACCACGTGATACTCAGTGTACCCACGTACGTACAGACGTTTTCTGGTTCACGACATACCGTGTATGGAGGCTCACCCACGTTCCGCCAGAACGTGGGTGAAAATCAGAATGGAGCGCATTGTGCGAGCTGTGAGGGTGCTCAGCTGAAGAAGTTTCCGAAGCACGAAATCAAAATATTGGATGAGCTTCTTAGGCCCGGGTAGCTTCGTCTTTGACCAGGTTTGGGCCTTTCGCTTCATGCTTTTGTTTGTTCCGTGTGACTAAACACAACATTGCAACGTGGGTGCCCTTCATCCACTTTACGTGGATCACCCACGTACGCGTTTCCGTTACGTGGGAACTAAACCTCCCTATACTAGTAGTGTACTGCGTGGTTGTGTGTGGCAAAACTCTTCAATACTGGACTCGAAACTAGTCGCGATATGGACTATTGCAGGCCACCAGCATGACGTGCGAACTGACTATTAGTGCTAGCAGTGACGTGCTCGGTGCCTAGACTAGAGGGCTAGAACTAGACTTCTTCAAGTAGAACCCAACACAAAGTGTGAGCGTACTAAAGCCTATTACAACGTATTGGGTAGAGATAATGAGCAGCAGCCTGCCTGAAACACACCAACATCTACTAACCATCACACGCTCTTTGGTGATGAGGCTTCGATCACTGCAATGCCAAGCGTAGACGAAACACTCGCAAGTCGGGTCTCACCACCACTGGTAAGTTGCAGTTTTCTTCGTCGAGTTCTGGTAGGAGTGCAGTCTTGTGCGAGATGCAGAACACCAAGACTATCCACTGAACTGCAAAGTGTGAACTGCGGGGAAGCATGGATACTGGATTGGCGTTGCGAGCCATGCATGCAGAAACAACTTGTCTTTGTGTGAGCAGCATGTATTATTGTGCTGCTGGTATAGCATGACTTCAACTCACCCGCTCCACTTACCCTAAGCTGCAGGAAGGTCTTACTGCACTGGTGCCAGTGGTGGCGATGTTTCGCAACCTACACCGTGTACATGACGGTTTTGCTACAACGCTAGGCATACCGTACTGACAGGTCCCATTGTCCGGCGCGGTGGAAGCTTTCATCAGTTTGGAAAGCATTGGATACCGTATCCTGGACTGGCGGGCACTCGCTGCCTGTGCCTATCATCAAGAGTACATTAATATATTTTACATACCGGTAAGTACTCTTGCTATTTTATGTACTCTTGCTATCATGGGTGGCAACGCCATGCAGAAGTCAGGTACGTACACGGTGGTATTGAGTTGCACTGCCACTGGATTAGTATTGGGCAAGTCATGATGAAGCAGTTTGAAGAACATTAATTTTGCAATAATTAACATTTATGTTGAACGGTGTCTAACATTACTGGTAGGTGTATTGTAGCATACTCGTACCATGTAGATGCAATGAATATGTCATGTACCAGTTAACAGGCAACAAAGCCCTCTCCAAAAGGACCAAAATGTCTTCGTTGTTACTCCGAATTTTCATGGTTTCGATCAGGAAATAGTAAGATATTATTTTGTTTCAATCATCAGGCAAAATAACTGTAGGAGTGCGTACTGCATATTGAATGAAAGGAACTTACTTGTGACCTAAACGAGGTGTATATACATGTATGTGCAATACAAGATGTACGTGTAGGACACGTTGTATGTTTCGGTTGCAGTCAAGAGCGCGGTTTCCGTACTGCATCACGCGTGTCCTCCACCTTGTGCTGTATTTGTATTTTATTATAATTATTTAAGGATTTCCCAAAGGCTTTGGGCCTGTCGAGGGGATCTCCTGCAAGAAGAATGAAATGACAACTTTATGTAGAGGGAGCAGTTAATCGAGGATAGGCTAAGGAAATAGATCGAGGCATACAACATCTGGTAATTAAGGATTTGGGATACTGTCAGTGTAATGAATATATCGGCGAAAAAGCTGATAGAGAGAATGCTTGAATTCGGGGAGACTGGTTATGTATAGGTATGCTGTCTTTGTCATGTACATGTACGTGTAGATAGTTCTAGAGCATCATTGTGACATTGGTTGGTTCATACTACAGTATTATACTCTATGGGGAAGGTTCACAGTTCGAGGCCTGATGATGACAGTAGGGTGCAGCGGATTCTGCCGGCAGAAAAAATGGCAGAAAATTCGGTACTTTTTCTGGTAAGTTTCATGCATGTTTGGTATGTGGATAAAGAAATGGAGCAGAATTCGAGGAATTGCCCGCCATAAGGTTTTTATGGTTCTGCCAATTTTACTGCTTTTCGAGCAGAATCTGCCGATGCCTACATGTAGATGACAGGCATGTTCTCTGATCAGATTTTCCTCCTTTACATCTCCTTTACATCTCCTTTACATCTTCTTTACATCTCCTTTACATCTCCTTTACATCTCCTCCAAGCTAGTGTAATGCTAGTAAGGCATGATGAGGGAATTCGAAACTCGGATGTTGAACCAATCATAAAAATGTGAAAAGGAAGGGGAGTTTGGAGACTGCTGATGTGCGCGTCGGAGATGTGTTTGAGCTAGGTGTCAAGTCGTTGAATGTTTCAGCACTCTGTAGTTGTGTGCCTTTTTTTCTTCTTCTTATTTTACAAGATACTAGTAACCACAAACCATCATGGTGCAAACGCCGGCAAAAACGCACAGAGATGCACATAGCGATGCTGCGATGGCAGCCGAAGCAGTGGAGGCGGGGAAAGAGCAGCTAAACCGACCAGGGGTCTCGGTTTCATCACTGCTTAATGAGTGCTCATGCGCGCCAAACAGAAAAATACGAAAATAGAAAAACCCTCCCCTACTACTAGTAATTATTACACGTTCTTGCTGCATCTTATCTAGTTGCAGTGGGCCCTGAGATTCATATTTATAAGTCAAAACTTCTTATAACTCGTATCCATGTAGTTGTTTTTATTATTATACGAAAGTCCACTATATTCCCGAATATGTGCGAGAAGTGGTGGCGGGGCCAGGCTGCTCTGCCGACCTCAAAGGTCTCGGCGTCTACGCAGACAAAGCGCGCCATAATGCAGTATGCAGTAGTATCCCTTCGTTTTGTTTTCATGATGAAGTTGGTGGACATACTGCACTCTCCACACACCGACCGTACATGGCATCTGGTGGTACTTGTCCTAGTACAGTAGCAACAGGTTAAACTATTTTGTCAAAGACGCAATAGGTTAAACTATTTGTCAAATACGTAGTGATGTAACGACGTGTACTGACTGTTCTCCAGCAACAGTATCGTGTTGCTGAGTATAATTTGGACCCGGGCCGGAGGTGTCGGTGTTCCTCCTCTCTGGCGGACAGCATCCGCCAACACTAACTACTGCATAAAGCGAGATTTCTAATAGTGCATGTAGTGACTGGCCATGTACTGGTCAAACACCGGACAATTGGTTTATAATAATAATTATTATTATTGCAGTACAGTACTAGCCGACCAGCATGAACACATTCACCACCGTTCTTCAAGAATGGGCACTGTGGCAGTGTGCATTATTCATACGCACACCATCGTAAAGGATATTTCTACCTTCATACCAGGGCCAAGAGAGCCCGAACCTCAGACGGATGAAACTAGGGTCCAGCGGATTCTGCCGGCAGAAAAATTGGCAGAATTTGATACTTTTTCTGCTAAGTTTCATGCATGTTTGGTATGTGGATAAAGAAATGGAGCAGAATTCGAGGAATTACCCGCCATAAGGTTTGTATTGTTCTGCCAATTTTACTGCTTTTCGAGCAGAATCCGCCGGTCCCTAGATGAAACCCGTCATCTACATGTACTTGTATCAGTGCCAGGTAACTGGTTAACACAAGATAACCGTTTCCGTTTCGCTGGTTGTACATGTTTCATGCTCGTGACCTGACAACAGTTACGTCGAGATCGGGTATTATCGCCTTGTTGAAGACTTCGGTCAGAAATTAACTACCGGTAGACTATGATAGGTTGAGGACTTCAGTTGGAGGCAGCGGCAGTGCAAATGTCCAATGACGAGAGAGGAGATGAGCAGAATGCGCAGCACAGTCATGATAAAATTACCAGTAGTAGAGTACTGAAAAGAAAAGGACCAAGGAACTAAGGAACCAAGGAACTACAAGACTACTTTGAAGTTACGCTATTTTTTATTATTATTTTTTACTATGTTCACATAACCAGCTCGAAAAGAATAAGGAAAGACAATGGTACAGAGAAGATGGACAAACGTGACAACTAATGAGCAGAAATATAATGTCCACTAACACCACCAGTTACTAAGCAATCAGCTCGTGCGATAACATTGCACGGCACTGACCGACGGTACTGACGTTCTGCAAAGAACTGGCTATCAAGAGAGCCTGTAGCACATCTTGGATGCGCACTCCAACAGCCTTCCGGAAGGTTCTAAGTTATAGAAATAACATAAGGAGGGGAAGGTAAGCGTAACCAAGAATAAGCACGAGCTGAAAGTCTCAGCTGTGAAGGACGTTGGCGGATGTTCATGCCAGGGCCAGTGAGTTGTAGAACGTCAGTGCCGTCGGTCAGTGTCGTGCAATGTTATTGCATGAGCTGATTGTTTAGTAACTGGTGGTGTTAGTGGACATTATAGTGTAACTTGTAGTTTCTTGGTCCTTTTCTTTTCTATGATTTATCCGATAAATCAAGGGGCCAAGGGCCTTGCCTCTCCATCCGAGTCCATTCTGGTACAGTACTGTTTTATGTTTTTTGATCAACTTCAACCAGGGAGTAGTACAATAATTATGACTTGTACTACTCCCTGGTTCCATCACTGCTGCCGCGTAGATCCACGGCCCCACTCAGTTGTTGTCGTGCTTTTGCATTTCCTTTGGCTTTGGTGCTTCAGCGATTGCCCTTTCACTACTCCGGGGTAAGTCTTTCGCTCACCTTGTCCATTAAAAAAAATTATATTTTACGAGTTGGGAACGTGAACTTTAGTATAAAAAGACAGAAAGAAAGAAGAGATGGATTAGCCCATCACGGGCCGGTGGGCGTCGGTGTTCTTCGGCGCCCATTGCCGAAGCCTACGTCCGTACGAGTACTGATACAGCCTAGTAGCATGAGTACAGGCCGTATCCGGGATATGTAGTCTGTTCTAGTGGACCCAGCGCTAATGAGTAATGTCAATGACGCCGGAGCTCGCAATACGTTGAGGCCACACCCCACCTCGGCAGGCCCAGACTCACAGCCCCAGAGGCCGCGTGAGCCAGCTTTTTCCTTCAAGTAACGTAACGTTAGTTTTTGCCACATGGGCCGGGGAATGCAGAAAATGCTCGGGGCCGCGGCCCGAGCGCGTCCTTCGTCCGTTCTACCGCATAGCCGACATACATGTAGACGGACACGTGTCGTTGTAGATCAAGCAGAACTCGACTCTCGAGTCAACCAGCCGATCGTTGCATCGAGTGTGTTTCATCCAGTGCTGGACATGACAATAATATTTTGCTGGACTTGATTTCACTACATCTCCTACAAGGCTACAGTCATGTAGTTAGCTGATGTGCTCAGTCTCCGGTCTGAAACTGACAGTATCGCACCGAGCAACAGGCATCGCCTTTTCTCTCTGTGCTTGTGTGGTCATGACCATTTGTATGGAAGCCACAATGATTTTGATGTAGCTACATGGGTCTACCTATACCCCGCATTTTGTTGCAGTTCTCGCTGTCTGCACTATTTGTGGTGCCGTTTGGTCCGAGGGGGAAGACGCGTCATGTTCAGGGCTCAGGTCTGTATGTGGATGTAGGTCGTCACAGGCAAGCACTGAATCCGCCTTGCACAGTTTGTGAAGCCAACACTGGCAACAGGTATAAAATACTATTACAGATAACCGTGGAACAAGCACGGTCGGTGAGGGCGCCCACGTCCACTGCAGTAGCACTGTCAGCAACTAAGTATGGCGCAGCAACAGTCACCGAGCAAAAAGAAGCCGACCATTCCGCACTTGGATCTCTACAATTTCGAGGAGCCCTGGGCAAAGGAGACCCAATATGTCCTGACCAGTCCTCGCTCGCTGGAGGCGTGTGGACGATGCGGCGTGCAGCCTGTGCAGCTACTCTACAAATCCCTGCCGGAGTTTGAGAGCGAGCTCAGCGAGGAGAAGCTCTCCTACACGGAGCTGTATGATGTGTACCAGCGAACGGAGCGCGAGCGCCAGGAGCTGCTGAAGCGAGCGAGAGAGGAACGCGAGCGCATCATGTGGAGCGATGCCGAGCGAGACGCAGTCCCTGGCCTCGAGTCGAGTGTCAACACCAGCAGCCATGAGCAGTCTGCCACCAGCTCCGCGAGTAGCTTTGCTAGCTACTCCTCAAAGCTGAGTGCCAGTGTGCCCACTAGCGGAGGGGCTACTGCTGCAGAGACAACCGCGACCAGGAGTAAATCAGCCGTGCCTGGACTCAGTCATACCACTCATGCCAGCTCACACGCACAGGGCAAGACGAACAGGGTGAAGTTCGTGCGTGGAGAACAGTTGCCCGGCCATTTACCCACCACCTCACCCACACCATCATCTACCCTCTCATCTTCGTCATCATCGTCGTCCCGACCGGCTTCAGCCCTGGAGCGTCGTAGCATGCAGCTCGTCGGGCAGAAGTTGGACTTGCACGATCGAGCCAAGACGCCGCAAACTCACCGTGGCGGCGTGCCATCCACGAAATCCTCGGCCAGCACGGACACAACTGACTCGTCCAGGCCTTCGACTAGTACCAGTGTTACGTCAAGCAATCGTACGGCAAGTACACAGGCAAACGGTGGCCCAGCTCAGGAATCAACATCGTCACGCACACGTCAAACTAGCAGTGTTCCGGCCGCCGTGCCCACCGATCGGTTGCGTGAAACCAGTCGAAAGCCAAGCACGACGCAGCAGCAGCAGCCCGGTTTGTCGGCCTCGGCCACATCTGCCGGCCTGAAACGGGCGTCCACCGCATCGTCCGCACCACCATCCCGGCCATGGAGCAGTGCAGACGGTGCGCTACTGGCGTCGAAATCCAGCGGTGGCCATACTAGCGACTCAGCGTCGTCCACACTATGGTCAGCTGACGAGCTGGCCGATGCCGTAGTGAGCGTGGGAATGTCCAGCATGGAGGCGCGCAAGATGGCGCTTCTCTCCGAACGCGACCGACGCATCCTGCAGAAGATGGTGGAACGGCGGCGGCGAGACACCGAGACACGTCAGCAGCGACAGTCTGCCGAGCTGCAGTGGGATCGTCAGGCTGAACACCGACGAGCCGAACGGCAGCTCGAAGAGATGGAACACCGCAAGGCCATGGAGAAGAAACGCGAGAAGGAACGAGCGGTGACCGAGCTGCGCGTGGCAGCGTTGGAACAGCAGCATCGCGAAGAAGTCGACACGTTGCAGCAGGAGCTCGAGGAGAAGGAGGACAAATGGTCACAGCTGTATGAGGAGCAGCAGGAACGATTGCACCAGACTGTCCGGGAGAAAACCCAGAAGGAAGAGCGGAAGCGGCAGATGCAGGAACTGCGACGTGTCGAGCTGCTAGTCGAAGAACGACAGCGTAAGCGAGCCATGCTGGAAGAGAAAGAAGCCAAAATCGAGACGGCAGGCGAGCGAAAACAGCGCCTGGAAGAGGAAGAGCTCGAGCGTCTCAAAGCCAAGAACACGGCCGAGCGTGCGGCCATTGCTGCTCGTCTGAGAGACCTGGAGGACGACGAAGCGGAGGAGCTGCTGAACCTGCAGAGTGATGTCATCGAGAAACACCAGCGTGCCGAGAGACGCCTGGAAGCAATACGTGTCGAGCAGCAGCAGCTACAGCGGGTCAAGTCGGAGAAACGCGATCGGCAGGCGGAGCGCAATCGCGACGCAGCACTGCAGCTGGAGCACGAGACTGAACAGCTGCGGCTGGCCAACGACGAGCAACGGCGAGAGGCTGAGCACCGAGCGGCCGAACTAGCACAGCAGCGTGTGGAGGAGCGCCGGGCGAAGACGGCCGAAGAGCTGAAAGTACGACACGCCGCACACGCCAGGAACCTGGAGAAGCTACGGAACGTCGAGCAGGAGGACGAGCGCCTGCAACGCCGACAGCTGGCGGCCAAGGAGCTACGCATGGAGGCGATGGCGCGTGAGCGCGAAGAGGTGGTGCGCGAGTCTCGTGAGCGGGCGCTCGAGGCGGAAGTCCTCCGCGAGAAGCTCAAGGAATTCTGCTCTACAGACACGTTTGACAAGAAGGTGCAGAGTGCAGAGCTCACGGCGCCTCTTCAGGATATGACGCACCGACCGATTCGCTCCGCGGCGGTGAACAAGACGTCATCGCAGGTCCTTCTTGGGTAGGCACTGCACCATGACTCTCGTTGCTGCTGCTCAACTGTTGTGCGGGTGTATTCACTGCGGCAATATCGGCCATTTCTGTGTGAGATTTAGTCTGTGTCTGCTTTCGGCTCATTTGTGTTGCCAGCTCAGAGCATGTAGCGCATAATCATAGTCAGACCACTATGGTTGCTATGGTTACTGTAGTTGCTATGGTTGCTACGCTATGGTTACTGGCTATGGTTGCTATGGTTACTGTAGTTGCTTGCTCCTACATGTATCCATGGTGACTTCTACCTTGGCCACGTTGTCATGCAGCATACAATGTCAGCCTCCACTGTTGGCAGAGAATAGTGTCCCGTCGAACGTCATTTTTGAAGTGTTTTTATTATATTTTATAAAGTGATATGTTTATAAAAATAGGTTACAACATTGAAGTATTTTGTCAGATTCTTACAGTTTATGCCCGGAGTGGTAGCACGCAAGATTGGCCTGGTCCGTTTTTATGTTGACTAACAACAGGCACGGTATGTGAAATCCAAACCCTTGATCTCAGCTTTACAAGCTTCCAGGGGTTGGATTTCGTGGGTATCACCGCATACATGTACAGTGCGGTGCAGTGTGAAACCTAATGCCTGGATCTCGGCTTTACATGTAGTCAGACCTCGCATAACCGCACACGTCCGTTTTCCACAAGAATATCCGGATAGGCGAGGGATCTGGATAATCGAACACCCATACTGTATGTATGCATGGCATATGCTGAAAATCGGTAACCAACAATTTTCTTCCGGATGGCGAGGGATCCGGATAAAAGAGGACTGGATAAGCGAGGTCTGACTCTACATGTACATGTACAGTCAGTAGCTGGATTTCTGTCTTAGATGGCAGTGCATGAGAATCATGTGTGACTCCTGCAGCGTACGGTGCACGGTGTATGCTTGCCATACACACACTCTGTATCACTCACAAACACTCGCATGTACACACACACACACACACACACACACACACACACACACACACACACACACACACACACACACACACACACACACACACACACACACACACACACACAGACACATACACACACACACACACACACACACACACACACGCACATACACATACATGCGCACATAAACATACACGTGCACATACATACACACACACACACATTCTCTCTCCACATTGGCTTGGGTGTGAACGGTTATAGCTTGGGTGTGAACGGTTATACGAAGGCGACATTGCGCCAATTAATAGATGTGTGAAACAAAAGAGGGTACATGCTCCAATAATGATCGGGTTTCTAAAAAAACGAGTCAAACTCAAATCACCAATGGGAAGGTTACTAAATATGCTAGCATCAGAAGCCTGGCTAAACCTGTTACTTCAGTACAACGTTACTACGGTGTATCCGTGTAGTTACTAACGATGGTCATACTAATCTGGTAATCAGTGGTTGATAGGTAGCGTCATGAGAGATGGAGAAAGTGCAGATGCAATATGGGCTGTGAAAATAATCGGTGGATGGGTCTCAGACCATATTGGTGCTCTTCATCAGTTTCTACGTCTATTTACTGTTCTATTGTTGGAGTCAGAAGTTAATAGAAACGCCTGGTGATATTAAATTTTGCTCAACACTTCGGGACGTCACCGCCATTGAAGTAAAGTGAAATAGTTCAATGATACCAATGCAAGTTTTGGAGTGAAAAAAAAGAAGCAGAAATGTTGACAAAAAATATTCTGCATTTGTTCCAAGAGCTGAGTCTGAATAGAGGTTATCAGCTACTGTTCAGAATTCACTGATTACAAAGCTGGTGTAGAGCAGGTTTAGGAGACCATCATTCTGTCTAGATGGCCATGAAGTCGAGACCCTAGGTCGGCAGAGCTCCCTGAACCTCACCATCACTGCCACGATTCAGGTTGTGCATGCTTCCCCTAGCCGCATCTCACGTTTGGCATGTAAGTGGTCTTTGTAAAATAAAAAAATTCTACTTCTTGCTTTGTGGCCAGTACATGTAGCAGACCGACCGGCACCCTGCAGAATTCTGCACGGTAATCAGCGAGCAGCAATGTCTCTCTCTACCACTCCTCTATCTCCAGACGAGGGATAATCACAAGCTGCAGAGTGTTGGCCTGCAAGAGCTGCACCACATCTTCGGTGCACACCTCGGCCACACCGCCGTCGGTGGGCTGCAGCGACACGCCGTTGATGGCCAGGATCTGGTCGCCCTCCTCCAGCATGCCAGACAGAAGTTTACGAGTGTCACCACTGGCGATGCGCGACACGAAAAACCCGGCCTGCTGAGGTGACGAGTCATTGGCTGCCGATGACGCCAGGGCGGACGGACGGCGTTTGACGTAGAATCCGTATGTTCCCGACGCAGGCCGATGTAGCTCAACGGATCGTGTGCTGACTAGTTTCTGGTTGACTTTGACATTGCCGGACGGCTTCACACGGCCGATGTAGTGGAACTGCGTGGGAGCGCCGATAGACTCGGGGCTGCTCTGCCGTCGACCAAGTGATGAGCGTCTCCTGGTGAGCTGAGATAGTGAGGAGCGACGACGTTGCTGTGGTGTGGAAGGCTTTTCCGGTAAGCAAACGGACGAATCGGGTGATATGCTGGTTGATAGCGGCGTCAGTGGCATGGATAATGGTGACGTGGGCGAGTCGGATGACGATGATGATGGGGAAATCCCTGTCGGTATGCTCATGGTGTCCTGTATGGTAGCGAGTCAAAGAAATTACAAGCCGCAAACACGCACAAAATGCACACATACACATACACAGACACATGCACATGCACGCACACGCACATACACACACATGCAAACGCATTCACAACTCCACAGGCACGTACACAAAGCTAAGTTAGACTCAATGAAAAAATGGAGCGCACAAAGTTTTATAGCGGCAAGCCATACAGCCACCAACCCCTAAATCTCACCAATACACGAATATCCAGCTTCAAGTAGACAATCTATGCGTGAGAAGCAGACTTACCGTATTGTTGGAATCAGTGCTTCCACTGTCTGCACTATGCGTGGCTGTGCAGCTCGAGCGACGTGGGGTCTGCATGGGTGTGATCATCGGCATGGCTGCGTCGAGATTCGTAACCGGAGCTTCGGCTTGCGGAGTGGCTGGAGGTGTTTGAGCTGGCTCTTCAATCACCTCCAGCAGGTCATGGGAGGAATTCTGCGAAACGCAACAAGAAACACATTACAAGCACAGTACTATTGGTTGCCGAGGAAACGGAACGCCGAAGAACGAGCAGGCTCTGACTTCACCAAGCACAGTGTCACACCGATATAGATATGACGTGCTCAACTGTGCATAGACTGTATGCATGTAATATTTTTAAATAATAAGAAAATAAGAGCGGCCAAGGCTACGAGGCTGACCCCCTCCCCCCCCCCCCCCCCCCCCCAGTTCTCCGACACACGACAGCACTGTCGTCTGTCGGAGAACGGGGCCCCCGAAGAACGACCAGGCTAGAATTTCACCCAGCATAGCCTAACAATGTATACACGGTGACTCAACTGTGCATAGACTGTAATACATGAAAATAAGAACGGCCTAGGCTAGGAGCCTGACCCCCAGTTCTTCGGCGACCAACGGTACTCTATTGCTCAGTGTACACAGTGCTGAATACCGCAACGACAGAAGCTTCATTACAAAGGAGACAACGAGATTCTTCCAACCAAAGTTTCGTGCCATAGTGATCCTCAGTTGGAACATCTCTCCCATTCTGCCGTCTTTGTAGCACAACAACATCAGTAGCCACGAGGCAAGGAGTTACTGCAACAGTTTTATCCCAGAAGCGTTCATCAGAACCCCCTCGCATTTGGCTACAGCCCTGAGAGGGGGAGTGTGAGCAAAGACACCGCCAGCAGGAGCATCCCCTTGATGCCGTAACCGCAGATCGGTCGATTGCAAAAGCCTCGCCATCACGGTGCTCCCATTATGCCTGTTCTCGCCTATGACAGTGAGCTGTTTTCAAAGAAAAATCCAATAAATGGAGTGTTCCCTTACCTGACCACTGAGCACGGCTAACTCGTCGGTTAGTGACCTCGGCCGTGTAGCAGCTACACCAGCACTACCTGTTCCAGTTGCTGTGGTTACGGCGTTGCCATGCCCACCACCGTGCTGCTGTCCACCGCCTGCTGCGGTTGCCATGGTGCTGACGGAATCGCAGAAGACGCCGCTGTGCGTCTGGTGCAGTGTGTCGCTGGACGTGCCGTGCAGCAGGGTCGAGCGGAACAGCTCCTGTTGATCGCGGACCGTCACGGACGACGTGGCCGTTTGCAGCGACGACATGGACATGTGCAGCGACACTAGCTCCGGGCTGATTCCGTCGTCGAGCAGCGTGGCGGCGCTATGGCAACCACCATCTGTACTGCGTTGAGACAAGCGGCATTTGTCCCCGCGACGCACTGCCACCGCCGTTCTCTGGTCCTCCAGGCGAGCGGCTGCCGAGACGGTCGACGCTGACGATAGGTGACGGCGAAGCATTGCCGCTTCCTGTCTCCGTGACGACGAGCTGTTGGTGCGTTTTGCGGGCGACGTCGGCAGCGAGGAGGCTGTAGTCTCACCTTCCGTGGCCGACGTCGTGAACTCGGTGAGCGTATTGCAGCTGTCGCTGGCGTCGAGCTCATCTTGTGATGTTCCTTCCGTGTCCGACCGTCTCTTCCGGTCAGGAAAACTCCTCTTTGAACTAGCTACCATGAGGCCAGTGTTCGCAACGCTTTCACCTGCAGTGCCTGCAGAATAATACATATCACGGAAGAGATCAAGGCGAAATCACACGGGCCATTACATGTATTATCACAGTGCTCTGCAATCCATGCCTAAGAGTGCGCTCTTATATTCGCTAGCTTCTCGGAGAAGAAGAAAAGAGAAGTCGAAGAAACTGCAATTATTTAAGAACGGGTCTCGAAGAATTTGGAGATATTTTGCACATGTCACGCAATATGAAGCGCCAAAGGGGCCGCGATCTTGAGTGCCATGAATGCACTGTGCGTATGCGAAAAAGGGAAATGCGTACACTCATGATCAACACGTGGCATTTAACCGTAGTTCGCATGCGCTGATCCCAAACCGCGGGAATCTCCAAGTTTCAGCCACCTCTAAAGCTTGGAGCTTTGTAGAGCCTCCTAAAAGTCGAAGAGGATATAAGAACAGCTCTCGAACCTTTCGGAGAGTCTCCAACTTTTCCGAGAGGATTTAAGAACGCGTCCTTAGAAAGTTAGAATGTAAAAGAAGGTTGCTTGGTCCCTAGAATCTGGTTTCATACATTTTAAAATAATTATGATGAAGCTCTCTGCAAGAGCAAATCCCAGCGCTTGCAAGTCTGGACCTGCACAGCGCCCGGCGTGTACTTGAGGTTTTTTTTAATTTATTTATTTTACTAGCAAACACAGCCCTACTAATAATCAAGGGAAGAGGACAACTGAAATGACACTGGACAACAAGACAAAGGGGAGTGGGGGCGATGTGCCAATGTGGACGCGATCGGGTTTCTTCGAGCACTTTATTGTACACAACCTGATAAGTACAATCTTCCGGGTCGGTAGAGTGCTCAATGTTCATGCGAACAGAGCTACAGTAAAACCTGATAAGGCGACCCATCTGCCTCAGAAGACCACAGCAACTGGGACCAAGGGATGCTATTCGCAGTCAAACGACCCTGGATAAGGAGACCACCTAGGAACAGAGACCACATTTTGAAGGTCCTTTGAGTGGTCGTCTTAGACATGTTTCACTGTATCTTACACACAAGACACAAAGTACCACATGTGCTGTGTGCTTTGTGTCTTCTGTGTAACCTGATAAGCATACAAATCCAAACTGAGAACTCACGTGTGTTGGTCATCTTCTTTGGTACGATGCTGGGAGTTACACTCCGGCTTGCCTCGTCTGTCATCTCCAGTGCACTTGGCTCTGTGTCCGGCGTGGCTGACACAGCATCGGCAGGCAAAGCGGTTTCCTCCCCTTCATGCACCACACGACTTTGCCCGCTGTGCGTTGACATTGGCGATGTTTGCGATGAGTTGCTGGGAGTCATGGTCACCATGCCGACAGCGGAGCTCGTGATGAGCCGCTCTCCGCCGCTGGCTGCTGACATGTCCGACGTGATCGACGGCGTCCTCGAACCCAGACCACTGCTGTTGCTGCTTCCCTGCCGATTATGGAAAAGTGACGGGGACAGACCGCTACTGCTGAGGCCCAATTGTGACGTGCTTGGATTGCTGGGGAGTTGTCGCGATGCTGTCCCTGCCACTGCGGCTTCTTCATCCAGTCCTATTGCGCTGTCCATGCCGAAGGATTTCCGTCGTGTTTGCTCCAGCCGACAGCCGCTGGGTGAAGTCGTCATTATCAAACTGTTCTGTACGAGAGGGATCTGGCTGCCTGCTACCTGGTTACCATGGAAAAGATGGCCGTGCACGGGGGTGATGGACGGTGACTGCATTACCACCGCTTGCCGTACGGGCGAGTGTAGCTCGGACAGGGCCAGGGCTACAACGGATCTTCCCTCGGCGTACAGCGGTGCGCTTCTTGGACGTCGTCTCGGCATGGAGCCTCCACCACTTGTAGTGGTCGCCGCATCGAAAGCACCCGTGCCATTAGATATCTCCAGTGATGAGGGTTGATTGAACGCAATGGGAGCGCTGGCCTGTCGTGCATGAGCGATTCCAAAGTCAAATCGTCCACCAACAAGTCCTGTGCTATGCATGCCGGTCTCCTGGTCATCTTCACTGCCCTCGTCGTCGCTACTACGAAGGCTATCCTGGCTCTTCTTGACGTACTTCAGCACACTGCTGAATTGATAGATCTCCGGCGAAGGTGGCGGGCTGGGCTCCACGTCTCGTTCTTCGTCGCTCCGCTCAGTACCGGACGAGAATCTCGTCGTGGCTGAAGTGCTACGACCACTCGACACCTGAGTCCTTCGGAGTGGACTGGCCGAAAGGGACTTGCGCAGCGGCACAATCGAGTCTAGCGGCACACCGTCCGTGTGGTGCACGACCGCCGTGCGAATTTCACACGTTCCGCTCGTACCCTCGTTGTCGTCCGCATCGCCTCGCCGTGAGGCTGGCGATCGTGGGATGTTGCTGCTGCTGCTGCCGCGTGGGGAATCCTGAGGCTTCGCGCGTGAGGCGAGACCGGTCGGTGGTCGATTCGACGGCAACTCTCTCAGCTCGCCAGCCGATGATGCCAGCGCGGAACGGCCTGGCTTCACACCACTGACATCGCTCTTACGTCGAATGCTCGATGGCAGGCGAGCCCGTATGTCCCTGACTTGGCGAAGAGATGGTTTCTTTTCTTTGCTCTGTGCCCTGGTATTCATCCTTGGCCCACTACCGACATCTGTTGTCGTTCGGTCCATTGCGAACAAAGCTCTTTTTCTGGAAATGAGTGGCCAAGAGACAGAAGGCAACAAGTACCACCGAGTCAGCCGTCTTGAGCGTCGTCCCCGGCGACAATGGGAGCCACTGACGTTCTCAGAAATGATTTCTCCGCCTGGAGGTTTTCGGCAGATACGCGTCGGAAGCAACTGAGTTCTGGCCCTGGTCTGCCCTGCGTCGTCAAAAGGAGTGGCTGAAGGAATCCAGCGCCGTGTTTCACCTAGATTTATCTACCATTGATAGCACCCTGGCCCTCTGCCGGATAACTCAGAAGGCATTCGTCCAGCGTTTCCTAACTTTTCCTTCAGTGTCAGCCAGTCTAGCTACCTAGGGCTAGGCTACAAGCTGGCTTCATGTTCAAGTGTTCGCACGTCACATGTCATCAATCCTAATCCGGCCGGCACTAGTAGCAATCACCGAATCAGCCTGTATCGCAATGGGCATGGCGAAGATGAAGTTGAGTTAGAGTTTGCCCTGCAAATCTTCCACCGCCTACGTGCGGTCTGTCGCTGAGTGTCGGATTCCATTCGGCCTACGACGCGTGCGGGAGGAGCGTGGCTATTTTACTACAAGCTGTGAACGGTCACTGCTGCTTGAGGAAGCTGCAGGTACGGTGGCTCTTTGCAGCGGAGGATAAGAGATTTACGGGGCTCTGGGCTGCCCGAGCGTGTGCGGTCCTTCGCGGAGGAACGTGATGTGTCGAGTCGAGTGCGCTGTCATCTCAGCGCCTCTGGAAACCTCAGGAATCCATCGGAGTGGCAGTACGCACGACGGCTGATCCCTTCAAGCCTGGTCTTTGAAAGTTTGTGTGTGTGCTACGCTCTCCATGGCGTATGCCTGGACCAGACCAAGGTTGGCAAGGACAGCAGCTCAGTCGGATGACGAGATCGCGTGCAGACTACTACTGCAGCCTTGCAGGGGAGAAGTTGCTGTCAAAATGACTGTGTGCCTCCCTCAGGCTGTTTCAGCGCAGCCTACATCAGCCATCAGGAATGCCGGAGGTAATTTGTGGAAGCTATAATTATTGTAGTACATTGCAAAATCAGAGCGGCTCCCCAGCGACTATCTGTACTGTCAGCAGGTGGTGCAATGGGATCACAGGTGAGAAAATGATGAAATTATTGAATTTTGTTTTTCCGCATGATTATGTTGAACATGTCCAATGGCAATGGTTTCCTTACGTAGAGCCGGATTTGTGATGCATGTACTTTCACCGTACACTGCTCCTTCATGATGTCCTATAACGTGAGTCAAACTTGCACCAGTTCACATCCCAGTATTCGCAGCTCTAGTAAGGCTGTTGCACTGTGCCCAATAGGCATTTGCTAGCTTTATCGGACTTCATTGGGTAGCACCGTACTGGAATCCTCCTCTTCTGCTGAGGTGCAAGCCCCATGTGCCATAATGCCATTCAAGGCTTTGTAAGTGTTCGACATGTGGTGGCCTGGCGTGTGGAACACCTCCCAAGCTGGTTGTGTTTCTGAACGCAATTGTATAGCTGGTGGTAACGCCAACGTGTGGATTTTACTATTACTCGGTGCAGAGCCAAAGGTGCATGTATATTTAATGAGCAGTAGCCTATGGCAGAAAATGGTGGCTGAAAAACTGGCAGAATTTGTTACTTTTCTGGTATGCTTCATCAGTGCAAGTTTGGCATACACGTATGGATAAAGAAGAGCAGATTTGGAGGAATTGCCCACCGCAACTTTTACATGGCTCTGCCAATTTCGCTGCTTGTAGAGCAGAATCAACCAATTTTTTAAAGCATTATCCGCCATGGGATAATGCAGCGTATTGCTTACCACAGGCATAGGTTTGGTGCACAGAAAACTGGCCTCTCAAGGCAGGTGGGTGACCTTTCAACATAGGTCACAAAGTGCACATGATTGTAGAGTACTGCTCAATGAAATCCAGTCGTGTCACTCAAGTTTGCGCCTTGCATCATTTTGCAGCCCAGTGTTCGCAGGTCTAGGGCTGCGCAACGCCCCGGCGCGTACTTGTGGGCCGCGACTGGATTTCATTGAGCAGGCCATATGTAGAGGCATGGAATGTGGTACCTGATATAAGTGCCCTTTTTACCTGAGATAAGTGGCCTTTTAGCGCAGGTCACATGGTGTATATTGATTATTGAGGCATGGAATGGTACTGAAATAAGAGCGGCCTCTCAAGATAGGTGGTCTTTCAAAACATGTGGTCTTTCAAAACAGGTCACGTACTGTATGCAAGGCATGCCCTAGAAACTGAGAAAACCGTTCTCTCAAAATAGCAAGGGTGGGGCAGGGGCATGGGAACGAAACACTAAACCCCTCCTCCCTTTTGCTGGGACCACGCCTCTGTAGTACATGTACATGTATGTGTTTGCCTATAAGCACTGAGCGTGAAACCAACCGACCGCTCCGATTTCTTTGGTAGTGAGCAGTGGAAGTATGGGTATTGAGCACCGTGCGAGTTGTGGAAGCCTTGGGTTGCCCACTGTGGATATATGCAAGAACAGTATTGTCTACTTGTGGCCAGCCTGTCGTGTGTGGTGGAATTCAGTTGTAAGATAACGCTGTGCTGGATTATTTGTGGCTCACGGAGATGTTCCCACGGTGTGTAATGTATACGTAGGGCCAATTATGTCCCGAGTTGGTGTGAAGTCCAGATAATTGCATAGTAAGAGGGGTTATTCATAACTGCCATTAGTCTGGGGTTCCAGCCGTTCACTGTCAGAGCTGCACGGACGTCATCATGCCTGTCACGTGCCCGCCCAGCCAGTACTGTACCGTGTGCGCGGGCAGGGCACTACTCAGTATGTGTAACACTATGCATGCTCTGCAGAGCATGCATGTGTTATGCGGGGTAGCACCTGTGATCACCCGTTTGACCACATTCAGCGGACCTACTCACACACTGTGAAATCGACACCCTGTTTGGCAGCAGCCTCCTGGGAATGAAAGAAATTATTGAGTCGGGTTCCGGTTTTCCCTACTCAGCCACTCAACTGCCATAGTTGCCTTTCATAATTACATTTTGTTTCCATCGGCAGTCGTTTGAAGAGCCAGGAAAATTTTATGTTGAATATGAATTATTATTATTATTATACGCATTCCCGCGTTTAAGTGTAGCAGCAGTATGCTGCGTCCACAGCTTCGCTTATGCAGAATGGCTTGGGTGAGAGGAGAGGGGAGAGAAAGCAACAAGGCAACCAACATCTATGAAATTGGTCACAATAACATGAAGAGAACCAACCTACATATGCATGATTGCACAAGAATGGAGACGACAAAATATAATGGCTATAATCATTGTGCCACAAAACCGGTACACAGGAGATCTGTCGACAATGTAACGAAACATAAAACTCAGTTACTCAATACAGGTTCCACTAAATAATTACAAGAGAACAACGCTACAACGTTAGAATTGCTGCTAAATTATCGCAAGTGTAGAGAACGAGTCTAATACAAATGAAAACCATGAACAGACTGTCCCGAAGTTATTTTGGGAACAAATTGTACTACATAAATACAAGTTTTAATATAGCTATGAATAGGATGAAGGCCGCAGACATCACGCAACTACGTTACTTGTTTGACATGTATTTACTGTGTATTTTAAAAATATTATTGAAAACCCAGAATCGATTTTCTTGTTCCTATCATCAGTGGGAAAAAACGGAATTAATGATACAACCAAAGAAACTGAAGTTAAGTACTGTAAATAGAAAGGTGTTAGAAATAACATCAAGGTACAAGTGCAATAAAACCACTAGAGGAAACGCAAAAAAAGGTAACAAGATTACATAACCAAAGGCGAGAAGGCACTGAACGAAGTGTCAACCTACGAATACAACTTCAGTGCAACAATAAAAAGTACAAATACAAAAGTGCAGGATCATGATTGTTGAACATCAGTAATAAATAAACATGCCAATCTGCTACTAAAATGAATGCAAATTACTGGAACAAACCAATTGAGCAGCAGCACAGGCTGTCCAACCATCCTACTTTGAACAGGACAGTCCTGCTTTGGACCAAAACATTTGTATACTTTTACACGATTGCCTTTGTATACATCATACTGTGGTGTCCTGCTTTGGAATGGTGGCAGGGCTGGACAGACTGGTAGCGTACTTCAGGACTGGGCACAAGAAATAAAAAAATATTGTCAGCCTGGGATAGCATTGAGCATTCAGTAAGTCACAATAATTGAGCTACAATAAAAGCTAGTTCTACCTTATAGTAAAACGCCGATAATCCGGACATCAACTATCCGGATGATCAACTGTCCGGATGAAGAATTATCCGGATCACCTGGTTGGGCCGGAAAATAGAAAATTTAGCAGCTGTTTTAGGGTTTTACTGATGTTCCCCAATCTGAGACCATTCAAGCGAAGCACAAGATGCATTACAACGGAGGAGATTGGAGTCAAGATAGAGAATGAAAAATGATGATAACATGCGGGAATACGCATGGTTTAGATAGATGTGTGACTGCTCCCTTATCCGAACATTCTTCTCTTCCGAACCTCCTGGAAACAGCCTGTGTTTGGAAAATCGGCACTCTACTGTATTTGTAAGTAAGCTTGAGCACTGTATGAAAACAGGACTAACCCTTCTGTGTTAACATACAGGAAGAAATAAGAAATATTTGAAAGTTGAATCATGTTCGTTGCAAAACAATGCCAGTTGGTTGTCTAATTTTGCTACCGTGACATAGGAATAATACACGTCTAACATATCTGCCTTTTTAGAGAGACATACAGTAGAATCTGTGACTAACGACCACCCCTTGGGGCCATAGAAAATTGTCTTTAGTAGCATTTGGTGCATAGTTAGAGGTTTGCACCGCACAACCACATATGCATGTGAGACCGTCCGTGCCTGGCAAAGTGGTCTGTAGTACCAGGCTGGTCGCTAATCAAGGTTGGTCTTTAGTTACAGGTTTTGCTGAACGTCCGTGCCTGGCAAAGTGGTCTGTAGTACCAGGCTGGTCGCTAATCAAGGTTGGTCTTTAGTTACAGGTTTTACTTTATATACTTTGGCTAGTTTAGGGTGCCGGACATGATCAGTTTGAGGGATTAGGAGCACACGAGAAGTCCATCGAACCTTCCACTGGGCGGCAAACCTGCAAAGAAACACAACTCTTTACTCCCTACATAGTGAAATCAAGGGAAAGCGTGAGCTTTCCACGTAGAGAGTATCACACAATTCCTCCAGTATTGCCAAAGTCGCTACAGACCTCTGCTTTGAATATTGTGATGTTCTTCAGTATAATGGAAATCTTATTCAACTGAGGTATTTCCCTTGCCCGAAAGTATATTTCCATCAAACACTTTTGAAGAATATGCAGGAGGTGACAGGGGTAACAATGCAATCTTTTTTTGATAAGAAAGACAAAGAAACCCAGGATGAAAGCATTCCTTTTCATGTGTCCTTTGAAAGCATCTGTACTTCGAAGTACCTTGTATCATTTGTATCTTTGCCACTCTACAGGACAGGGAGGGAGACTGCAAGAAGGACAGGAAAGATCTGATAATAGTCCATCCCAAATCCCGATCACTATCTCGCCTCCTCAGACTGAGAACATTGCACAATAGAATATCCTCTTTTTGTGTTTCAAGTGCTGCAAGGAGAAGCTGGTCGAATTTTGTCCATCCCAAACTCCGACCACAATCCCGTGCAAGAAGGAAAGAGTGTTGCAAGGAGAAGCTGAAAGAATTCTGATCTGTCCACCCCAAACCCCAACCATCATCCCCTCCCAGAACAATGAATTACTTCAGTATAGCATGCCCAGAGACGCTGTGCACACCTGCTATGATGTGTAACCATGGCCACCACCAATCACAGTCACTGTGTATACAAAATACTTCGAACACACGTGGGTCTCTTGTATGAAATTTTGTCCATCCCACACACTGCACAACAAATCGCATACACACCAGCATAACAGAAATAGACGCAGGAATTTGCATATGCTCTATTCTTATCCGCCCACATGACACTTGATCACACGCATACCCATGCGCACACATGGCAGGCTGCACACACATCCACTTGTTCCCCACTTACTCAATGGTCATGTAGTTCTACCCTGATACTTCGCTCGGAGAGGAAGCCACACACACCCCTATGCATACATTTACCCTGAAGACAAAAAGCATTTCTATAGAACACAAATCCACATACCGTATGTCCGCACCTTTAAAGCCATGGCGGTATATTCGATTATAAAGCCAGTCTCAGTTATAAAGCCATGGGCTTCATAAATGAAATGACATTAGAAGTATATTTTGCAAAGATTAAGGAATAAGTACTATGCTAACAAACTTACAGCCCAGCAGGAAGGGTGAACAAGTAGATTTAGATTGAAATATCTGTGTGGACTTTGACTTTTATGGCATGGCGTAGTGGGCGAGTCATTTTGCATCTAAAATATCTAGGAAAGCAGCGGTGTTTCGAATATAAGGCCATGGCTTTAAAGGCGCTGACATACGGTAAAAGCACACCTCACAGCCAACACGTGTGCATAGTGTTTCATCGGATTTCATTGAACAGCACTAGGTTTTATCGCTAACTTTGATCAAGAATATTGCTGCCATAGTCAATCAGACCTTTTGTTCTTACACTCAAATCCGTAATAAGTAAATGCAGCTCTGTGCGAGGATTGCTCAATTGCGTGAAACCTGAAGTTACAGCTTCACAGCCCTTCACGTCCGGCGCTTGTGTAAGAATTATTATGAACCATTACCCTCAGAGACGGTCTTGTTGACCAGCAAAATTCCAAAGGCAATGTCACCACTGCCTTCTCATCAGGTTCATGTAGGCTGGCAAGAGTTCATAGACAAGATTGCAACAGTTATCTATTTTCTATGGGCCATGCACGGTACACTACCTTCTTTACATCCTAATATCCTATGGCTACATCCGCGCACTGAGCCGTCAGTGTGAATGCAATTGCACTCTTGTGGGAGACCGCAGGCATTTTACTTCATTAGATCTGCTACTAAAACCCATCATCAGAAAGGACTTGCTACGAGACATGGGCAACAAAAATTGGTGCAAAATCTTTGCTTGCTGTTTGAAACCAGGTAGTCGCTGGTATTTTACGACTCCTTGTTTCAAACCAAATTTTCAATTCGTATGGAAAAGCTAATTGAGTTTCGTAGCAAATCCTTTCTGAGGCTGCGTTTACACGGAGACGAAACGAAACGGAACGAAACGGGGCGAAAACGGGCTGGCCTCGAATCGTTTTCAAACCGTTTACACGAGAACGGCAAATCGTTTTGAACCGTTTACACGAAAACGGAAAACGGGCGATCAGGCTGGAGTTAGCACGTGCTGGCTTGGCGCAAGGGCGGGAAGTAACACGTTAGTTGGAGTTGGAACGTGCTGGTGGTCGCAAAGGTCAGGTATTTCCCGCGAAATATTGTCACGCGCGGAATGGTTTCCATGACCGCGCTCCGTTTCCAATCGTTTTCGCTGTTTTCACCGTTTACACGAGACCGAAAACGTTTTGAAAACGTTTCAAAACACTTTGAAGTGCGTTTCCATTTCGTTCCGTTTAGGTATCGTTTTCGGGCGTTGTCGTGTAAACGATAGTAGTAAACGCAACGATTTCGTTCCGTTAAGGTCCTACTTCGTTGTCGTGTAAACGCAAATCGTTCTTAATCGTTGTCGTGTAAACGCAGCCTGAGGATGAACTTTGGTAACGGATCGAATGCAGCACACTTCTTTGATCTCCAGGGAGTGCATTTACATCCTATCTCCTCGGTGCTGCATATTGGGCGTGTTCATCAGTATGGCACTTTGCACTGTTCTCGACTTCGAGATGTGTAGTTTGGCTGTTAGAACAACACATTCATTCTCAGAGAGGATTTTCTACGAGACTTATAAAGCTGCCCTCTGCCCTTTTCTCTATAGTTCGTTGTTGCTTTTTTGATTCGCAATGGAGGCGAGTGGACCGTTCTTGAAGACAAATAAAATGTACCCCCTACTCCCAACTACACTGCACGAGTAGATTGTAGCTGAGTTCTCGCTTTTCCTGCTAAATAACTTGACCCCTAGTCCTTGGCGGATTGTGCCGGCAGAATAATTGGCAGAATTCGGTACTTTTTCTGGTATGTTTCATGCATGTTTAGTATGTGGATAAAGAAATGGAGCAGAATTCAAGGAAGTCGCTGACGCAAGGTTTGCTGCCAAAGTTTACTGCTTTTCGAGCAGAATCTGCCAATTTGTCGAGCATTATCCTTCTGTAATCCGCTGCATTACACAAAAAACATTTTTGGTTGGACTTCACCGAGCATCAGGAACATAAGGTCATTATTTTTCCTAAATTGCTCTCGTCCAAACCAACTTAACTGCTCAATGAGCAGGGTGTCGTGCCAATTTGCAGGCTTGTCGAGTGCAAGGTCAATTATGCGTTTCTGGCGTGCCCAGAACAATGGGTCAGCATCGTGTCGTGAAGTTATCAGGTTAAACCACAAGCTCCAAGATAGGGATACATGAAACATTAACCAAGGGTATTAGCAACAGTGGTAACGGGTTTCAAAGAGTTCGGCCTATTCGGACATCTTCCTGCATTTGCATGTTTGTGCCGGGGCATGCATAACGCTGACCCTCCAGGAAATCGCGATTCCACGGATGCAACAAATTTCGCGATTTTGGCCCAAACCCGCGATTTTCAGCAAAATCCGCTTTTTCCCGCGTTTTTTGTAGTTTTCTGCACTATATCTCACATTTGTATGCACTTTTCACGCAGTTCTTTCCATGATCCTGTAGGTTATTTGCACAGTACGACTCCCGAGTAGATATACGATGCAACAAATTTCGTGATTTGGCCCTTCAGTCTTGTACATGTACTAGCAAACCAGTATTTGCTTGATTTCGTGCAAGTAAGGCCTCTTCTCTAATCCAAAAACTCCACCCTGATGCCGGTAAATTCTCCTGAGAGCTAAATAACTTCAGAGACAATCATGGTCCATTTTTTTGCACCAAAGTCACTTTGCCTACATTGCATCATCGCCCTTACCTTGGCTTTGCCTCCAGTTCCGTTCATTATTCATGAACTCGTGAAAATCCAGGATTCTGAACGGAATTCGGCCAGTGTTTGTCCAAGTATACGCATACGGAAAGGAGAAGGTAGTTAACTCGCTCTTTCTTTGCTAAGTTATTCTTCGGAATTCTACTCGCTCTCCGCAACGGCCGAATTCTGCGACTAAATTTTGCTGTCGGCTGGTCCATGGCGTAGAGTAGCGGTGGCTACAGTTGTTCATTGGCCAGGACTCACAGGAGTAACACTAAAACACCTGCAGTAACATCCACTGCAGCGCAGGCCACTGAGATAATGTCACTACCTGACCTCAGAAGTCAGAGGCTAGCTCTCTGCGAGGGTGTGCACTTGGCGGAAGCATAACTAACTTACAAGTAGGAAGCTGGCGGCTGCTCACTGAAATGTCCAGAACAGGACTCAGACTCTTCAAGACTTCAAGCAGGTTCTCTACACCTTCAACTACGAGTACGGTCAATGCGTTCTGTGCTGCGCAGGGGAAACGAAACAAAGAGGTTTACTCTCTCCAATGCCGAGAGAGTGTTTTGTGTAGAGGAACTAGAAAGAGAACAAGCAGAGCAACACCCTTCCTTCGTCATTGAATGCAATACTGAAATGAACGGGGCTAGAGGCCAGCATTAGGTCTTGCCCATGCGATATAGCTGGGCCATAGCTCTGGGTTTCGTGCCAAAATTACAGCTTCATTCCCGCCGAAGTCTGTGACTTCACTGGCGGGCAGCTTACGGCTAGCACCTACCGATATGCCTTTCAGCTACTGCTAGACATAGTTATTATACTCACGGGCTTCGAGTGGACAGAGAGTGTGAACAGCTAAAGTAGCCTGCAGAGTTCAGTGCGAGCAGGAAAGGAGAGAGACATAGCCGCTGATGATTGGGGCGTGAATTGTCCGTGCTTTCCACGCCTGTAGGTCTACTCACCTTCGATGTCGACTCGACGAGTGGTTACGAACGTTTGAGGCGATAGCGGAGATAAGCAGTGCGTCCTGTCTCTCCTGCCGCTGGACGGATCGTGGGCTCAGGTCGTCCAAGAAAGACGTTTGGGATGTGTTTGCAATACGCTATCGTCATACCGGTTGTGGTTGACCTTCGTGTAACACATCAGAATCGTGTACGCAATCATGCGCCTGTCTTTGTGATGGTATGTGTGGAGGAGACGTGAAAACCCGGGCTTTTACGACTCCTCCGTATGAACATGTACAGCAGTACAATCATGTACTCGATAGAACATCGACTACACAAGGATGCCCGCAGTGGGGTAACCATGAAGCGTCTCCCATTGGAGCCTTTCACTGGCGAGGAGTTTCAAGTCTACACTCTTACCTCGGACGGGGCCCGACAGGATCTCGATATCGGCCCCTAGGGTTTTTGACACACGGGGAGAAGGCATTCCTCTAAGTACAATATAAAGGTTTCGGTGTTACTTGCAACTCCCAAAGAACCATTACAGGCATTTTTGTACTGTATTTTATTATTTACTTGAGCATTCCCATTAGTATCGATGATGAAAAATACTTTGGAGTGAAGGACATACATGTACATGTAGGAGAGGCCCCGACGAAACATTGCTTTACGTTACATCTCACTGTTATCACTCAAAGCCAAGACCTTAGCATAACGGTTGAGGCTCTGAAGTTTTTTTTTTGCTGCTCGTAGTATGACGATGATGACTCGGGGGTTCTCTCTGGTGGTAAACGCTGGAGGCCAGGCGCACCCAGTGTGTCGGTTGCCACACCATACGTCAGCCATTTGAAGCAGGCCTTGCTAGTGCGATTCTTCTTAGCACGCGGGCATGGTGTGAGTGGCAGG
Source organism: Sycon ciliatum (assembly GCF_964019385.1). NCBI lineage: Eukaryota > Metazoa > Porifera > Calcarea > Leucosolenida > Sycettidae > Sycon > Sycon ciliatum. Next base: position 9,776,175 of record NC_088655.1, on the reverse strand, counting down.
AAGCGAGCTCCAGCTGACACGGCTACAACAACGAGCTGCTGGAAACGAGGGAAATGAATGTCCACGTCAGAGCGTTTCACATGGTCGAACACACTTATTACACAATACGGCCCATCTTTCGGGCTCTGGAAGACTCTCACACAACCTCTCAGCCGACATGAACTGCCAAAATAGATGCTGTCTGCGCCTGATCTGTGCTTAAAATTCACACTAGACTAGCGCCCAATACGCTATCACGCAAAGTCCGAAGTTAGTTAGATGCATCTATGTACATGATATGCTGTCAATCTAACAATCGATGTTCATGTACATGTACATGTACATGTACTAAGTGTGATTAGTTCTAAAGCCGGATGTAAGCGCTACAACTAACCTATTCAGCTATATCGACGCGATGGCCTAATCGTGCCAATCACATCCTCTCTGCATTAAAATCACGGATAGTCGGATACTCTGCCTTGTATGATTCGCATGTCACAATTTAGAGATGTGTGTTCCTTGGACGTTGTTTGTCAACTTTTGCAAAGTCTCCCCTTTAGTGTCCCTTGCAGAAACAAGGATTTAGCTGCCACGACGTGGTGGAGGATTGCTGCGGCAGGACGGACCGTGCTGTATTGTTCGTAGGTGTTGTAGTGGTGTCTGGGGCAGCAGCATCAGCCGGGAAGGACAGCAGGACAGGATTGGAGGCTCCAGTGCCGCTCCGGCTCGTTCTGTGCATGTGCTTGCAGTGCAAGTGGTTCTGCATTCGGAATTCCCATTCGAACATGGCAGCTCGTGCTCTAGTTCGTGTAGGTATACGTTGTTGTTAAGCAATGTGCTGTTGCTCTTTCAATCATCTACTTCACTATCCTAGCTGCCTGTTTCCCTGTCGTATACAAATACCTATAACAAAGTTAGCCATGACACCGGGAATCGTATACTCGTAGCCCCGGTGACGATAGACCGGGAAGTCACACGGAGCCCCGCTGATGAGACCTGATAAGGTCGAAGCGGGTAGCTGTCTGGAGCATTGAGTAAGCCGAAGATTATAGCTGCATACACCGGCGTCCACAAGTGCTAATCCAGGCTGCCATAGGGTGATGGCGAGCTGTAGCGTTTCGTATACAATGTACTGTGCTAGTTGTGTGCGAAGATTGTCATGAGCGTGAAGACTTTGTCACGGTTGACAGAATTAGAAAGGTCCGAAGAAAACAAAAAATATCTCATCGTCTACTTCAAGTAGTGCAAATGTACAATCAAGCAAGAAAAGACGCTTTTGAAGTTTGCAACACGAAGACATGAGTTCATTCTATTTGCACAGTGATGGGGAAAATCGCAGCAGGACTGGCTTCATATTAACTTCAGACCATTTCTAATGCACCATAGCTTAGTGGTTAGAGCATCGCTGTCCATAAGCGAGGGCCATTCGCTCAAGTCCTGGTGGTGACATTCAAGTTTGTCTTCAGATTTTCCTGTTTGCACCATTACCTCACATTAATGAATACATTAAGGCGGAATTGCCTCTGTGAATTTACCTTTTGAGTTGTCTCTGTCTAATCTCCAGTCCCTAAAGCCCACAGCGAAGGCAGTATCGTTCGCCGCTGGCCCAGCACCAAAGGCCTCCGGAAATCCAGACAAAGGGAACCAAGTCGAGCCAGTAACTAGCAATATTGCCATGGTTACAGCTAGCGAAGCTTCTCCCAGCTCTCAACTTGCAACAGCCGTCCTACCCGGAGCTGCCGGTGAGAGCAGGGATGTCGCCACTGGCGATGGTGATGCATCCTCGACTAGCAGAGATGCCTTACCGAGCCGGGGCGCTGTAAGCGACGACAAGACGACTGCCGGCGACAGCTCAAGTAGCAGTGAGAGCTCCAGCGGCGAGAAGAGCGACTCGAATAGCAACATCTGCAGTAGAAGTAGTGATGCAGATGGCAAAAAGAAGAGAGTTACCTCCAAGCGGGTATGTACCAGAGATGTGTTTTCACATGTTTGTAACATTCATAATCTTTGTCAGCTAGCGGTACCAGGTACACACAAACACCACAATCTGTCTGTTCCCCCTCTCTCTTACCCAGGCTCACTTTGTCTGTCTTTTCGTCTCTCTTTCTGTATGTTTGTCTGTCTGTCAGTCAGTCAGTCTGTCTGTCTGTCTGAATCTATCGCTTTCTGTCCCTCTCTCACTCTTTCTCTCTATCTGTGTCTCTCCATCTCTGTCTGTCTGTCTCTTTCTCTGTCAGTATTTCTCTCTCGTTCTAAACACGTTTTCGAAGGAAATAGCCATTCAACTTCAGTTGAGCTGCGAAGGGCAATTATTATTACTGACTTACATATTTGCTGATGACGAGAAAGGTGGCAACTCCCTCGTCGTTTTTGATACTTCTGACACCCCCCATATATGCACGGCTTTATCAAACTCCCTGCGCATACTAGTATATGTACGTGTAACATATTTTGGCCTGCTCGTACAGACTGGTGGTGACAACGTCGCTGACGTCAATATTGACACCAGCAGTGCGGCCATAAAGGCTCTGCTGGGCGAGACGAAGGCGAGTGAGGCAAGAAAACGGAAAGATACCTCACAGCACAAGGTAAGCCATCGGCACTGAAAAATAGAGGTAAAGTTCACACGTTCGCGTTACCACCGACTATTATAATAGTGTTGAAGAACACAACCAGCTTATAGGAAGTTTCCCTTGTGTCAGGCTGCCACCATGCCTGGTATATAGGCCTTTGCGGATAATACCGGGAGAAAAATTGGCAGAATTCAGTACTTTTCTGGTAAGTTTCATGCATGTTTGATATGTGGATGAAGAAATGGAGCAGAATTCGAGGAATTGCCCGCCATAAGGTTTGTATGGTTCTGCCAATTTCACTGCTTTTCGAGCAGAATCTGCCACCTTTTCGAGCATTATCCGCCAATGCCTACAGTGGTATACCAGCTATCTGCACTAGCTTTAAACAAATTCTGCGAATGCATTGGGTGTTCCGCTGCTCGACGCGTGTTTTAACACTGTGAAATGAAGAGGAACTTATTCACATAGCAGAGCGCGAGAGGAGAGCTGGCGGCTGTTTCGACTACCACGTTTGAGCTTTCCACCGTCACAAGGCAACCGACCGGCCTGATGTCAGGGGAAATATGAACATCCCAGCTGCAAGTACTGGTCATGAATTGCAACATTGGGGCATTTATCGACGTTTCCCGAACACTAACGGGGTATACATGACGTACTATACCGGTAGGAGGTCTATGCTGATGCGCCTACACACGTCCAGAAGTTAGTAATTGCTGATGTTGCTTCCGAGTGGGCTGTCGTCTGCAAGCCGTGTGCTCGCGAGGAAGCCACTGCGGGATCAAGGATGCCGTGGATGCGTTTGCCACTTCCTAGGGTCACTGTTCCATCGGGCAACTTGCTTCTCCTTCAGTACTTAATCTCCGGACATCTAGCTGTTTCGACCTTGTTAGGTCATCAGTCCTGCAGTATATATTTTCCGTAGGTGATCCAGAGTGAAAAGGAGTTCAGTGTGTATGAGAGCCAAGACCACACCTGACTGGACGATACCTATTAGAGCGCGTTGAGCAGGGCAGTCGATGTCAGTGGAGAATTTCGCCAGGACAATAGCAGCGTTGAATGAGCTGGAGAATTGGTGTGAGGGATACTGAGTGAGAGAGACAATCCCAGTTTGAGATAGAGTTGGGTATTGCAGCACAGGGCCGGAGCAGAGGTTCACCGTCGAAAGAGGTAGAAGAAGAGCTAGGAGAGGAGAGAGGCACACACGGTTCTAACAGAGGGCGAACGCTAGCGCAGTCACGAAGCACACGTCACGAGCAAACCATCGTACCACTATGTTGCAGGCAGAACAGAAACCCGCCATGCCTACTGGCGACGTAAGTTCAGTGCAGTATCGCAGCCAAAATGTCGGTGCCCATTGCACTGTGTAAGGTTTAGTCATTGGGTATATCAGTGCGTCTGTAATCGGTCTCCTTTTCATGTCTCCCTTCACTCACCTTGCGGTCTCTAGTATTTGATGGGCTCCCTAGTCAGCTCTAGCCATGGGGTCGGGAGGTGGTCGAGAGCTCGATTTGGTGAGCAAGGTCCTCATCAACTCTCTCTTATCGTCATCAAATGTATTGTTATTACAGTAAAACCTGTAAAGGCGACCACTCGGATAAGGCGACCATCTGTCCAAGAAGACCATTGAAACCAGGACCGAGGGATGCTATATCCAGTCAAATGACCCTGGATAAGGAGACCACCTGGTAACAGAGACCACTTTTTGAAGGTCCCTTGAGCGGTCGTCTTAGACGGGTATCACTGTATCAGGTACTGTATTGCTGGACGTCATTGCGATCAGTCCGGTCCGGCCACTCTGAGCTCGCCTGATGACACCTAACAATGTCGAAACTCGGCTAGATGGCCGAAGGTTGAGTTACGTCTGCATGTACATGTATGTGTATGTGTATGTGTGGGATGAGCGAGAGGCGTGTGGCCTGCCACAGCTAGCTGTCCTAACAACAATCAGTCACCCAATCCCAAAATACTGAAATCGACCTCCTGGCGGTGATATCTCACAAACTAGGCAAGATTGAACTATTATTGTACTGAAGGTGATAATTCAGTTTTTCTGCTCTCTGTTTACAGGCGCAGCAGGGCCAAGCCCCTCAGCCGGCATCGGGCAGCGCAAAACCCAGGACGCAAGCTAGAGGGTCGCCTCCCAAAACAGCCGCGAGGGCGACCGAATCTATGAGTGATAGCTTTGCCTCCAAGTTTGAGTGGATGTCACCTATGCTGGAGGATCTCTACTATCATCTGATTTTCGTGGCCGTGCAATTCTTCTTGGCACTGTTTCTCAGCCGTCTCGTGATTCCCGAATTCATCAAGGATTACGTGGATATCACGAACCACAGCACCATTTGCGTAGCGCTGGCCCTGGCTCTTGCTATACAAACACAGATCATGCACAACACGCCCGCTATGCTGTCGGTCTCCGTTGGCGTTCTCTACGTGGCCACGCGACCGCGGTTCGTGGCCTTCTCGATCATCTTCACTCTGCTGCAGCTGCTGACCATTCCGTGTCGGAGACTAGTCGCCAAGCTATGCGACAAGAAGAAACACTCCTAAGCAAAGGCCAGGAGGATGGAGTAACACAGCCACCGAGTGTATGCACAGCATGGGAAAAGCAGTGCATTTCAGCATGATAATCTCCACCACAAAACCAGCTCTTGTCTCCATCCAGAATGCGCGTCCGGGCTGCTCGTTTTGAACCGTGTGCATGGTAACGCAATGCCATCTCCTCACATTATTATCTGATAGACCATCCGCTGGAGTTAGTCCCACATCCAGGCTGTCCCTGCATGATTCACGTTCATATTTCTGTGCATTGTGCGGAATGTCCGCAGCTCAACACCATCCTAACTGCATGACATTGCATGATAAGGTAGAAAACGGACCCCCATCCACGTCTTTACGTCATTCACGTCTTTACCATTGTTGCATCTTCACCTTGTACCTCACAAACATTTTCTAGTATTAGATGAATGGCTAATGATCACGTGACTGGAAATGTTCGATTCATTGGTGTGTCGAGATGGCACAAGGCTATGTCTACTGATACATACTGCCATTACTGGACTGATCCACCATCTGATTTTACGCATGCATGATAGTTGATACATGCTCCTACGTTCTCATCCGCGGCCTCCCTTCTTCTGTACTCTCTTGCATCTACTATCACGTATGTCTTTACTATGTTCACATTCCCAGCTCGAAAATAATAAATCTGTATGCTCACTACAATAACATCCGTCTTGAAACGGAGTATCTGCGGTGTAGATCTGTCCTTGTTCTTTTTCACGTGTTTAGTTGTGATAATCATTACTAACATTAGAGAGGTTAAGATGCACGTTATTTCCGACACGACGCGCAATTTCACGTCAAAGTTGGCGTAAAACTCCAAATTTTCACGTGAGCTGCAGGTACTAGGTCACTCGCGTTGTTTTTCGTTTCTCAGGCGAATAACGCGAGCTGAACTTTCGCATCACGTCAGAAAGAACGTGTATCTTAAAACCTCTCTATTGTTTTGTGATGACCCAAGTCATGTTTGCGGTACATGTAGGTTCTTTGTTTGAACTGTTTGTGCTGGTGTCTGCAAGCGTCATGCGTGGAGTGTGGCTGGTGGACTGTTCTTGCAGAGGTCTGCAAGCGCCGTGTGGTCTGGTCGGGGCAAAAGAAAAAATCCATCAACTCTGTGACAGTCCGACTGGAGATGGCACAAAGAAATCAGCAGTCGAATTAAAAATATTGCTAAAATGAAAAAAGCACTCCTTTCTCCACTGCTTCATGGCTCTTGCTTTTGACGAATCCTAATGTCGGCAGACCGCAAAACTGACTGGGGTATGAGACATTAAACGACCTGACACCAGTGACCTAGGTCCAACACATCCGCGAAGTGCGAGCCAAAACCTTCACATTGGAAGGCTCAGGTGCGGAATGCATGGTACGATGAGGGGATGGAAATTGCAACGAAGTCTGATGATGTACGCGAGTCACATGCATGTCCCTGGCAACAAAGAATGTCGAAAACTACAGGATAATAACGAGACTAGTAAGACCATTGGACGCAACTCACTCAGCAGTGTGAGATCGGTGGATTCCATTGCTTCGCGCAAGCTGCTGCATCGCGCTGTGCCGCGAATTCGTCGAAGCAACTGATCATCAGATGTAGACCTACCGATAATCGGATAACCTATAGACTACAAGTACATGTACAAGCAGCACGTTAGTTGCAGACTAAGGGCGCGTTCGAATTGTCACTCTTTGACTTTTCGAGGAGTTCCGTTTTTCTGAAGAGGTGGCCTTATTATTCGCCTCTTCAGAAAAACAAAACTCCTCGAAACTCCACAACCTCATCCGATGGGAGAGGTGGATTAGTTCCGAAGAGTGTGGAATAGCTACATGTACATCGAAATGGTCGATCTAATCGGACGTCATTATCGTCATAACCATTCCACTGAAAACCTCTAAACTGATAGAAGCCGTTCTGTTGCCAGTATTGGATCACTTAAAATACTAGTCATCTCTTTTTTTTAAATTGTTCGACAAGTTGATGAAGACAATTCTAAGGCTCATGTCTCAGACTCCTTATTCATCACATTCATTAACCGTTCACGTGTTTGAACTACATGATTGTACATGTACATGCATGAACGGCGGTATTAGGGTACTTTACTTTCGGTTGGTCTGTCTGGTTTGGCAGATTCCTATCATTAATGTTGCACTGGATCTGTCGGAAGAAAGGGTTACCAAAGAAACAGAAAAACCAATATTGCTGCTAGATAGAGTGCAGTCATCATCACTCTGCGCTTTCTTTCAGTTTGGGTTTCACAAAGTTTCACAACTTTTTTTTAAGGCTATCACTGTTTGGCTGCTCCAGCCGCTGGGGTCCCCGGAGTGTTGAGAATTATGTTCTGGGCACTCCAAAATCAGTGCCGGCCAATCAAACACGACTGGTCTAAACAATCCTGTTCCGGGTTGCACCACTCAAACACGCCTTTAGAATTTGTCTCCAATATTGCTTGACAGGAAACGTGAAATGTTTCTTAGTTTGCTGGGCATCTCCTGTGATCCCAGTTTAGCTACCCGGAACCATGAAGTCGTAAAATACCGGGACCAAATCTAGAACATTATCTTTTCGCTTTAATTATAAATGTAATCATAGCAAAACTGTCCACTGCAAAGGGTTGTTTATCATTCCTCTGCAAGTTGAAGTGTCTGCAATAAAAGGGAAGGCTATGCCAAAAAGAGACTCCTTCTCAACATCAAATCGTGGTGGAATCAGTCAACAAGCGGGATATCTCATTCGCACTTTCTGCTAATAGTAACGGCGCCCTACTTTGAAACGAGTAGCAGCATCAAGATATTATGTATTCAGTCACGTGTAATATTTGCATAGCGCACAAGTTAGTTTGCAGTAAAGGCTTGTGTTGTGTGTGCATTGTACTTAAACGTACAAACACGCTTGTTGTTACTCTGTGGCAGGGTCAGCGGTCTCGTCACCATCTACGAGTGCTTCGCTCCCTGCATCTGGGGATCTACCAGCTTCAGGTTGATCCATAACGGCTTCCACGGGTCCCGGCGAGGCGTGCTCTTTCTTCTTCACGGCTTCCACCACGGCTTGACGGTGCTTTTCGATGCGCTTGAATGTCTTGAGCCGGTCCTGTGCAGTGGTTGTAGCCCCTGCTTTGCTGCCTCGGCGTGGTTCAAGCGTCTTGCCGTAGAACGATATGTCGTCTTTTGCGTTGTACCGTCGGTAAGTGCTGGCCTTAGTCGGTTGCGAGATGGCCGCCAAGTCGACGGGTCCCGACTTCATCAGCGCTTTGTTCGTGTCGCTGGCTGCCTGTCCGACGGCCGCGGTCTGGCCAGGAATGCACGGTGCTTGCGACGGCGAGTGATCTCCAGTCCTGAATTCAGGAAAGAGGGGAAAATGGTGATGCATGTTCAGTAAAACCTGTAACTAAAGACCACTGTGACGAGCGACCAGCCTGGTACTACAGACCACTTCGCCAGGCACGGATGATCTCACATTCATATAATAATTATGGTTGTGCGGTGCAAACCTCTAACAAAGGACCACCTGCCACTAAAGACCACTTTATCTGGCACCAAGGGGTGGTCGTTAGTCACAGGTTTTACTGTACTAAACTAGTACTTGAGAACTGAATGCCCCTGAAATGAAGTGTACTTTCGTACATGCCTCAGTGTGTCTCCACCATGAGATTTGTTTAGGAGACATGCTTGTGCACAGCCCCACAGAGACAAAATACCGGGGGGGGGGGGGGGGGGAGAGTTGTCAAAGCAGGACAGGAGACAATAGGGCTTGAAAGTGATGACGTCAAAAACGGCCTGGGAGTAGTAAATTGACATCAGATTTCTATTTTGGATCCACTAAGGTGTGACTTTGCTATTGCCTCAGTATGTGGGTGCATAGCAACCCACTCATGTCGTATGCAGGTGCAACTTTTACTTCGCCACCAGTTGTCTCCCCGCCCCCACTAGCCAAATCAGTCAGTTTCACTGGCAACATCACCTTGCTGTGAGTGAGACCGCTTGAAATGTGCTTGGATCCATACAAAAACTGGATCCAGGTGGATCCAGTTTTCGAATTTTTCAAATTGTTGCTATGCCATTGCTATGGAGTGACGTAGCACTTTCAAGCCCTATGCAGGTGCAGGGCAAGAGTAGGCACTAGTGCAGATGGGGTTTTCTGTACGAATGTATGCTGCATGCAGTACACCAGCACTACTGCGGTGCATACCGAAAAAGACAATTGAGACTGAGAAAGGCCGATAGCTTGGGTTGAGAAAGCAGTATCAAAGGAATTACAAATGATGCAAATTTCAACTCCATAACGTCCCGTAGAAGTGCAGAGCACCAATTGCTCTTGCCATTCAATGCTGTAACAGGGGCGTCACCGGACCCCTTCACAGGGGGATGCACAGGAATTTTGCACAGGAAAATTGAGTATGACACTATTCTTCGCCTTGGGGGTGTCTTGCCGAAAAATAGCTTGAGCAGTTCATGGCGGTCGACTGCAGCGCTAGTGCATAGTCATAAATGGGTGACAGTGTAAAGAAGGGCAATCGATATCGAAGCATAACAGCATTGCCGCATGCCAGTTCTTCGTCAGGTCCCTCATCGTCCGATTCCTCTGGCCCAGCTGCAACAGTAATGGCTTCGTCGCCTCGCCTCACTTCTGGGTTCGCATTCCTCCGAAAAATTTCGCTGATAGTGAGCTGGCCAGACGCTTTCCTTTTTCGAGAAGACGACATTTTGAGAGGAAACAGCTCCAAAGACTCTTCAAGTGTGGTGAGACTGGTGACCTGACTAACTTACTTGCGACCACACTGAATTATTGACTTCTTCTGTTTCAAACAAACATCCAGCACGCAGCCGCAGCATGCAGTACGCTTTTCATCATAACCAGGAGTTCGCAAAAAACCAAGGTCGAATTTTTTAGGGGGGTGCACGTGCCCCCCGTGCCCCTCACGGGTGACGCCCCTGTGTAATAACTGTCCATTGACAGCTGAGCAGCTAATTGTACAGTACAGACTCAATGAGTACCCCGGTGAGTTTGTCCAAAGCACTGACCTTCCAAAGAATAGTTCGACTTTACGCAGGCATACACAGATCAACCACCACACCACTGAATGCTGCTGCTTACCCCTCTTGATCATGCACAGATCACCAAACATTAGTACACGCAGCGTGCCAACACACTCGAAGTCTTACCGCGACAGTTTAGGGTCCTTGTGCAGCCGCCTGGACAGCTTTTCCAAGTCGGCCGGCTTAGGGTCCGGGTCACGCCAGATAGGTGGCTTAGCTGGCGGTTGCACTAGTGACGCCGCCCTTCTACTCTTCGCCTGCTCTTTTCTCCTCCGTGCCGCCGCCTTGGCTGCAGCTTCTTCCTCTTCCGCTGCCTTCTTTGCCGCCGCTGTCAACCGCAGAGTGTCGACCTTCATGACGTACAGTCGCTTCCACGCTCCCTGTTCAAACTCGCTGGGCTGGTAGGGCAGCTGCCAGGAGAAGCGCGCGCACTTCGGAGCCCACAGTGCGTCCATGTCGCACAGCAGCTTCCAATACCAGCATACTGAGCAACACCTGCACAAGCTGAACAGCAACAACAACAACAACAACAATACAGAGAAGGCAAAACAAGTTTTCAGTATCTACAGGAGCCTCGTTCAAAGACGGATAACAGGCTACTTGACAGTGAATTTTGATTTCGATGCACAGGGCTGGTGGAAGCCGGTTTTGATTAGTCCGGTCATACCCTAGCCTTTCATTCTTTGTATATGATAGGGGGGGGGGGGGGGGGGGATGCACTACACACATGACCTCCTCCGGCAGTAGTTAACACACGCCGTTGGCCAAAAAGTTGACCGTCCCACCATGGGCTAACCAACCAGACCAGTTCCGCCGGGCTTCATACACGAGGGCTGCCCAGACCATTAGATACTTCCCGTAGAGCATTTTGATTTGTAATATAAAAGGCATTGCCAGCCCAGTCAAAGACTAAGGGTTCAAGTACAGTCCTGCTCAATGAAATCAAGATGCGTCGCTCAAGTTTACGCCTGGCACCAGTCCGTAGCCCATTGTTCGCTGGTCTAGGGCTGCGTCACGCCCGGCACGCATTTGAGTGACCCGACTGGATTTCATTGAGCAGTAGTCTGGATGGCAGTCTTGAATCAGTCAAGTGAGAATTCAAGTCGGCAGGAATAGCGCAAGCTTCCACATAGGGAGCAACACACAATTAACCTCTTCTTCTTCTTCTTCTTCTTCTTCTGTACATGTAGTAGAAAAGGTGCAGTTCAAGCATCCCCAACCTAGCTAATCTACAGTATCTAGAGACACCAAGCCAGGTGTAGACAAGGGATAACTGGGAAGTTTGCTATACAGCCACCAGCTGCAGCTTGTTCATTGCAAACAATGATATTCCACACGGAACAACATGAACACGCAGTAATAGTAGTGTACAGTACAAGCACATTTTAAAAGGGGTTCGAAAATGACAATACTACTCCATGTGGAGTCCCTTCTATCTCTGGTGGAATCAAACAAAAAGCGTATTGTTTGCAGCCCCGGTAACAAGGTACCCTTTTCAGGAGAGACATTACCTTCGTGGATCCAGGAACGAAAAGATATAGATTGAGATGCAACGCGGAAGAACTCGCGTGAAATCGACGCGATCGGACCTTTGCCTCTCCACCGCTGCATTGATGTAGGTTACTTGATGTGCGTTGAACATTGGTATGAGAGTGGATAGGCAGATCTCACGCTGTCCATCGCTCCAGTTAGTAAACTTGCAGGGTGAACATGCACAAAACACACACCGAACACGAAAACAGAGCAATAGATAGACAGCCGGTTTTAATCTTCATGGCGTCATACCGACAACCTCCCCCCCCCCTCCCCCCGCCAGACACACACACACAGCATATAACACGTTTGACAGTAGAGCAGAATTAAAAATAGAAGAAGACAGCATGACTTGTTAAGTTGTTGGCAATGCATACATTCATACAGAGCAGCTTTGTCTCTGTGCATGACCATCATCAAACACCACCACAACCAAAATCCACTGTTAGGATGCCACGGCAACCTACCCAATTGCGTAGTAGAGCCATGCGCTCTGTGAACAACTGCAAATGAACATGATACAGCAAACATGAAAAGACACTTTTTTTAATAACTTTGAAACTCCACTGTAGCCTTGTCATATTTTCAGTATACCCAACTCGCAACACACAAACAGTCCTTTGGCTACACCACGTACAGTTGAAATTGTCCAAATTTTCACCCAGGAGGGCATCATCAGGGATCTCTGATGATGCCCTGATGATGCAAGGACTGTTTTTGTGTTTCGAGTTGGGTGTACTGAAAATATGAAAAGACACACTAGCGTAATTGTCAGATTTTTCACTTGACTGAGCATGGCGGAGTGGAGAGTTGGTGTTGCCCCATTGGTTTTCTAATGGGCCCTTAGTATACACCGTGCCGGTGTCAGCGGATCTTCTAATGGGTGCTAGGTATGCGGCGTGAGTCGCTAGTGCAAGTGTAGCGCCGTGCCGTGAGTCCCAGACTTTGCCAAAGCATCTCAACTGATGATGTTATCGTATAACCTCGTTACTTGCTGTGAGCTGTGCTTGGTGAAATCAGTCTAGCCTGTTCGTTCTTCCGCACTCCTTTCTTCGGCGCCCGATAGCATCGTAGTGTATTATCACTGGGAACTGGTGGAGTTCACTGCAGTTGAGCACTCTCATGTGGGGTAGTGCCTTTGCTGTTTGCATTACGCAGAGCTCACTGACTTGTCAGTTTGAGCACTCTGGCAAGGTACGTTTGGGCCTGAAATCTGGCTTTGGAAAATTTATTTTTCATTGCCGTCAGGTTCGGCCTCATTTTCTCTGTGCTGCGCTGATGAGTCTACAAAGGACGAAACCGTTCTGTGGGCAGATTGAGACCTATTTCATTTCCCAATGCTCACCTATTTCTTTACAAATATGTACGTTGACTAACACTGGAAATTCACTGTTTGATCTCATACCTGTTGATTGGTAGCAGCGTGGTTTAGTGGCGTCCACGCACTCTTCTCAACCCCACTACTACTACTACTTGTACCGGTACTTGTACCTCGGCTGGCAGCGACAGCAGCAGCCGCAGAAACATTGGCGGACACACCGACACTGCCGTTGCTGCCTTGCCGATGAAACGAGCCATCTCTTCGGTGAGTCCGCGACGCGCCGTTCTGGACCGAGGACTGACGAACAGCGGGGTTCTTACCGGCACGGACTGGATTGGTGGCCGTTCGTGGTTGGTTCATCTCCCAGTCGCTTCCGCAGAGGCGCTCACAGATCGCCTGGCCTCACGTCGTACACACATGACGCATTGACATAGCTGAAACTCACCAACAAAATTGCTGAATCAGTGAATGAGTTCTCATTGAACTTGAAAAGGGACCTGTCGACGAAATATTCAATTTACAGTTACGAGAGAACACGACTCAACAAGCAAATGAGCGGTCCCGCCACATGTGAACGAGCAAGCTGAAGTAACACGTTAGTTGAGCACTATTTCGGACGGGGTTCAGCAGCAGTCTTTGCGAGGGTGTGAAACGGCTTCACTCACGCTTCACCATTGTCATTCGGGGCTGATTGAAAATTATACGAACTCGTTCTTCTTCGACTCATTTTGTCCCTTCATTGGCTCGTCTGTAATGAGTGCACTGAGAGAGCAACATACAGGATAGACCTGTCAAACCCGCGGCGTGCGAATCGGCATCGGCGGCCGTGCAGAGAAGATTTGAAACCTGACAACTCCACAGTTACAGCAGTCGACAGCAACAGTTGCCTAGTGAACCACCGTCCACAGTGGATCGATTTCAGTTGGAGTGACTGCAGACAGTCAGTCTACACGAGCGTCAGGACAGTAGGGAACGTTGCAAGACTGTGTAAAATGGACAAAATAGACATGGTTAGCATTTTACCGTTCACGCTATTTTCGACGGTCGGCCTGTATCGTTTTTTGTGTGTGTGTAGACATGGGCAGGGAGACGTTCAAGACATGGTTAGCATTTCGGTTTCTGAGTTCTGACACATCGACTTGTGACGTTACCCTAGTTGGAATCTTACCGTTTCGTTCTCCCGCTAAACAGAGCTTTCTATCGTCGAAACGGTACCAAACCGACGGTATTTTGGGTGTTGGGTACGAGTACCGTTGGATTTAGCGCGAACGGTAAAATAGCCATGCCTACACACACAAAAAATGGTACAGGCCGACCGTCGAAAATAGCGTGAACGATAAAATGCTAACCATGTCTAATAGTAGAGATATTCACCGACCCGTTGGTTGCTTCGAAGGAGCGGAGCTCAGACAGTGGGATTAGGCGACCTGATGGTACGAGTGCAGGTACAGGTAGGCGACAATAAACCAAAAAACTTTGAAAAAAGTGTTCAGCCAAGACGAGAACCTGATCCGTTTTTAAAGGTTAACAAAGAGCGGTCAACCGCAGAGTGCACGGACGGCTGGGCTTTGAGGTTGCGCCACTCCTCAAGCGGTGTAACTGGAGTTGGGTCAATGCATGTGGGGTCATTATGCTTTGTTGCTGGACCCTTTGGATATGGTCATAGGCGCATAGCCATGTAATGCTCAGATCTGCACGACTTGGCCATTACAAGTACACGTGTATGTGTCAAACATGTGCCATCATGTAGTATACAATCTGATGTGTAGAAATCATGTAAAAAGGACTGATTTTTAACAACTACTGTGTTTTGCCTTCAAAGAACGTTTGACAAACTGCCTGAAACGTACTCAGTGTTTGATGTTTGCTTAGTTAGGTATGAAACATTGAGTAACAATGTATTCCAATCGACCCCTCCCTCCTCCCTCTATATTTCTGTCTGTCTCTCTGTCGGTCTGCTTGTCCGTATGTCTCTCTCTCTCTCTCTCTCTCTCTCTCTCTCTCTCTCTCTCTCTCTCTCTCTCTCTCTCTCTCTCTCTCTCTCTCTCTCTCTCTCTCTCTCTCTCTCTCTCTCTCTCTCTCTCTCTCTCTCTCTCTCTCTCTCCCTCTCTCTCTCTCTCTCTCTCTCTCTCTCTCTCTCTCTCTCTCTCTCTCTCTCTCTCTCTCTCTCTCTCTCTCTCTCTCTCTCTCTCTCTCTCTCTCTCTCTCTCTCTCTCTCTCTCTCTCTCTCTCTCTCTCTCTCTCTCTCTCTCTCTCTCTCTCTCTCTCTCTCTCTCTCTCTCTCTCTCTCTCTCTCTCTCTCTCTCTCTCTCTCTCTCTCTCTCTCTCTCTCTCTCTCTCTCTCTCTCTCTCTCTCTCTCTCTCTCTCTCTCTCTCTCTCTCTCTCTCTCTCTCTCTCTCTCTCTCTCTCTCTCTCTCTCTCTCTCTCTCTCTCTCTCTCTCTCTCTCTCTCTCTCTCTCTCTCTCTCTCTCTCTCTCTCTCTCTCTCTCTCTCTCTCTCTCTCTCTCTCTCTCTCTCTCTCTCTTTCTCTCTCTCTCTCTCGCTCGCCCTATCTCTCTATCCGTCTTTCTCTAGGCGGTCTAGTCTCCTCCACCACCAATGCAAACGGCTGGAAGCAAGCAGTGGCAGTGAACACGAATGCGTCCATGAGAGCTGCTGGTGTGGGTAATGGATGCTTCCTAGGTCTTCCGCGTTTCGGTTTCAGTTGCTGCGCGCTTAGTGGAAGTATGGAGTCCCCCCAGGACAGTGGTGTATGTTGAATTATGTGCTGGTCAGTATTACCAGCATACCGACATGCATATTGTCGGCATTAAATTTTAGTTGTAGATCAAATGACTCAGGTGGTGGGTTGACAGGACAACCTTCCGCACCGCGTACCGGTCCGTGCACGCACGCATCGTTGCAAAGACGGGTACAGAGTGTGCTGCAAGGTACATGTACATGTGTGTGCGACGAACGGCGGATTTGACTGCACGACACACAGTGTGATCGCCTCCTGTCCTTTCTACGGCAAACATACCGGTACACTGAAAATAGACGGGACTACAAACAGGACCAAGCCAACAGAGACTTTTAAGTGCGTTCAATGGACAACTACTTCTGCAACAAGGACTCCGGATAGCCATTCATGAGCACAGACAGGAACCGTGAGAAAGTTAAGTTCTTCCTGCAGCTTCCTGGAACAACACATCCTCTTCGCTGGATCTATGAGGTTTCTCTTTACTGTATATTGCACTGATATATTCACTGGTTTGAGGGAAAGACACAAACGGGAAAGATCTGAAGAAAACATTGACTGTCACCACCAGGACTCGAACCAGGGACCCTCGCTTGTAGCCAGCGGTTTATACTGACTGAGAGGAACAATACTAGTCGAAAGCAATGCACTGGCCAGTAAATGTGGGTTTACGATAATTGCGCCGAAGCTAGAACATCACGATTCGTCTTCTCAACAAGCACACCCAGGAACGAGACTTTGTTACTGTTAGACGGTTCATGCTCACACGTGAAACGAAGGGCAGGATGGAGACACACACTGCTACGATCTTCACTGTCAATAAGGCAAATGAGTCATCCACAAAACGCATGCAATGATCATGCCACAGAGACTCGTCACTTTTCGGCTCACAAAACCCAAAATATAATATTATTGATTTTACGAACACTGGAGCAAGAGGCGAACCCATAGCGACACCATCAACTTGCTTATACAGTCATGTACAATCATGTAACTTGTTGTTGGTTTGACGGCATGAGACAAGGTGGAGGACACCGTGTTCGGAAACAGTGACCTTACTACAACCATCCACTGTTTCCCAACACGGTGTCCTCCACCTTGTTTCATGCTCTCAAACCAACAACATGTACATGTCATGTGTATGTGAACTGAAGCAAGGGTTATCTAATACCAGTCATGTACATGTACATGATTTCTGATACAACATGATTCCTGACGAGTGTTGTGCGAGAACTCATCTTCACTATTGCATCTTCTATCCATTTTTGTTACTGCACCTTTCATTCATTTATTGACATCGTCTAAAACAGTGTACAACCGAAGGCCGCTACATCTGGACTAGTCACTGAAGAATATTCCTATAAACCAATATCCAGAGTTACTGTTGTCCAATGATCGCTCTAAATAAATAGTGCGTGAAACTCGGAGTTAACCCTTTACCGGCAAGTGCATTTTGTATATGAAATCCATAACATTGAGAAGGATGCCAATAACTCACAACGAGGGCACATTTTGTAAGTGCAAGTTATGTTTTCTTGGAAGTCTGGTACTACTTCTTGACGATGGAAAAAATTATTTTCACATACCACATACATACGCTACTAAATTGGCACCTATACGTCTAAACACGGAAATTGTACACAATGCAAATCGTCAGATTCCGACATTGACATGAAACTGCCAAAACAAGTCGACTTCAGAGCGGAAACGGACGCCATAGCCATCACAGACTTCAGTGGCCGTGCCTCGCTCGCAATTGCGAGCAGCATCGCCCCAAAATCGCTGCCCGATGGCTCCGTAAGGTCGTGCGCAAGTCGCGCAGCGCTGCCGTCACTCAGGTACGTAGAAAGTCGATGGCCTAAAATTCCGTCTCTGGAAGACTGTCGACACGGGGATCACTCTCCTTGGCTTCCACACCATAAGCACCATCAGATTCTTCCAGGTACATTACGACGACATCGTCTTCAGCGGCTGGAGCTCCCGATATTTGCGTGAGAATTTACTTGGCGTGCGCTCCGCTCCGCAATTTGAAATTCGCTTGCATCGGCGGCTGGAACGAAGTATTTATCTATCTGTCGTGGGTCCCAGAGCGAAGGTCTGCTAGGTCCTCGTCGGAGAAGTCATCTGAGGACGAAAGGAACTCACTGCGCAAGAGGAAATGCACCTGACGATGTTTTGACGGAGGCAGACGGCATTGTCGGCGCGCGTGTATTTCCGTAAATTTTCGATCGCGCAGTTCTCAATGAAATCAAATGGGACACGCGTAGATCTCTTCAGCTACGGATAGGATCATACCTAGGCTGTGTGAGGGCCACGGGAAATCCCCGTGGGCTGATGCTTCCTGTCATACCAGGCATGGTTTTAGTATGCATGTCGAATGCGTCGTTTACGACGCATTCAAGTATGGGGCTGCCGGTAAAGGGTTAAAACACTTTTTTCATCCTCATAATTGAGCCCTGTGATGAGAAAAGGGACCAAATGGCTGTCAGCTGACAGTTGAGTACAACGCGTTTGAAAGTGGGCACTTGAAAAATCGCTGATTTTCGACTGCATTCGCTTGGATTTGGAATAACTTTAGAAGGGTTTTGTGCAATTCAATGCGGTAAAAACGAGTGCAGAGCTGCTTTGGTGGCCTTTCTGTACGTATTTCGATCGTCACAATCGGCCCACGCATGGCAGAGAACGGTGTACGTGACATGCAGGCTACGCGTCCGCGAGCTGCCCTTGCAAAGAGAAAATCTTTGAACATCACTTCAGATTTTTCTTTCTCGTTCTGCTTAGAAATTTGTTTGCAAACATGTCGATCCCAACATTTACCGTTGATGCGAGTCTCAGGGAAGCTTTGACAGAGCTAGATAGAGAGTTTTTGGGCATCGAAGTGGAGATTGCCGAGTCAAGTGATGATTCTGACAGGGAGTTGTCGTTGGAGTTGTCAGAACTATCCTCTTCCTCTGATGAAGACGGCGATGATCGGGAAGACCACTTTTTGGACGAGTCACTCGATGTGGATGCAGTTGCAGCATCATACCTCGGCGAAGAGTCAGCGCAGGCTGCAGAACCAGCGCAGGCTGCAGAACCAGCGCTTGCTGAGGCGGCAGCTGCGGAAGAAATAACTGTGAACTGCGGGTGCAGCAAAAAGTGCTTGGACAAGTTTGATGCAGAAGATGTTCGACTGCTGCAGCTCAACATCGCAGAAATGGAGAAAGGGGAGAAGGAGCTGGTGATTTTGGGCCTTCTTGAGTCATCCAAGTACTCTACTGACACCACGACTCATGGGAAGAAGAGAAAGAAGCAATGGCATCGGTATACTTACCAAGGCGAAGAGGTTTGCGCCGGTGGATTTCGATTGCTGTACAACATCGGATCGAAGCAACTAAAAAATCTGAAAAAACACTTGGAGGAGAATGGGCTGGTGCCACGGACCCATGGCAATGTCGGCAGGAAGCCTAAACATGCTTTGTCGTACGATACTGTGTCTGCCGTTGTGCAATTTCTAAAAACTTACACTGAGCGCTTCGGCATACCACAGCCAGCACCGACTCGAGGGCGAGCTGGAGCACCGCCAACTTATCTGCCAGCGTCATCAACGGTTAAATCCATCCACAAGTGCTATGTGACCTCATTAGAGGAATCAGGCATCAGGGCTGTGGGCTACCACACATTTCGGTCCGTTTGGCTTGACTGCTTGCCAAACATTCAGATTATGACGCCGCGCACTGACGTATGCTCGCGCTGTGAGAATTTCCGCCGACGGATTCAGGAAGCACGGACGGAACCCGAGAAGAGTGCAGCATGCGATGAATTCAAACAACACCTCGACGCAACGCAAGCAGAGCGTGACTACTACCGTCAAGCGACACTACAGGCCCGGGCAGAGCTTGATGCATGTACGACTATCCAGCAGCAGCTGAGCCAGCCATGTTCACGCGATCTGCACCACCCGCACTACACGTTCGACTTTGCCCAGAACGTGGCACTGCCGCAGTCGGCACGTCAGGAGGGCCCCCTGTACTTTAAGGCACCTCGTAAGGTGCAAATATTTGGTGTGAACAATGAAGCTGTGCCTCAGCAGGTCAACTACCTGATCGACGAGTCAGACACCATCGGGCAAGACGGCAAGTCGAGTCATGGTCCGAACGCGGTGGCCTCCATGCTGCACCATTTTTTTTCATTCTATGGACTACATGAGAAAGGCTGCCTCCTGCACTGTGATAATTGCGCAGGCCAGAACAAGAATCGGACTATCGTAGCGTATTTCTGCTGGAGGGTGATTATGGGACTGCATGACCGTATTGAACTGTCCTTCATGTTGACTGGCCATACCCGGTGCCTTGTCGATGGCTGCTTTGGCCTGCTGAAGCAAAAGTTCCGGCGTAGCGACTGCTACACCATGGGGCAGCTGGTGGCAGTGGTCAATGAAAGCGCATCTTGCAACAAGGCCCAGCTGATTCCTGGATCTGGTTTGGAATGGAGAGCCTGGGATACATTTCTGGCTCAACATTTCAAGCCAGTGAAAGGAATCCGCAAGGTTCAGCACATGGTATTCGACGCAGCTAAGCCCGGTATTGTCAGTGTCAAGGCATCCCTGGAAGACACCTACAGCGATGTGGAGGTGCTCACCACGTCTAAAGACGCCCTTGTTGCCGCAGGGATGCCCCCAGTCCTTCAAGCACCAGGACTATCCGAACAACGACAGCAATACCTCTATAATCAGATCCGCCCGCATGTGCCTGACCAATTCCAGGATGAGCTCTGCCCGAAGCCAGCTGTGCATGTGTCTGCTAGTGCCGCTACTAGTGCTTCTCCGGTGGAGGAGTAATGTAACAGACTCTGCTACCTCACGGCTACTTCAAAACTTTTTTAATGCCAAATTGCTGCTGGTTGTATATTTTCTTGCTGTATTTTTAATGTCTCGGGACGTGGACTTGCTCCATCTTTGTGTGTTTGATGGTGGTGGCATGCCAGTATTACCTTGTACAGTTTTTCCTCTTGGCCCAGTCAAATGTCAGTGTCAATTGCCAGTAACTACAGGCTGTGTGCAGGCTCAAACATTCCCATACATTTCGTGTCGATAAGTCCTCAAAGTTTTGTATGATCCTGTTCTTCGTATGGCTGCAAAATATCTGAAAAGACACTTAGAAGATTGACCGTAGCTTTGTCAAAAATTGAGATAATTCAGCTCTGTTTTTTGCATCGTTTTCTGCATGAAACCAGCTTTCTTCTGATGTTTAGAGCTCGGTTTGAGTAAAAAAAGCCATTTGGTCCCTTTTCTCATCACAGGGCTCAATTATTATTGTTTGAACTACATGCACATGCACATGCACATGTGCATGTGCATGTGCATACTACATGTACATGCACATGCACATGTGCATGTACATGTGCATGTGCATGTACATGTAGATGTAGTATGCACATGTGCATGTACATGTAGATGTAGTATGCACATGTGCATGTACATGTAGATGTAGTATGCACATGTGCATACTACATCTACATGTACATGTACATGTACATGTACAATCATGTACATGTACATGACAATCATGTACATGTAGTACATGTATGTACATGTAGTATGCACATGTGCATACTACATGTAGCTCTGCTTTTCGGTATTGAGCACTCTATTGGATAGCCTGGAACCTCTCTGTTTTACTACTGAAGTAGTAGTACATGTACATTTGTATAGTGGCCTGTAAAAGTACCTTGTTGATGTTGGATTTGTGTGTGGGTGTACAATGTACATGACATGTATTATGAACTGAGTTGTGGGAACGGTTATGCACGTACGTTGTACATGATTGTCAAGAAGTGGCCGGCCGGCATCAGTGTGCGTGCGTGGTTCACTAGTAGTGGCAGTGGGACACTTTCGAGTTCGCTGCTACATAATCATTCATCAGTCGAGTCATGTACATGTACTATTATCCAGGTACATGTAGTCTAGTACAATGATGTATGTACTACATGACTGAAGAATGATGACAAGCAGCTAGGGATAATAAAACTATTATAAATTTCCTTCCCCTCTTGGACCTTTTCGAACCTGAGCCTTCCAAGCTGGAAGGTTGTTGGTTTGCGCCTCGGAGGAGTGTTGGAGCTCATCGACTTGTTTTATTCAAAGCAAGAAGAATAATAGCAAGAAGGTACAAGAGAAGAGC
Organism: Sycon ciliatum; assembly: GCF_964019385.1. Taxonomy (NCBI): domain Eukaryota; kingdom Metazoa; phylum Porifera; class Calcarea; order Leucosolenida; family Sycettidae; genus Sycon; species Sycon ciliatum. The sequence goes on along the minus strand of NC_088655.1, from coordinate 9,754,283 downwards.
TAGAGAGAAAAGGGAAACCAAGGAGGAGTCCAGGTGAAAAAGTTAAAAAATAAAGATAAGAACATTGAAAGGATGGGTCACGCAATTCGGTTAATTCCCATCGTGGATAGGTAAGGCCAAAACAAATAATGACCTTGTTTCCGGTCGCCCGACCGGGCCACTTTTTCCCAAATTCTGAAACTTTTTTTGGTCCCAAATGTATACAAACGGTGGCAATGCCATGTGTGCAAGTGCACTCAACGAGTCATAACTCAGTCAAATCTCAACCGAATTCCACAATCGAAACACCTACAAGGTAGCAGAGATTCTCAGCTGTCGGCTCGAAAATCTCCGGGGTCGATACGAGCTAGAATAACAGAGCTGGAAGGACTCGAACTGTTTGCTTGATTTCTCAGAATGTACGAAAACAGGAATACACCCCATGCTGTACAAGAACAGTGAGTCAGTCAACTAACTTTGACATTGATCCTTGCCATGATATATGTACAATTATGTACATGTGTAGGTGCTCTTGTCCATCAATACCACAACGATTGAGGAACCAAAAAAAAGTATCCAAAAAAAGTTTCATTCCGGCCGACCGAGTCTCCTTTTTGAGGGGTTGCCGACCGGAAACAAGCCTATTTTTTGTTTAGGCCTAAGGATAATCCGCGATATTCATGTTAAAACAAAATGGCGTCACGATTTATTGAAAGTGGTATAGTTGGTGGTACGAGTGTTCAAACCCATTTGAACTTCATACTGTTCGTCTTCTTTTTGACATGCTCTCTTTCCATCGTCCTTAGCTTTTGTTTGTTGAGAGCTGTTTTGGCTTTCTCCTATACCACTGGGGGATGCCAAGTGATGGATTTGAGAGGCTGGTGATGGCTGTGAGCGAGAGTTTGCCGATCGGCGTCGTCCTCGCTATAGCGATGAAAATACTAGTTACTGCGCACCTGGCAGATATCACAACACGTCGGAGCGTCCAGGAGCAAAGGAATCTTGGGTTTTCACTGGAATCTAGTTCCTCCAGCATCGTGTAGCCCACCGTCGGTGAATGGCGGTCCAGAAAGGTCGAACCTGGTCTTCTGCAGCATCTCGCAGTCCTGCGAGGTACACTGAATACGCCTGTCATGTATTCTACAAATAAAAATCACGAAGTAGTGGACTTTACAGTGATGAGTCTATCCTGTATGCTGCAAAAGACGCAGGAAATGTGACTGGTGTCTGTACACTCAGTGACTGGACGCCAACACCCCAGTCTTCTCCTGCAGGATCTGTTTGACATTGACATTATGCAGTAGGTCAGCATTGACCTGGTTTGGCAGCTATCGTAATAGTATCTGCCTGGTTGGATGTAGCAGGTTGGTGTTTGCTCGTCGTCCAGTCGGGAATTTTCTTGTAACTCACGGTAGAGTACGCGCAGGGTTTGTGATCATCCCTGTTCACTTCAATATTATCAAACACAACGTTCCCTTTGTCACTCATCTTATCCTGAGTACTGAATTTGCTGACAATATTGCACCACACTTGTCACAACCTACCGCCACTGCTGGCGGTGGCGGCTGGTTCGTCAATGGCGGTGACCAGGCTGACTGACTAGCTTCGAGACAGCGGCCTCGTTGTCAACCCAGCGGCAGCCTAAAGGTTGATTTTATCGATCCAGCCTCAGCGCCATGTTGACGATGCCCTAGTGACTGTGTGTCATGGATTGCCTTGCCATCAGCGGTCATTGCCGTCCACCTTGATGCAGCCCTCAACAACTGGCTCAGCCCATTGGAGTCTCAAGTGGACAAAGTTGTTGCCAAAGTAGCTCAGAAGATTGGTGCATCGTGGTGTAGGTGAGCACATAACTAGGACTTCCCAGCGCCTATTTGTCCAGGCTGCGCCACTATGTGACATGCTGTACTGCACATTCTTTTCAGCACTGCAAGGCCGGCAGCTGGACCGACTGCAGGGGTCGCGCACATGCAGGCCGCCTGTTGCCAGTGCAGCATTCTGGAACGTTCCTTCCTTCTGAGATCCGTGGAATAATAACTTTCTTTGCTTCAAAGCAAGTTGCTTACCTTTCTGTTGTGCTCCCAGTGTCCTTACAACAATAACCTACAGCAATGTTTCATTTTCCTTTCCATTCCCCCAACCAATGAATACTACGATGTTGATTCTATTTCTTCATACTTTGGTGTGTGCCCGCGCACGCACGTGTGTGTGTGTATACCTCACTCGCCACTCGAAGTTCTGTTCCCCATCACTGGAACACTGCCTGTTCTTTCAGGACCTGCCATCATCTGCGGATGGGCATTCAATGAGTGTATTGTGTGTGTGTTTCATTCAGAATCAGATCCGCTATCGTTGCTATAAGAGAAAATCTGTGGGTTCACATCCAGTGCATTTTTAGATTTGCGTGCTTTTCTCGCCACGGGCGCATACATGGGACATTGTGTGTGTGTGTGCGTCTGTGTGTATGGGGATATTGTCTGTATCGGCTTTTGGTACTAATGTTCAGGTCTGTGCTTGCATGTGTGAACATGAAATTGTTCGGTTCTGTGCATGCTATTGCTATGTTGTATATTATTGTATGTATGTGTGCATTTCCACGAACAGTGTAGACGAGCGTGGAGAGTGCATTCATCCCTCATCAACCACTTCCCCTTGGGCTTACGAGAGTTTTTTCTGCGTACCTCTCATTTTTGTTTGTTTCTCTCTGATACTGTATTGATGCCGGTACCTGTACCTCGATGTGTTCCTCTATCTGCAGTCGCCTTTAACCTTCGGTCAAGTTAACGTTTATTGTGCTCTATTTATCGTGCGAATCAAAATAAACAATAATAACACAAGTCGTGCTAGAGTGACGACATGTGCGTGTAGTAGGGTTGATGCGATGGGACGTTATAATTAGGTGGAACACAACACACATTGGGCAGATTGATTGGGCATCATTGACTGTGCTCAGTCTAAACAGTGAACATAATAATTATCTCCAGTGACAGACTGTAGCGGCTAGCCTCCAATAGGTAGCTGGCACTAGTCGCTACTGCTTGTTTGACAGGTGCCGCCAGAACCCCTGTTGTGTCATGCTATAGATGCACATGCCCTGTTCTGGGGCATACTGAGGCACTTTGATTTTGTTGACTGCACTGATGTAGACAGCATCCAATAGTAGTACAGTGGTCCCTCTATAATCCGGCACCATTTGTGCCACGAAAATCTGCTGGATTAGGGAGGGTGCTGGATTAACAAATCTGATTTACTGCTGCAATGTACATGAAGGGGACATTTTGGCTACTGAAAATTGTGCTGGTTTATCGAGGGTGCTGGATTATAAAGTGCCGGATTAGAGAGGGACGACTGTACTCGTAGACCTTGGCTCGTTGTAGGTCAACCACCATCGCATGGATCGATCGGTGACTATGCACTTGGAGGTTGGAATAGCCCGCGCTGAACAGATCTTGCCATGGCCCAGGGAGTGAACTCGCTTACTCGACTATCCCGGTTTTAGTTAACCAGCATGAGTGGTGCAATTTGTCCATACCATGTTGCGAGCTCACAGTTGTTTGGGCAGGTTTTGAGCTGCACCACGAAACAAAGCGAAATAACAGCGTGACTGTAGAGCAGGGAAGCGGCGAGACGGCACTTCCAGGACGAGACAGGCAGTAGAGATGTGTTCACAGCACGAGCAACCGCTCAAACCCTGCCGGTACTCCACAGTTACAAGAAAATGTCGGACTGGACGACGCGCCAATGCAAACCTGCTACATCCACCCAGGCAGATAGCTGCCAAACCAGGCCAATGTCGACCCACTGCATACCGGTATGTCAATGTCAAACAGATCCTGCAGGAGAAGACTGGGATGACATTGGCGTCCAGTGTACGGACACCAGTCACATTTCCTGCGTCTTTTGCAGCATACAGGATAGACTCATCACTGTAAAGTCCACTACTTCGTGATTTTTATTTGTAGAATACATGACAGGCGTATTCAGTGTGCCTCGCAGGACTGCGAGATGCTGCAGAAGACCAGTTTCGACCTTTCTGGACCGCCATTCACCGACGGTGGGCTACACGATGCTGGAGGAACTAGATTCCAGTGAAAACCCAAGATTCCTTTGCTCCTGGACGCTCCGACGTGTTGTGATATCTGCCAGGTGCGCAGTAACTAGTATTTTCATCGCTATAGCGAGGACGACGCCGATCGGCAAACTCTCGCTCACAGCCATCACCAGCCTCTCAAATCCATCACTTGGCATCCCCCAGAGGTATAGGAGAAAGCCAAAACAGCTCTCAACAAACAAAAGCTAAGGACGATGGAAAGAGAGCATGTCAAAAAGAAGACGAACAGTATGAAGTTCAAATGGGTTTGAACACTCGTTCCACCAACTATACCACTTTCAATAAATCGTGACGCCATTTTGTTTTAACACGCATACGGTCCATTGACATCACTACGCAAGAAGTAGGCCGTTATTATTTTAAAAAGTGTTGGAGCTAGGTGTCCGGTCGTTGAATGTCTCAGTACTCCTTGTCAGTTTTGTGCCATTTTGTCGCACGCGCTGACTGTACAAGATCTGGGTACGTAACACGTTGGTTGACAGTCAGAGCCGGGTTCAACACCCATAATAATTATGGTTCAAATGGCCTACAAGTGTAATGAGTAATGGACCGGGGCTCTACCAACCGTGGAAGGTTGTAGTAAGGTCACTGTTTCCTAACACAGTGTCCTCCACCTTGTTTCATGCTGTCAATCTAACAATAATTATTAATTATTATTCAATGATTGTACATGGCTGTGCTGATGTATGATTATTGTACTTGTACAATCATGAATCAACGATATTGTACATGTGTAGGGTATGCAACTACAACGATTACGACTGTTCGTGTACAGTACTTCACTGACATCAGGCACTATGACAGTACATGCTTTGTACATGCACAGACTTTTCGTTTGCTGACCAAACGACAGCACACGCAAATACTCCTAGGTTCCTGCCCAGTCACTGCATGCAGCCATGCCATGCGCCAGGGCAGGCACCGGACACGGATCAGCACATGTGCAGTCTGTCCAACTCCAGGCACTTGGCGCGGATCAAGAGGGCCCTGCGGGCCGGGCATGTGTGGCGTGAGCTTTCAGTTCCTCCTGGCCTGCCTCAGCTGCCGACGCTGTTATTACCTAAACTAGTGTTGAAGCATAAAGCCTCAGCCTGATAACGGAGTGTGATAAAGGCTACGACAAAGTAACCCCCGCCGTGCGTTTCCACCTCAACACAGCGTGGAGTCCGTTCCGAGCTGGCGCTAGCGCTGCGTTTCTCACCGGAATTTAGCTAGCGCTGGATGAAATTAATTTGTCAGTCTGAATTGAAGCAAACTAGATGTTTGGGCTACCAGTTGAGTTGGTGAGCAGTTCCATTTGTCCAAGCAGCGCCCTGGGTCAGGTGTGAGTGGCTTCTTTCTAGAAAATTGTTCCGTGCGGAGAGCCGTGCGCTGAGGAACGTACCCCGCTGGTTGGCTCCTAGGGAGTACTGTAGAATTTGAGAGGTTGGATGAAGCCCTAGCGTATGGTCGTGTCCCTCTAGCGGTGACTCTCTGCTACTGCCGTACTGGAGGCGACGAACAGGTACGTTTTGGGCTTTGTCGTTGTGGGCTTGTGGCACATTCCTCGATGTATTGTCATACTATAATGTTGCTTTGAGGGCGCCGAAAGCTGAAAATTGTTGTCGACGTTCTTGTACATGTCACGGGTATTGTTACCAACTCTCTCTCTCTCTCCCACCCCCTCCACCCCCCCCCCCCCTCTCTCCTTGCTTCATTTGTTGGTCAATGCCTTTGTTGTGTTTTGTACTGTTACTACAATTACTTGCATGCAGTGCAAAGTATGAACGTCTTCAGTGTGGTTCTCTACCGTGGTCTACGGTCGTTTGGCTTCGTAGGTAGATCTACATCCTCGTGTTGGAACATGAACCGAGACCAGAGCAGAGCATCACTCGCCACCTGTTTCTCTTTTCAGTTTTTGTGTTTTCTGACACTGTGACAGTCACAGTTCCGCTGTACGTGTGACACTGACACCGCACATGATGTGCGCGGTATGCAGCAAAAGAATTCTGTGTCGATCACACATCCGAATCTCGTTCGGAACACCTTGACAATCGTATCGAACGCATTGAATTTTGTTTGTTTGTGAAGTACGTGTACAATGACTTCTAGTAACGTAGCATTAGGTATCGGTTTTGTTTTGCGAGTCTTTGCTCTGGAGTGATGACCGGTGATGACCGTGGTTTGAATGAGAGTGAGCCAAATATCGCAGGCATGAGGCATTGCGCAAGGCCAACGAACAGTTACGACATGTCGAAAGGAACTGTCGAAACTGATAGCCCTGACGGATTGTCCTGCCTGCATGGACAATGCGAGGAACGTGTGCTGACAGTCAGTGGTGTGGAGATGTGGCCGCGTCGTACATGTAGGTTGGGCAATATTTCACCTGCCGGTACAAAAACAGCGTCGAGGTTCATTGAGTGAACGCAGGACAGCCAGGCGTGGGTGTATCTATACGGCAAATTCGCGTACTAGCAGCTGATACTGATAGGATTGATAGGGTTCAGGAATCGACGTTTGTCACACCGGCCAACACATGGTTGAATGAATAGCTACAGAAAAGGCGAGACTAGAAAACGAGGTGTTGTGCTTGTAAATTTGTGAACTAACTTTTTTTTTACTTGATCAATAGAAGTACAATCGCCATGCAGCAACGTAATGTAAGTCAACAAATAGGCGCATGTTTATTTTCCGCTATTTTCCGCCTGGTCATGTGAAAATTTATTGCGGCCTAAATTTTGTTTTGCAAGGTTCAGTGACAGTGTATACGGGCCGCTGCAGCAGTACAGGCCGAAAATTTGCTATCGCCGAAATGTGTTTTAGCCCTGGGAGGCCGAAGTTTGAATGTGCTGACATTTTGTAGACTTACAGTACCAGCTGTAACCTGATCTACCTACTTGTAGTTGTATATTTGTATTTAGTGTAGGTAAAACCTGGCAAGGCGACCACTCTGATAAGGCAACCACCTGTCCCAGGGGACCACTACAACCAGGACCAAGGGATGCTATCTCCAGTGAAATGACCCTGGATAAGAAGACCACCTGTACACAGCGACTACGTTTCCAAGGACCATTGAGCGGTCGCCTTAGACAGCTGTTTCACTGTATTTAATGGTTGGTGTAGGCCTGTCCAGGAGATCTCTTACTCAGTGAGATTTCATGAATCCTGGAAAGAGTACAAGAGTGCAAAGAACGAAAACAAAGAAAGAAGCAGACAGCAATTGCGCAAGTCAACGTGTTGGTAGGGTACCCTGTGAGAAGGCCTTAGGCCTGTCGGGATTGCCCCATCAAAAATTTGAGTATAATAATATACCATCAGTGTAGTGAGTGTATAGGCGAAATTGCTGTAAGTGGTACTACACCTACAGTCCATTTCACAAAATATAGATGCATGGCATTTTTGAAATATTTCAAATTTGGCTGGAGTTTTTGGAGAATTGTTATCGGAATTTTGCTCAGGTTCTTCCCCCGATTACTCTCATGCAGATTTTGAAGTGATCGGATAGAAAACGCCCAATTTCGCAATTTTTATGGCCAAATTGATCACAGATTTTATGTGGTATTGATGCTGGCCTAACGGTTTATTTTTGAAATCACTCGTCTATATTTTTGAAACGCACTGTAGCTGTTCAGTTTGGTACTGTGTAGGCTATTACTGAAGTACTTCCTCCGCGTCATCGAAATTGTCGCAGTTTGACTAGTGACTTGCCACTTGTTACTGACAACTCCATAAGCTAAACCATTCAACACTTTTTACACAGTATGATAGTCTGAAGACTAGAGTAACGTTCCAGGACAGTTGGGCTGAGAGTTTTCATGCAGAGATGAAGTCCTCGTCGTCGCTGATGTCAATGGACGCAATAAATATCGTTCCGAAATATTTCAAGGAAGGTTGAAAGTTGGTCGCGCCTCATCTCAGACGCTTTGACTTTCTCCACAGGACAAGGGCTGCTATGCTTGTCGTCTGCTAGCTCTGGATGATTTCTACTTCACCCCCAACGAAGCCTAGTAAGAATAAACGATCGTTGCGAGGTCGGTTGATTACCGTCGGCGGAACCACCTCGATCTTGAAATGAACTTTTTTTAGCCGTGGCATGCCCATTTATTTTACCTGTGTGGTCACAGCTCATGCAGGTAAGTGTACCATCATCCAGCGCGCCCTCTTTTTCAGCATCACTCTGTCCCCGGGGAAAATTGCGATTCCGCGGGCGCGTTTTTTTCCGCGTTTTTTGCGATTTTTTTAAAGACCGCGTTTTCCGCGATTTTCCCGCGTTGTTTGAACTTTTTTGTTGCACTACACGTACACACAGTGCACTGTTCGGTCAGCAACGTCTCCTCGTGGCGGCTTTTTACTCAAATATGACGAGTGCTTACACCAGAGACTTGTAACTGATTGATTTCACCACATACTCACTGAAAATTGCCGCACATCAATATTGTTCACCGCATATTTACCGCATATTTACCGCAAATTCACCGCAAATTATGCCATATTATGCCGCGTTTTTCCCCGCGTTTTTTGCGATTTTTTTCCGCAATTTTCCCCGGGGACAGATCACTGGTACGGCACCTGCGCTTGCATCACTAGCACTTCGTGTAGAGTCTACACCAGAGTACGCGGCTCTTGCAGGTAAAATCATGTACTGAGTGTCTCAGCCAGAGCAACACATTTTATCGACGTTGCATGCATTTAGTTTGCTGACCCCTCGATGTTTCTCCGAGCGCTGCTACTTGTTCCACGAAGTCATTCTCACCCCAGCTAAGGTAAAACAGTGATGAGGCTCGAGTGAATGGCCATAAGCACGAGAAATGTGCAGCCTGCAACGCCTGACTGATCTCAGCGAGTTGAAATTACCATCGCAGCGACATCAGCGAAGAAATTGCGTCGAGTTCAAAAATTTCAGATTCCAATAACAGAAAATAGAACTTTGCCGTCACCCTATACTGATGACTATCGCCTATGTCCGATTCCTTGCCTCTGATACGAGTGCTGGTGAGTAAATACCTCGTTTTATGTCAAAAGTCAAACTGCGACAATTTCGATGACGCGGAGGAAGTAGTATGTGAAAGGGTATAGATGTAGCTGCAGAGGAGAGCTGGGGCATGGGTCTGGACGTTCAGGAATAGAATTGAACATAAATTATGGTGAAAAAAGAAGGACAACATGTTACGAGTTATGACTAACTGTCAACCAACGTAACCAGATCTTATACCGTCAGCGAGTGCGACAAAAATGGCACAGAACTGACAAGGAGTACTGAGACATTCGGTGACCTGACACCTAGTTCCAACACTTCTCCAAGGTGCAAACCAACAACCTTCCAACTTGGAAGGCTCAGGTTCGGAAAGGTCCAAGAGGGGAAGGAAAGCGCAACGAAGAAGAGCACGAGCTACGCATCACGGCAACAAAGAATGCCGAAAGTTACGCCGAATGTCTCGGTACTCCTTGTCAGTTTTGTGCCATTTTGTCGCACTCGCTGACTGTAAAAGATCTGGTTACGTTGGTGGACAGTTAGTCATAACTCGTAACATTTTGTCCTTCTTTTTTCACCATAATGTAATTGGCTCACCATCCGAGTTAAACATAAATTGGTCGCAGAACATAGGTGTAGCTTGTAGTAGTTGAGCACTCTCGTGTGGGGTAGTGCCTTTGCTGTTTGCATTACGCAGAGCTCACTGACTTGTCAGTTTGAGCACTCTGACAAGGTACGTTCGGGCCTGGTTTAAATCTGGCTTTGGAAAATTCATTTTTCATTGCTATCAGGTTCGGCCTCATTTTCTCTGTGCTGCGCTGATGAGTCCACAAAGGACGAAACAGTTCTGTCCGCAGATTGAGAGCATAGAATATAATATGTTGAACGATCGCTGCTTGGATGACGACTACGCCATAGCTTAGTGGTAGAGCATGGCTGGCTACAAGCGAGGGTCCCTTGTTCGAGTCCTGGTGGTGACAGTCAATTTTTTCTTCAGACTTTTCCTGTTTGCACCTTTCCCCCAGACTAATGAATAGATGTGGCACAAACCTATACTGTCAGACCTCGCTTATCCGGTCATCTTTTACCCAGATCCCTCGCCATCCGCAAGAAAATCGTCGGTGACCAATTTACAGCATATGCCATGCATACATACAGTGTGTGTGTTCGATTATCTGGTTCCCTCGCCTATTCGGATATTATTATTGTGGAAAACGGATGTGTGCGGTTAAGCGAGGTCTGACTGTACTAGACCTGGTCTCCGGAATAATACAGTCAATATGCCGGAGGTATAATATTATAAGCTATTTATGCACCCGGATTTGTTACTGGGATAATTCCAAATTTCCAGTCTATGGCTTGTAGGTCGCTGGAATGAGCATCGCTACCATCGTGTTGACTTCAGTGAAGGTAAAATATCCCTGACCAAGGGTGAAACAGTCTTGAGGTAAAGTAAAGTTTGCACATCCGCGCTACAACCTGCTCTACACTTACCATGCCTGTAATACCAGGGTGGCAGATGCAGTGCCTACCGGCGAGGGTGAGGTGGTAACTCTCACAACCAATGTCCGACTGTCGTTCACAAATGAATTTTTCAGATCTGTGATTCATGGAGTTAATGTGCCGCTCCATTTCACTGACTGCGTTTTAGCACTGTAGAGAATTGAAGGCACATCCCGAAGGTCCCTGATTCAAATCCGTATAGGAGTTCTGGTCTGGATGATAAAAAGTCAAAAAAATTCTTGAAGCTGTTTCGTTATCGTCTCAAGCAGGATGATCAAAAGAATCATTAGCGAATTTCTTCCTTGCCCCTTTCCAAATTGTAAACAAAGGAATCGTCCACTGGCACAAATGGATGAGCTACACAGCTCGAATCAAATGAATCACCCTCTCCAGCATTCAAACTCATTGTGAAAATGTCTTACTGATGTATCCCAGTATCATCTTTGTAACGTCATAGTTCATACAGTCAAGTGTGGCTACTTGCGTCTGTAAATTGTCACTGGTAGAACCATGGTAGTCCATTGTTGTACACTTGACCTATAGTGCGTTTCAAAAGTCCAGACCTCTGGTTTAAAAAAAAACAAACGTTTGGCCAGCATCTATACCACATAAAATCTGTGATCACTTTGTGCATAACATTTTCGAAATTGGGCATTTGTTATCGAATCGCTTAGAAATTTATACGAGAAAGATTGCGGGAGCTGCCTGAGCAATATTCCGAAGAAATTTCTCGAAACGCTCCAACCTAATTTGAGTTATTCGAAAATGTCTAGAGGCCTATACTTAAGTCTTTTGAAACACACTGTAGTGTATTGAACATCCGTAACATGTAGCACCCAGCCCATTACACCCCCCCCCCCCCCCCCCGATGTAAGTTAGGATTTCGTACAATATTCGAACCACTTCAAGCTATGAATTTTGATGTGAGCATGCCTGTGTGGTGATGTTTACAGTGCACTTTCTATTAGGACTGATGTTGACTGGGATGTATAAGGTGGTATTGGTGTTGGTACTGGTGTTGGTGTTGGTATTGGTGTTGGTGGAAGCAGTGAATGGGATGTCCGGTCTTTGACCAATTTGCTGGTATGCTGATCTACTCACCTCCCACCGCTTTAGGAGCTGCAGCTGCGCCTCGATCCTTGAAGGGTGGTGGCGTTCCTACGGATGCGGAAAACTCGACCTCTAGCCGAGTCTGACGCGAACCGTGATTTTTTTGGTGTTGGTATCAGTGTTGGTGAAGGAAGTCGTTTTTGTACTTTACAGTGTAGTCAGAGCAGTGGCGGTGTATCACTTCTTCCTGAGCGAATACCTCGCCGGATTCTGGCAGGATAATTGTGATGCCACTCACTAACCGTGTAATGTAGCTCTGCTGCAAGTATGTGTCACCTGTATAAGGCTCTTCGGGTTACACTTCCCTTTACCTCTTGCACAGAACATGTCCAGTGGGAATCATTTGATTCTGAACTACGGTAGGTCAACAAATATTTGGCACCTATTTATTTTCGGCTACTTTCGGCCTGATCATATTTGGCCGACGATTTGTTGCAGCCGAAACTTTGTTTTACGAAGGTCAGTGTGACAGTGTAATGAGTGTGTACAGGCAGCAGCAGTGCGAGCCGAAAATTTAGTGCAGCGAAAGTGTGTTCTAGCCCTGGGAGGCCGAAATTTGAATGGGCCGAAAATTTGTCGAGTTACAGTACTCAGTCGACGAACTAAGTTGTTTCATTCTTTGTGGGCTCATCAGTGCAGCGTAGACCAGTCTGTCTATGGCTGTAAAAACGTGGCTTCCTGTTGCCTAAAAAGAACGCAATAATGTAGAGCTACCTAGCCCAATTTTCCTGGAGATGTGAAACTGAGATGCAAAGCCTGAAGTAAAGTGGCATGGGATGAAGTCTTTGCCCATCACAAGTAAGTTGGTGCATTTCTCCATCTAGAAGATTCCAGATTGGAATCTACCATTGATGCTTTGCAAATGAAATCAAGCAAAGGGTCCTTTACGCCTCTTCTATCTCACTCAGCTGACAGATACCCGGCTACCCTCATGACTCAGCTCTACATACTGCGGCAAGGAACCGGATTGTTTACTGGTAGTTTTCCCCTGCTAGAATTGGCTGGAGGCCCTTGAGCTGTGAGTTGGTGGTGAGCTAGGTAGCTGGGATGGCTTGGGGCATTTGTGAATTAGAGGAGGTGTACGTGTACTGGGTCACAAGTAGTCTTGAAGTGGCTGTGTGATTGGCCCGCAGCTTCAGGACAGTCCACCCACTTAAGTTATGCTGCTTTGGATGACCGTGAATTCAAAAATTAAATTTAATCCACTTAGTTGTGTGGTGTAGTGTGGAAGGTAGAGGGTAGAGGGTCATGCCAATGTATGGTGTGTGTGGGTACTGAAGTAGATATGTAGCTATTAAGATCTGTAGGTAAGTTAAGTGGAGTGTCCCCTTTCTCAGGGTAGTCGAGTGTGTTTGTCCGGGAGGATGGTATGACTAGCACAGCTAGGATGTTAGTACCTTTCCTGCTATTGGAATGTGAAGTGTAGTCTGAACTGAAGACTTGTGAGTTGTGTGGAGTGCGCTGCGTCTCTTTCAGCATTGCCACCGGACTAGTGCTGATTATGTAACACCCTTAGAAGAACAGCTGTGTCAAGTACCGCAGCACCATCACCGGCACTGTTAATTATTTTTATGGCTGACATCAAGTTTGACAATGATGTACAGTCTTGACCTGGAGGTCAAAACTAGCTCTGCAATGCTGCATTTCCATTTCGAATACTACATCCTGCACAGTCCACAAGCCAAACTGGTGGACCATAGTTTCATTGTACATAATCTACTTTGAAGTGCATACACCACATGGCCGTACTCCCCACATTGCCATACTCCCCCTTCATAGGGTGTAGACACAATAGTTAGTGAACTCTGGCAGTTCTTGCACAGCACAGGCTCTAGTCTAGAGTTATCAGCTGTTGATTCTGTCAACCCTGGTACCAGTGGGTTGGAGAGTTTGTGTTCTGGGACAGATGTACAGAAGGAGCCTAGGTACGGATTGTTTAGCTCACGTGTGGGTGCGTCGGAGCATGAGTGCTATTATAGCGCGAGTGGTAGTGGCAAAAAAGTACTTGGACAAGTATAGACCAAACCAGTCTATCTTCCCGTATGCAGAGCTCACCGACTTGTCAATTTGAGCACTCTGGCAAGGTACGTTCGGGCCTGGTTTAATCTATTTTTCATTGCTATCAGGTTCGGCCTAATTTTCTTTGCGCTGCACTGATGAGTCCACGAAGAACGAAACAGTTCTGCCCGCAGACAGAGTTCCCGTATGGGTAGATAGACTGGTCTGCCCACGCGGCAAGATAGAGTGACTATATTCTGTCATTGAAGAAGCCAGCAACATCTGTATAGAGTTTCTTGGCGTGTCAGTAGGCTCTGTTCAGGTCTTCTCCGCTTCCAACCACGGCACTTTCTACCTCTACAGTTACTTCGTTGGGTTTTCCGGGTGTCAGCGCCCGTCGTAAGTTCCCTCGGGAAGGGAGACAATGGTTTACTTTTTACTGTGTTGCTTTGCTAATCTTTCCTAGGAACTCTCCAACTCAACTGCAGCGTTTTCTTTGCACTTGTAAACCATTCCATTTTCCAATCTACGACTCGTATTCATTGGTTTGAGGGAACCCCCAATCTGGTGTATTAAATTTTACTTCTTCTTTCGTTGCGTGTTCTAGGAGCTGGTTGCCATGGATACGCCAGACGTAGAACCCGGCAGCGGTGAGGGAGGTGCAGCGGCCGCCGCAGCGTCGAGCGCTGCCACGGTAACGCAGATGGTGAGCGGCGTGGTGCGACGCGTGACCAACCCAACGAAGCGCGACGTGATTGTGCTTGTCGTACGCCTCGTCGTCGTGTTCGTTGTCATTCCGGGTGGTCTGGCGGCCGTCGGTGCCACCGTGGAGACGGTAATCTACAGTGACTTAAACCGACCCAACTTCAACGACGTGTATTTCGTGTATTCGGCGCTGATCGCGGCGCCGCTCATTCTGCTCCGCTGGTACTGGCCCTGGCCGGATCACAACCTGAAACTGGAGCTCTTCTACTTCTGCCTGTTCTCCATCGGCTTTCTCCTAGCAATCATACTGTCCACGGTGGCCGGAGCGGAAGCGTTCCACGTCGGTTCTCACGTGCGGCAGGTCTTCAACGGACCCGGTAATCTCTACATGGACATCCGATCGGAGAGCGACATTCACGCCTGGCTCGGCGATGCGCTGGGTAGTATCTACGGTCGGGATGCGGATGACGCCGGTGTCTCGATGTTCGAGCGAAATCTCGGCGGTCGCGTGTTCCTGCTCGGCCTGATACGACTCGTGCAGTTCCGTAGTCCGAGAACCACATGCTCCCAATCTGTTCGGACCCTCCTGTTTGGGAGTAGTGTGTGCTACGAGTCGCGTTCCACCACGAGCAAACAGGACACCGAGCCGTACACGAGCCTGCAGTACAACTACTCCGACATTCCTTACAGGTCCCTCTCGGGCCGGAAGATCTTCGCCAGTGAGATCAACTTGAAAGGACAGCTGCACAGTTACCCGCTCAGCGGACATTGGGTAGTGTTCTCACCCGATTTCTCGTTGGACAACGTCAGCACCATGCTGAACGCCATGAAGAGCCCCGAGCATCCGTGGCTCGACCATCAAACGTCGATGCTGATGCTGGACGCAACGTTCCTAACCCCCGACACGCCTTCTCCCATCCTGGGTCGTATCACCTACATGATCGAGAGCACCAGCAGCGGATTGTATATACCGAATTCACCGCACGTGAGCTTGAACAACGTGGATGCGGCCGAATTTGCAAGGGAGGACAATGAGCGGTGCATACCTCCACCCGTGCATCGGAATTTCTTTGTTCCGCTATTCCTCGGAGTTGTGCCTACCATCATCTATCTCGTCTTCAGGCATATCCTGCAGGTGCGCGAGAACGCAAGGAAGTACTTCTCGCGCCCGTTCACGTACTCCGAGCTTGGCTGGATTATCTGCGTGTCGCTTTCGATGATCTTCCGGTGGCGTTCTATATCGTTTGAGCACTGCGATCAAGCGCTAGTCGAGCAGGAGATCTACACGACGGGCGAGACTGTTCAGCTTGACTGGTTTGAATTTGCGCCCATTGCTGATTGGTGGTTTGAGTCGCGACGTGTTCTCGGCATGGCCGTCTTCCTCTACCTGTTCACGGCGCTGAAGTTTGTTGTGCGCCTCCCGGCCCTGAGCGGCCTCATCCGAACTCTGCAACTGGCTGGCCGCGAGCTGGCGTCATTCTCGCTCTCCTTCGCCGTGCTCTTCATGGGCTTCGTGAGCATGTTCTACATCGTGTTCAGCATCGAGGCGGAGCAGTTCAGCTCGCTGGCCCGCTGTGTTGGCACGCTGTGGCTGGGGATGCTCGGCGAGCTGGAGATCACCCCGGAGCTGTGGAGGGTCAAGGAATGGGCGCTGCCGATCATCGTCATCTTCACCTTCATCTCCGTGTTCGTCCTGCTCACCGTCATCGTGGCCATTATCAGCGATGCTCACGAGCAGGCCCGCGAGCAGAAGGAGAAAGCGGCCGAGCTGCGGCAGAGAGTACAACGGGCCGTGGAATGGTGGAAGAAGCGACGCGGTTCGCCGGCCAATGACTCCGTCGGACGGCGCAAGAGTCGCCTCTCGATATTCGCCACCTCCGCACTCTCCAAGAGTAAGACATCCAACGGCAGCGCCGGTGGTGGTGGTGGATTTGCAAACGCCGTGACGGCCATGCGGGACGCCGGCGTGAAGAAGCGCCACGTCTCGACCATCACAGAGTCCACGGCTGAAGAGCGCAATGAGGAGGTGCCATCGAATAACAACTCCGCAACGAAGCAGCCTGCAGTGTCCGTGGTAACGGGACGATCTTCGTCACTGGTCGGAGCGGCGCTGAAGGCTAAGGCAGCCGCTGCCCAAAGCAAGAAGACAACGTCATCACCGGCTCCTGTTCAAGATGCTACAGATCATGATGCTACTGACAAGGAGTCCGCAACAATCATCGCAGCACGAGCTGCGGCCATTGCTTTTCACGAGTCCACGTCGTCGAGTAGCCCGGACCTTGATCGGGACAGCGGTGGCGCAGGGAGGACCAATTCGGGCGTGTTTCTCATAAACAGACGAGACTCGGCTGCATCAAGCGACGCGTTTGAGATGGAAAATGTCAAGAAGGTGTGATTTGGCGTATATCCATACTCTGTTTAGACATTATTGTTATCCTATACCCGTCCATGACTTGAGAAATTTCCACTACCTTTCTCCTGCGACTTTCCGATTTTGATTGACATTCAAGTTCATTTAAGGAGTTTATCTCCGAATATTTTGCCAACTTGATTCTCTCTTCCTTTAGCTTTGGCCACTGCCATTATATGGGTCATAGGGTAGTAGTAATATTAGAGTACAAACAACCAGGGCAATTCCGGTCCGGTGTGTATGTGTATGTGTGTGCGTGGAGGGGGGGGGGGGGGGGGGGGGTAGTACTGGGAGGGTATAAGTAGCCGGGGTAATTCCGGTCCGGTGTGTATGTGTAATAATGTGTGTGTGTGTGGGGGGGGGGGGGTACTACCAGGAGATTTTCGTCCGAGGTGTGGCGAATGCTGGGTGCCTAGAGGGTGCAGCAGCCCAGGGTAATGGAGGTCGAGGTGGCCCAAGAGGGGGGGGGGGGGGGGTAAACTGGGAGGGTGGTCCGGGAAAATCTTACAAGCCATGTGCCCACCCACCCTTGTAATATTTCACTGCTGGCAAAGAGATTCTAAAGAAGTTCTCACATTGTCAGCAAATTGTTGGCACAGTTAGCAGGAGAGGGCAGTCAAGAATTCTCCGTTTAGTCCAAATTTGAAAATTGCAAGTACGAATAGTGCAAGCAAGTAAATTTTGGGCCCGATTTTTTGCTGCATGCATAGAGGAAAAAGCTGGGCTTTGTTGACAGAAAGCGTGAAAAAGCTTTGTGCAGTTTGGCAAACATTTGCGCAACAAGGAGTGTGAAAATGCGCGTCAGTGTGCGCATGAAAGTATAGCATATCTAGAACAGATCAAGGGGGATTCCCCGGTTGGTGGTGCAGGTCAAATCATGCAACTGACAAGTGCATTTAATATGTGTAACAGGATGATGGTGAGGCATCACTCTTGCCCTGTGATGGTACGGCATGAGGTGAGCGACATCATTGAAATTAAAAAAAAATGGCACCTTTTGCAGCCAAACGGACCACCATGTGGGCAGGCCAATCGTTTCCTCGGCTGTTAGCCGGGACAATGGGTGCAAGTGTGCGTGAAGAATGAAATCATAGGTGAGAAGAAGCAAAGAAAAGGCACCAGATAAGGTGTGTGTGTGCACGGGAATCGTGCAGATGTAGTGTTAGATGGCGAAGTGGCGGCGGTGGTGGTGATATCCACGCCAGCAGGTCTTACTCGTTCTGTGCACACATTGGTAGAGCAGGGGAGAATATCACCAACAGCAAAGTGATGAAAATATCACCTTGGCTGCACTTTAGCCAATATCACAAATTCTATCAATCAGTACTGTCCTGTATGAACTCGGAGGGCTTTTTCCTCAGCCATTCACACAAGACCGGCTTTTTCCTCAGCCATTCACACAAGACCGGCTTTTTCCTCAGCCATTCACACAAGACCGGCTTTTTCCTCAGCCATTCACACAAGACCAGCTTTTTCCTCAGCCATTCACACAAGACCAGCTTTTTCCTCAGCCATTCACACAAGACCGGCTTTTTCCTCAGCCATTCACACAAGACCGGCTTTTTCCTCAGCCATTCACACAAGACCGGCTTTTTCCTCAGCCATTCACACAAGACCGGCTTTTTCCTCAGCCATTCACACAAGACCGGCTTTTTCCTCAGCCATTCACACAAGACCGGCTTTTTCCTCAGCCATTCACACAAGACCGGCTTTTTCCTCAGCCATTCACACAAGACCAGCTTTTTCCTCAGCCATTCACACAAGACCGGCTTTTTCCTCAGCCATTCACACAAGACCGGCTTTTTCCTCAGCCATTCACACAAGACCGGCTTTTTCCTCAGCCATTCACGCAAGACCGGCTTTTTCCTCAGCCATTCACACAAGACCGGCTTTTTCCTCAGCCATTCACACAAGACCGGCTTTTTCCTCAGCCATTCACACAAGACCGGCTTTTGCCTCAGCCATTCACACAAGACCGGCTTTTTCCTCAGCCATTCACACAAGACCGGCTTTTTCCTCAGCCATTCACACAAGACCAGACCGGCTTTTTCCTCAGCCATTCACACAAGACCGGCTTTTGCCTCAGCCATTCACACAAGACCGGCTTTTGCCTCAGCCATTCACACAAGACCAGCTTTTGCCTCAGCCATTCGCACAAGACCGGCTTTTGCCTCAGCCATTCACACAAGACCGGCTTTTTCCTCAGCCATTCACACAAGACCGGCTTTTTCCTCAGCCATTCACACAAGGCCGGCTTTTTCCTCAGCCATTCACACAAGACCGGCTTTTTCCTCAGCCATTCACACAAGACCGGCTTTTGCCTCAGCCATTCACACAAGACCGGCTTTTGCCTCAGCCATTCACACAAGACCGGCTTTTTCCTCAGCCATTCACACAAGACCGGCTTTTTCCTCAGCCATTCACACAAGACCGGCTTTTTCCTCAGCCATTCACACAAGACCGGCTTTTTCCTCAGCCATTCACACAAGACCGGCTTTTTCCTCAGCCATTCACACAAGACCGGCTTTTTCCTCAGCCATTCACACAAGACCGGCTTTTTCCTCAGCCATTCACACAAGACCGGCTTTTTCCTCAGCCATTCACACAAGACCGGCTTTTTCCTCAGCCATTCACACAAGACCGGCTTTTTCCTCAGCCATTCACACAAGACCGGCTTTTTCCTCAGCCATTCACACAAGACCGGCTTTTGCCTCAGCCATTCACAGAAGACCCGCCGGAACCGGTCCGGTTGGTCGGGTCATCACTGGACAAACCTTTTCCCCACCAACGTATGTCGACTGCTGAGGAGGTTATATGTAGCACTCTGATACCAGTCTGGCCTCGCACAGCAGTCACTGCCCCTTATACCTGTCACACTACAGTCACAAATCCTCTGATACCAGTCACCAGTCACAAACAAGTCACAGAAAGCCCCAAACAAGTCACCAGGTATACCAGCCATACAGTCTCAAAACCTCCAATGCCTCCCCCCCTCCAACACACAAAGCTATACACGGTGACACACGTAATGTGTGCACATAAGGCTGAACTTGAGATTCTGTGACCTTCAGCTTCAGCTGTACCCCCGCTATGTCATATGCAAAGTATGAAAGGCTATGGTGTGGCCGGACCAATCACAACCGCTCCCGGCGGTCCCCGCACATACAGCAATGTGTTTACTCACCACTCGGCCTGCGTGAGGATCGGCATAAGTCGGGTTAGAAATGCCGTGTGAGGTGGCGGAGCCGCCCTCTGATGGAGCGTAGGAAATGTCTTGCTCGTCCTGGGCGTCGCAAACACACACGTTCACGCCACACGCACGCACACACATGCACACACACATGCACACACATAATATAAAAAATCAAGAATGTGTCAGTAACAGCGGCTGGAGCAGTGCAAAATGCACCGGATGAGTTGCCCAGTGAGGGTCCCCATGGACATGAAACTCTAAGTAGGAAAGAGTTGGTGGACATTGAGCTATTGGTTAGCCACTCTCATTGTAATATCAAAATAGGCTTCAATTTGTTTTGACCAAGAGTGGCAGAGATTCTTATCAACCACCACACCACACCGCTGCACCCTCCGGCCGACCTCAACACGTTGCCACAGCACACCATCAGCGGTGCGGTGTGGTGGTTGATAAGAATCTGGACAAGGCCGAATGCTGCTACTTACCCCTCTTGATCAAGAGTGGTATAATTATATGATTAACAAAGATGGAAATATTTACTTTTCCAGACGTTTCGTTGTTCTGAACAACAATATTATGTGCCGCTCTTGGTCTAAAAAGAAGAAAACACTTTTTTGATTTCCTGAGCAGAAACTAAAATTTAATCTAAGTTAATCTTGGTCCTGTGGGCTTTCTATGCAGGAGGATCATGGACAGCAAGTTGCACCTAAATTTGGAGTGGGCAACCAACATGAGAATGTGGATCAAAAATACAGCCCCCTCCTTCCCATTGTCACCCACACACTCTCTCACTCACTCGCTCAGTCAAATGTGCACGCATACACACACGCAGGCACACACATGCGCACACACACCCACACACGTAAACACACAAACACACACTATCTCTCTCTCCAATTATCCCTATCTCACTCTCTCTGGTCTATGGCTAATTTTCACAAACTTACGGCGGTGTACATTCCAGCTGGCATCTTCTTCTCAATCTTCTTTGTGGAGCGCACAATGACAAAGACCACCACCACTCCGATGAGGACAAGAACGATAACAATCGGGACCACAATGGCCACCGTCTGTCACGGGGGAAGAAAACACAGAAGAACAGCCAAGAGCAACGTGTTGAATGTACTGGAAGTCTACACATTTTCGGCCACATTCAAATGTCGGCCTCCCGGGACTAAAACACATTTCGGCCGCATCAAATTCTCGGCCTGTGCTGCTGCCGCCTGTATACACTGTCGCACTGAACCTTGCAAAACAAAATTTCGGCCACGGCAGGTTTTCGGGCCAAACATGACCATGCTGAAAATAGCCGAAAATAAATATGCACCGAATTAACTTACAGTACGGTGGTCTACTCTGGATAAGTGGCGCACGTCATCTTGCAGACAACATTTCGTGACTTGTGGCGAGTGCCTGACTTACACGAACTGTACACAAAAGCACACGACGCTCGGATTTCAAAATTGCGTGTGTCTTATCGCGTGTGAGTGACTTTAAAAAGCGTGGTGACTTATCGCGAGTAGACAGTAATCTGAAGGCTACTACCAAAGGCTGCATTCTCAGGACTCCGGTCTCAGCAGACATGAAACCTAGGCTGACTACCGTAAGCTTCAGCATCAGCCTGACTCAAGGCTTTGCTGATATGAAACTTGGACACACTATTATGGCCACATATTCCACTACCGCAAACAGTAGTGCACCACTCAAAACTGGCATGGCCTGCCTGTGGCAAGTTAGAGGCGCCACACCAAAGCCCTACAAGTATCTGATTCTTCTGGTAGCTAATCAACAGTTATTGGCGCAGCAATGTGCCACCAGTATGGTGGTGTGTTGAAGAGTTGCAACGCTAACGCTGAGACCTCTGGTCGGTCGAGTTGCTCCCTGTACATCGGCACGTCGTCCCTACATCCCCTGTGTCTTGTTTCGTGTTTGTCTCCACATGTCTCTTGGTAGGGCTGTGTTCCCAGTAACTTGACGACGGGCAGTGAACATAATCCACTCATGAGTCTACCATTTCAATGACAAGCTTTTGTGGTCTGAAAGTACATGCAAAAGTCGTGCACTGTGTACATGTAGTCGGTGTACGGTTGACGAAGTCACTCTCACTAAGCTCACACAGAGTCACAGCCTCATACAGGACTCGAGTCACAGAATGGTTCATGTAAACTCAAAGATTGTGAGTGATCTCCTTGCGACCTTGGCTTGGGTGCATACGGGAAACACGTTCCAGTCACTCATACTCGGTCAGTACCGCTGTTCATCCAGCCCTTGCCGCTATCGCGACGCGGGCTGGATTCTGCGGTACTGCCCTCGTACTCGTGCAGGAACCTGTACTTACGTTGCTGCCAGAGGCAGGTGCTGATGTCTCTTCACTTTGCTGTAGATGACGAGAACAGCAGGCAAATAGTGGACACGTACAGTGATCACATGATCAGTACTACCTCCCAAGCACCTGATCACATGATTAGTACTACCTCCCGAGCACCTGATCACATGATCACATGATACCATGATCACAGTCATGATCATACAAGCACATGATCACATGATCAAATGTTGATCACATGATCACATGATCAAATGTTGATCACATGATCATATGGTCAAATGTTGATCACATGATCACATGGTCAAATGTTGATCACATGATCATATGGTCAAATGTTGATCACATGGTCAAATGTTGATCACATGATCACATGGTCAAATGTTGATCACATAAACAAATGATCACGTGATCACATGTTGACGTAATTCCGTGTGATCACATGTTGACGTAATTCCGTGTGATCAAATGCTGACATGATCACTTGATCGCATGTTGACAAAATCCCATGATCACATGATCACATGATCACGTGATCACGTGATGCCCTAGTGGAGTGGTGCCAAGATTCGGAACATGGGAGTACAGCATAATACATATTCGTGTCGGTTCACAGCGCATGGTGTGATTGTTGAAAAAGGATTCCAGATCACTAGCCAATGCATAGCAGTAGAGTGCAAAGGATACCTTAGGCCAAATTGCGGGGTGATAGTTTCTGAACACAAAAGGCCATTAATAAAACTGTCAACGGTACCATTCGGCTGTTGAATACTACAACAAACTGACTTTCCTCCTCCATGCGCTCTAAAGCCGAGCATTGCTTCCCTCGGTAGCCATTACTCACACCAGTAATTTCAAACAACAAAAGGGCCATTATCAGAAGTTCTAGGACAATGCGGGATTGGTTCATTGCAGAGATATTACTATAGTAGGTTGGAATAATATCTTACCACATTCTGGCAGGCTCCATTGAACCTGCTGCAGACAATCTCCGCACTGCTGCAGTTGCATTTGGTCATGCAGTTCGGACCCCACAATCCTTCCAGGCACTCTGCAGGTGGAAAACAGCGAACACAAAACACAACACACCTTCAACAGCAGTAAACGTGAGCGAACTCTTAAACAAGCACACCCACACGCACACACGCAAGTATGCGGGTGCACGAACACACACACACCACACACACACACACCACACACACACACACACACACACACACACACACGCACACACCCACGCACACACACACACACACACACACACACACCCACACCTATACACTAATGTAGGCGACTGGGTAACAGCACATGGAAAGAGATTGCTGGGCAGAGGCATGGCATAAGGCAGCCACAATACCCTCAGGCATGCTTAGAACAGAAAACAGGGAAGAGAAAAAGAACTGAGAGTCAACATAAGAGAAAGGACTCAATGAATCCACCACAACGTGCCCGGTGAATGCAATAAGATCGGCGGTAATCCTAGCTTGTCTACTGCATCATGGCCATGTGCTGGGAGGAAGGGGAAATCTCAGGTTGAATGTGCTATGAGCCCTGCCACGACACTTGGTCGTTTACAGCCACTCCATGGCTGAGTCCTGCTGTGAAATATTTTTTGCACGGGTTTGCATACAGGGTGAGTCAAGAAACACCTTTCCGCTTCCGTGCGACACCACCACCGTATGAACAGGCGTCAGATGCGGCTCCTAAACGGTAAGGGAGGATAGATCAGATCCACCAACCGGAGGCCAAAGGCCGAAATCCCATTTGCTGTTGACTATGATGATTATTGTCATAAAAGGCAGCTTACGTGCAGCACATGTTCCGCCCATCCAGC
>NC_088655.1:9673629-9729963 GCF_964019385.1 Sycon ciliatum | reverse complement strand
CCTGTAACTAAAGACCACCGTGACTAGCGACCAGCCTGGTACTACAGTAAAACCTGTAACTAAAGACCACCGTGACTAGCGACCAGCCTGGTACTACAGTAAAACCTGTAACTAAAGACCACCGTGACTAGCGACCAGCCTGGTACTACAGTAAAACCTGTAACTAAAGACCACCGTGACTAGCGACCAGCCTGGTACTACAGTAAAACCTGTAACTAAAGACCACCGTGACTAGCGACCAGCCTGGTACTACAGTAAAACCTGTAACTAAAGACCACCGTGACTAGCGACCAGCCTGGTACTACAGTAAAACCTGTAACTAAAGACCACCGTGACTAGCGACCAGCCTGGTACTACAGTAAAACCTGTAACTAAAGACCACCGTGACTAGCGACCAGCCTGGTACTACAGTAAAACCTGTAACTAAAGACCACCGTGACTAGCGACCAGCCTGGTACTACAGTAAAACCTGTAACTAAAGACCACCGTGACTAGCGACCAGCCTGGTACTACAGTAAAACCTGTCACTAAAGACCACCGTGACTAACGACCAGCCTGGTACTACGGTAAAACCTGTAACTAAAGACCACCGTGACTAGCGACCAGCCTGGTACTACAGTAAAACCTGTAACTAAAGACCACCGTGACTAGCGACCAGCCTGGTACTACAGTAAAACCTGTAACTAAAGACCACCGTGACTAGCGACCAGCCTGGTACTACAGTAAAACCTGTAACTAAAGACCACCGTGACTAGCGACCAGCCTGGTACTACAGTAAAACCTGTAACTAAAGACCACCGTGACTAGCGACCAGCCTGGTACTACAGTAAAACCTGTAACTAAAGACCACCGTGACTAGCGACCAGCCTGGTACTACAGTAAAACCTGTAACTAAAGACCACCGTGACTAGCGACCAGCCTGGTACTACAGTAAAACCTGTAACTAAAGACCACCGTGACTAGCGACCAGCCTGGTACTACAGTAAAACCTGTAACTAAAGACCACCGTGACTAGCGACCAGCCTGGTACTACAGTAATACCTGTAACTAAAGACCACCGTGACTAGCGACCAGCCTGGTACTACAGTAAAACCTGTAACTAAAGACCACCGTGACTAGCGACCAGCCTGGTACTACAGTAAAACCTGTAACTAAAGACCACCGTGACTAGCGACCAGCCTGGTACTACAGTAAAACCTGTCACTAAAGACCACCGTGACTAACGACCAGCCTGGTACTACGGTAAAACCTGTAACTAAAGACCACCGTGACTAGCGACCAGCCTGGTACTACAGTAAAACCTGTAACTAAAGACCACCGTGACTAGCGACCAGCCTGGTACTACAGTAAAACCTGTAACTAAAGACCACCGTGACTAGCGACCAGCCTGGTACTACAGTAAAACCTGTAACTAAAGACCACCGTGACTAGCGACCAGCCTGGTACTACAGTAAAACCTGTAACTAAAGACCACCGTGACTAGCGACCAGCCTGGTACTACAGTAAAACCTGTAACTAAAGACCACCGTGACTAGCGACCAGCCTGGTACTACAGTAAAACCTGTAACTAAAGACCACCGTGACTAGCGACCAGCCTGGTACTACAGTAAAACCTGTAACTAAAGACCACCGTGACTAGCGACCAGCCTGGTACTACAGTAAAACCTGTAACTAAAGACCACCGTGACTAGCGACCAGCCTGGTACTACAGTAATACCTGTAACTAAAGACCACCGTGACTAGCGACCAGCCTGGTACTACAGTAAAACCTGTAACTAAAGACCACCGTGACTAGCGACCAGCCTGGTACTACAGTAAAACCTGTCACTAAAGACCACCGTGACTAGCGACCAGCCTGGTACTACGGTAAAACCTGTAACTAAAGACCACCGTGACTAGCGACCAGCCTGGTACTACAGTAAAACCTGTAACTAAAGACCACCGTGACTAGCGACCAGCCTGGTACTACAGTAAAACCTGTAACTAAAGACCACCGTGACTAGCGACCAGCCTGGTACTACAGTAAAACCTGTAACTAAAGACCACCGTGGGAGGGAGGGAGGGAGGGAGGGAGGGAGGGAGGGAGGGAGGGAGGGAGGGAGGGAGGGAGGGAGGGAGGGAGGGAGGGAGGGAGGGAGGGAGGGAGGGAGGGAGGGAGGGAGGGAGGGAGGGAGGGAGGGAGGGAGGGAGAGAGAGAGAGAAATATAAATACAATACAAGACGTACCTGCTAAGGGGCAGATGACAGCATTGCTCAGATTGAACAGAGGACGCAGTCACAGGATAATGGTCATTAAGAGTTGGTGGACAAGCCGTTGATTATTCACTCTCATTGTAATATCAAAAAGTGTTCTTTCTAGACCAAAGAGTGGTATATTTGATAGCATTTAATAACGATAGAATTTTTTACGATACTTCTCCAGACGTTTCGTTGTTCTGAACAACATCGTCAGTGGATAAAGAATTCTTTATCCACTGACGATGTTGTTCAGAACAACGAAACGTCTGGAGAAGTATCGTAAAAAATTTCTATCGTTATTAAATGTTATCAAATATACCACTCTTTGGTCTAGAAAGAACACTTTTTGATATTATAAAGGTCATTGTTTACTCCGTTTTCAGAATAATCCAGTAAAATGGTGGCAGGTGGATGCAAATCCACGCACTACGTTAATAATAATTATTACCGCAGCAGTTATGAAAAGCAGTACTTTGATATTTCGGAGCAATATTATTATTTTGGTTTTAGTCGTAGACGCCACTATTGGACTTGCAGACGTCCTTGCAAAGGTCCTTCCACTCCCCTGGTGGTCTTTTGAACCAGGTCCCACAGTATCTGTGTAGAACTGTCCATGCACGGGAAAAACGGTCGTTAAGAGCTGGTGGTCGCTAAACACAGAGGTCGCTTACACCAGGTTTGACTGTACAGTGCTGTACGCAGGACTTTACTCAGGCAGTTGTGCAGCGCCACAGTGTTGTCTTTTCTGCTCCTTTTTTGGTTGTTTTTGGGGGCCGTATATTTAACTGCTTCCCGCACTGATGCATCGTGGAAAACGGTCAAGCTCCTTGGTTCCTTGCTGGACTCCACGGAGGATGTGGCAGCCAGGATCGGTGCAGCGAACCGAGCATTCGGCTCGATAGCATGGAAGCGGCATTGCCTGGACTCACGGCTTTGCATGTTTTCGGTTCTCATTGTTCCAGTGCTGCTGTATAACTGCGGCCTGTGGACCCTCACGAAGCGACAGAATGAACAGCTAGATGTATGGCAGAGAAGAAAGCTCCGTTATATCTTCGGAGTCCACTACTCGCACTGCATATCCAACCAAATCCTGTATGAAAAATCAAAACAGCAACCAATCAGCAGGGTCTGCAAGAGAAGACGTCTCCTATGGTTCGGCCATGCTGTTCGGGAAGGTCCGGGCACGGCTTCCTATGGCGCGCTAACCATGGCCATCGACACGTCAAAGATCAAGCGTCCACGAGGACGACCGAGGCTTCGGTGGATTGATGTGGTGAAATCCGACATCTCCCCTCTCGGACACACGCTCGAGGATTGCCTCAACACTGCACGGGACAAAAGCTATGGCTGGACTTCATTGACAAAATGTACATCGGTGTAAAAAAATGGCATGTACTTGTCATGTGCTCGAACCTGTATATGGTTTTTTCGTATGCTATTCTTCCTGCTGCAATCTATTTCATGATGAAACCACATGCGTGGAACCCATTATTTGGGAGACATGCGACCTGTACTATTATTATTATTAATATTATTATTGGGCACAAGAACGCGCTCATTTTGATTTGCGATACTAGCAACGGTTGGGATTTTTTCCATATTTTCAGAAAAAAACTCCACCGTTGCTAATATCGCAACTCACATGGCATGGCTGCGATTTCAGCAACTTTCGCTTGTTTTGGCATGATTGTGAAAAGCACAAGTTGCGAAATATTGTGGAATCTTTGGGAAAGGACTACTACCTGGTCGATCCAGGTCAAGGCCAGGGAGTCATTGAACCACCTGAACCCAGTTGAAAGGTTCACGGCTCGCACGAGACTCAGATAGATCGACTGAGTTTTCAGCATCCGCACCAGCTAGTTTGGCTGTTAGGTACAATTGCACCTGATAGTGTCGTCTATTGCCTCTCACTCAACTCTACCCACAAAGACAAAAGAGGCCGACCCTGCACTCGTCACCTCCTTTTATCCCACATCGTGCTCCCTCGTACCCGTTCCCGGGTGGACAGAGAACACTACTTCTCTGCTAATTCTTATACTGTGACGTCAACCGCTGAGAAGTGACATAATTATACCGGCAGTGTTGTCTATTGCCAACGGGCTCGTATGCCTGAACTGAAGGCGTGTTTTTGTACCTGTAAACTTTGTTGGTTGCAGGGTTCAAGTCCAGCAGAGAACGTAATGGGAAGACAGAACCAAAGGAAGGACATGACGGTTAATAGAGCGGGAAGCTGGAGCAGATTGCTAATGAGTTGGGCCTACCTCCCCCGGCCATGCATGGGTCTTGGGTTGAGCAGCAGGCCGGCAGCACCAGTGTTGCTGGTACTTCGACTAAACTAAATTCAGAAAATGTACGTGCCGGATGTTTTCGGTATGGGGGCAAAGAGCCAGGTTAGGTGAACAGGAAATCTAGGTGCAGAGAAGCAGTTCCCTATTGGATTGTGTGTATTAGTGTTTGTTCGGTGACTGAAAAATTTAGCTATGAAGCAGACGCACTGAAAGTACCGAAAATAGAAGTACACCGAAAATTAGTGAAAATACACCTATCAAGCACAGACATTATGATTGGAGAAAATTAAAGGCAAAAGAGAAAGAAGAAATGCAGTTCAGCAAATAAAGTAACTGAGGCATACATTGAGAAAGAAAAAATGCAGTTCAGCAAATAAAGTAACTGAGGCATACATTCAGTTTTGGTAGTGTCAAGCAACGAAGCGACGACTACAACAACAACAACAACAACAGCAATACCCGCTACCAAAACAATGTAGCGTTCAATCATGTAATGCACATAATTATTATGCCAGACTTTGATGGCATTTCTATCATCGAATTTATGTGCCAGAAGATGAACTCCAATAGGATATGATCATATCTCTGAGTACACCAGAGTCTAACTGTTCGTGTGGCTGATTGATCACCTTCTTCTCGAAATCAGCTCATTTGAACAGAGCAGATTTCACCAGCACATGGGGAAGCTCCAGACTTTCAATTGACTGGAGCCGCTCACGCCCGCCGCATGCTTTGAGGACAGCGGCGCGGCATAGATCCGAAAGAGACCTAGGCTGCTCGTCGTGCGGCGTGAACAAATCACAAACACTCACCTCTCGCTGGGCTTCCGACATCAGCACATCACACCGGCAAGTTGGTCCATCGTGCAGAAATCCACTAACAAAAGGGATTTCGTAAGGCATGGATACGCCAGGAACGCCACCGTGCCGAATGAGCAGATGCACAATGGGATCGTCAGTCGACCTCGTCCACAGCACCCTAAGCATGGCCGGTGCTATGTATTTTCGGGCGGCATGCTGATCCGTACTTTCACTTGGTTCGTGAGGCAGCATGGTGTCCGGGATACGTTCACGCATGTCCCGTGTCACACAAGATGCAAGCCGTGAATTAACAGTCACGTCAACCACTTCAGAAGGTAGGACAGGAAAACGCCTCATCTGCCGTGCTTGACGTACTTCAACGAAAAGTCGTGAAGGTCGACCATCACCATACAGTGCCACCCAGTGTCTGTAGAGTGCATTAGCAGTAGAGACTGGAAGTCCAGCCGGTTCTGCGCCCACTTGCAAAACTTGTCGTATGACGGCTTCAAGATGACTGGTCTTGGATTCGTTGGATCCATCCGGAAATATTCCGTACATGCACAGGTCTGACAACGCGTTAGCACAGCAGAGCGTTTTGCAAGTCCTTTCTGCATTCGAATAGCAACGCATGTCCAATACGCTATTACGGAGTGGTGTCGACTTGAGAATGGCAGCGGCTAGCGGAAAGTTCATGAAGTCAGCTCGCCAGCGCAAATACGGCATCATCCGTTTCGCACTTTCATCAAAACCGAGTTCTATCAGCCTGACCACCTGCGAGATCAGCGGTGGATAAATTGGGCTCTGACACAGTGCCTCGCATACAGCAGGATCTCCAGCCCAATCACTGAAAGTACGATCCACTTCTGTACTATGCATTCCGTGATAGGGGGACGCACCACTTTCTAGAAGGCAACGGATGATAGCAGGCTGCTTTAGAATAATGGCCGCACAGATAGCACTCTTGGTCCAGTCGACATAAAGAAGGCAGGCTCGTGGTGACAGTGAAGCCGAAGCTCCCCACTTCAACAAGCATTTAACAACGTGCTCATTGCCAAGTACGACGGCCCTGCGCAATAAAGTCCGCGGCCACGACCAAGTTACGTTGACGGCATTCAGGAGCGCTCTCACATTCGGTGCTGCAATAGGTCCATGCAATGTAAATAAACGCGTATCCGTTGCTGCGATGGTTCCAACGCACTTTTGAGCTTCCCTTTTGCTGGCCTGATGACGCCTACCTACTTTTGTTGCGAATTGAAGTCGACGGTGATGACGTGTTCTAAACTTGATGCCTTTCTCAGCGTCGCTGCCAGGATGAACTGCTTGGCACCTTGGACATTTGTCTTCGGTGTGGTCATCTCTGCTTCCTTTATTCTCCAAGTCCGTCAGAGTGTGTAAAACGTGTTCCAGGTGTTCTATATTTCCGCTGCTCACCAGTATGCGTAGGAATGACAGGATCTCTGCATAATCCCTGCTGGCGCTTTCTGCATTACCCCTATATTTTTCTCCAGTAGCGATGCAAACCTGCAGGACAACATCGTGCTCTGCGTTTTCTACTCTATCCAATTGCAAGAATTCCTCTCTCCTGCTTTCAAGCTGCAATCTATAATAATCCTTCATTTCGTACTACCTGTCTTCTCCAAGAACCTGCTGCTCACTTCTCACTCTAAGGTATGAGCTGCACACCGGTACAGACACTGACTGAGTCTGTCACTGATGATACAGCGTACTGCCACTAGCATTTACTGACTGACAGTCTGTAGCGTAGTCGTGTAGACTGAACTACAAATACTAAGTCATCATGAGTTGATTCACGCAAATTATTTATTTCGAGCAGAAGTAACAGCTAGCCGGCCGGGTATGCTATAGTCAGCGGCTCCGCTCTCCGCTGCGCTGGCGCTGCTATTGTTGTGCTTCACTTCATCTACGGCATGAAACGTCAGGAGATGTACTAGATTAAGATAGGACAACCGGATATCCGTGACCCAGCATGCACATAAAATAATGCAACTACGGAGTTTTATTTTATTTTATGATTTTTATCACATTGCACACACACGGAATTCCGGAAGAGGGGGAAACAAAATGAAGACAAAAAAAAAAAAGCAATGGGTGTGTAGGCGCTACATGAGCTGCGCTGGTGAGATGCGGTGGACTCCCCCCGACCAAGGCAAGGGTCTCGGGACCGGAGTGCAAGTGGCTCGCTTGACGACGTAATCGTCGGAGGCCATCATGAACAAAGAACTGTCTAACTATTCACTTGTCCTGTCTTTCTAAGGTCGCGTTCGAATTGTCCTTATCGCCTTCTCGAGAAACACGTTAGAAGAGATTAGTTGAAGTATCCCAATAGAACGGTTTCTATCATGTTGGAGTTTTTCAGTGGAATTGTCATGGCGATAATGACGTCCGATCCTATCGACCATCTCGACGCGGGAATATTCCAAGCTCTTCTAAACTAATCCACCTTCCCATCGGATGAGGTTGTGGAGCTTCGACTTTCGAGGAGTTTCGAGGAGACTTCCGTTTGAGGCCAATAAGCCACCTCTTCAGAAAAGCGAAACTCCACAAAACTTCTGACTGAATAGTCGATGAGTGACAATTCGAACGCCCCTATAATTATAACATGCTCGTGCTCTCGGTTTAGTTTTTGGCTTTCCTTTTGAGCTTTGCAGTTACTTGTTGTTTTGAGAAAAAAACTAATATCTATGCTGTTTCCATAGACGGCATAATACAATCATGTCGATCATGACACGTGACTCAAAACATCGTGTCGCGTCCGGGGAAGAATTGATGAACATGTCGCACTCAAAACAAACACAACGAAGGCCTTTCGTCTTGTAGTCGTCGTTCGTTCTCCTGTCGGCTTGCCTCATGTTGTTGTTGTTGTTGTTATTTATTTTACTTCACAGATTCTAATGGGCAGGTTGCCCAATAACAAGAAAGCGAAGCGATTACATCACTGAGGCTTTAGAGGGTTTGGAAACGTGCCTCTAATCACGCGTACAGCAGACAATGTTCTTTTAACTAATTAACTCGCAATATCGAGTCAGCGAGGATCGGTATATTGCACACAGGAAATGGCAAGGAGACAGTCCAACGAGGGAAGAATTCTATGTCCAGAGACAAACCACAAACTACTGCTAGAAGTCCAGAAGTGGAAAAGCAAAGTCGAAGAAAGCCTGAGCCGACTTTCAATGCAAGAGCTAGATCCTCGTAAAGGATACTTGGTGGAACAACAACAATACACATGTATACAAATAATGGTAGGGTACATAAGCATGTAGCAGAGTTCGCAGGAAGTGGTACATCTGCGCAACGTTCCGAGACGAGGGTTATCAAGAGTACATAACCCCAAGAGTGTGCAACTGCCTGCACAACCGTGGTATAGCGGACTGAAGAATAGTAAACGTGTTTTGCAATACAGTAAAACCTGTAACTAACGACCACCGTGACTAGCGACCGGCCTGGTACTACCGACCACTTCGTCAGGCACGGACGGTCTCACATTCAAAATGCACTGTGACTAGCGACTACCTGCTGAACGCGACCAGCGACCGCCTTTTCTTGTCCCAATGTCGAATTTTGACCCGTAACTAGCGACCGCGATGTAGGAAATCAAACATTGCTCGAAGCTCCTTCTCGAAATGTTGATGATTTTCCATGGTCCTGAAAGGTCTGTTTCGATACTATCTGGACAAATGAACGCAGTCTCATTTTGACTGTGGAATCAGTGTGGACTGCACAACACCTGTCATAATTTCAAGTGCTGTCAAGAACAAACATGATAGGAAACGTCTTGGAGAGCGCATCCAAAGCGCTAGCGCTCTTTGATCGATGTTACTACTCGAAGGAGAAAAGACTGAGCGGCTCTCTGTCGACGTGCAATCACACAGCCCAGTCACCAGGTCACACTGCAGTACTGACAGTCTGTGCTGGCTAGCTAGCATGCTACGGTACATGTACTCACCTGTACGGAACACAGGCCAGGATACGATGGCGGATAATAGTCTACAGTGAAGACTGAAGGTGCGAAAACTCGCAACATCGCCGCATCACGTACATGTAGATCGAGTACTGGTACACACCAGCGCAAAGAGAAGCTTCAATAACAGGAACTCTTGACTCCTGGCTTCAGAAGTAGGAGCTGAATTTAATAGAGAGGTTAAGATGCACGTTATTTCCGACGTGACGCGAAAGTTCAGCTCGCGTTATTTGCTCGCACGTCGAAAAATCAACGCGAGCGACCTGCTGCTCACGTCGAAATTTGGAGTTTTACGCCAAATTTGACGTGAAATTGCGCGTCACGTCGGAAATAACGTGCATCTTAACCTCTCTAATGTCTGCAATAAAACTTGATTTTCTCTCTCTCCAAGTGTTGTATGATCTGAAAGAAGAATGTCAGTGCGCAAGTGGTGGGGGACTGTATTATCTGCATTTTGACATACATATCATATATGGGATCCATATATGGTCACGCGGTGCAAACCTCTAACTAAAGACCACCTGCCACTAAAGACCACTTTTCCGGGCACCAAGAGGTGGTCGTTAGTTACAGGTTTTACTGTATATGTATGAAGCTATTTTGTATATAGTATGTTCCCATTCCGTTTTTGCTTTGGTGTAGCCCTGAGGTTGATTGCTTATTTATTTCTACCCTTCCTCTCTCCATACTTCTGCCCCCCCCCCCCTCTCTCTCTCTCACTCCTTCTGTCGTCCACATGTATCAAAGGAGGCGAAATCGCCTGTTTGTGGTGCGACGTTAAATAAACTTCTACAACAACAACAACAACCTCTATGCTGTGCTGCGACGGCAGAACTTCACATCACGTGACATGGTTCGAAGGGTTATGCTGGCAAACAGTGCAAAGTGACCACAAGAGAGTTGTACCCAAAGCTGGGCTGCGTACAACCCAGTATCTATCATGCACTAGACTAGAGTGCACGGGTTCATCACATGATGTGAAGTTCTGCCGTCGCAGACCCATCGGCCATAGCTGGAGTTGCACACTCTTGGGGTTATGTACTCTTGGGGTTATGCGTAGGATGGTACCAAGAGTACATTATTATACGGTCTATGTACTCTTGATGGTACCACCAAGAGTACATATTAAACCTGGTTATGTACTCTTGATGGTACTCTACGTAGCCGAAAATGACAACATGATAAAAGGCTACATCCTGTAAATAAAAATGTTGCCGCGCAGAAGCTTGAGAAATGCACAAAATTACAAAATCAAGGAACGAAAAATAAATCGCAAGAAATCCGTGCAGACACTACTAGGCGGCTCGAGGCATTGTTGACCAGGTTGACCAGGCGATGATATCGGTACGCTAACCGTGCTCCGATAAAATTAAAGGGGAAGTTAAGGCAAAAATTAAAATTTCACCAGTTGTAGTCTTCGGGGTGCTGAGTCGAATGGTCTTGGTCCGAGGAAGCTGAGGCGCTCCCTTCCTACTTGAATCCCAATCGAACTCGCGCACTTCCACCGAAACTGGGTGACTGCGCCCTACGAGATGGGGATTTGTATGCAAAATGTCACTAAAAGCGCCATTTCGTTCTTATAAAAGCACGGATGACCGCGATTGGCCCATATGTTGTAGTCTTTGGGACGCTGAGTCGACTGGTTTTGGTCCGAAAAGGCTGCGATTCAGCGTTCCTCCTTTATTCCCAATCGAACATGGTTGAACAAGTGGTCACGTGCTCCTGGGTGCCCAAATCACCTGGTCACCACGCCAGCAGGTGACAACTTTCACACCAAGGTTCAACTCGGGTTCAACTCGAGTGACAGGACTGCACCCAAAAAAGGTCAAACAGGCTAGTAAGTTGTACCCTGCAGGCACGGTGACCAGGTGACTGGTGTACGCAGGAGCACGTGACCGCTTCTTCAACCATGTTCGATTGGGAATAAAGGAGGAACGCCGCATCGCAGCCTTTTCGGACCAAAACCAGTCGACTCAGCGTCCCAAAGACTACAACATATGGGCCAATGGCGGTCATCCGTGCTTTTATAAGAACGAAATGGCGCTTTTAGTGACATTTTGCATACAAATCCCCATCTCGTAGGGCGCAGTCACCCAGTTTCGGTGGAAGTGCGCGAGTTCGATTGGGATTCAAGTAGGAAGGGAGCGTCTCAGCTTCCTCGGACCAAGACCATTCGACTCAGCACCCCGAAGACTACAACTGGTGAAATTTTAATTTTTGCCTTAACTTCCCCTTTAATAAATTTTAATAATATACAATGCGCATCATGGCTCCGCGAAGTAGTGCTAGTGCGAAGGAAAGACGAGATCACAGGTACGCCATCACCTGGGACATGTGAGGCCGTTATGGCCGAAACGGCTTGCTGTCTACCGCATTGGGTATTACGCTCCTCGGCATTCGTCTTGTAGAGCACTCTCGGCAGGCTGCTTTAGTGCTGCTGCGTTACACATTGCTCGCTGCTTCTCGTAGTTTATTTCAAACTTTGGAGCAGTGTGCAGGTTTCCGCGCTCTGAGGCTCCCACAGTTTCTCGCCAGGAAACCGGCATCAGGCCGGCCTGGTTTCAAACATTAGGAGCTGGTATACAGTAGTAGTAGCAGCAGTAGGAATCTTGCCGTCCATTGAAAAAGTATGGCTTTTCACTGAGCAAAGCCGAGCCCCGCAGTCGCACATCTGACTGCAAAATCCCCACGACGCAGCTCACCAGATCATGGTATGGTGTGGGTCCTCTGCACTCAGTAGAGTCAAGTCGAGCGAGCTGCAACTCCCGGTGCCGAAAGGCGGGCTAACGCCCCTACATGGCTACTTCCCCTTGTCTAACCCCCAAGACGAAATGATACAGTAGCCGACTGGCCTAAATAAAAAATTAAAAAAAATAAAATTAAAAAGCCGAGTTCATGGACGGCTTGTGCCTCCGTTATGGTTGGATGCCGCCGAGGTTACCAACTCATTGCTCTTGTGGACGGGACAATGGTATTGATCATGCCTTGTTATGTCCCCCTGGTGGTTTTACCATTATCCGCCAAAATGAGTTCCGGGATGTGACGGCCTCTCTCCTTCAAGAGACCTGTCACAATGTCTCCATCGAGCCACTGCTGCAGCCACTCACTGGAGAGAGAATGAGATACAGGTCTGCTATCGTGGAGGAGCATGCGCGGCTTGATGTAGCGGTCAGTGGTTTGTGGGGCAGTCGTTTTGATCCTTTTAATCCTCATGCACGTTCAAATCGATCTGGAACACACACCACTGTCTATCGGCGCCATGAAAAAGAAAAGAGACGATGCTATGAAGAGAGAGTGAGAGAGGTGGAGCATGCGACGTTCATGCCTGTTGTGCTGTCGACAAGTGGTGGCATGGGAAGAGCGGCGACATCACTCTATCGCCGAATCCCGTTATTGAGAGCTGACAGGAAGGAGGAGCAGTACTCCCATGTAATAATATTATCTTACATCAGGTGCCGTCTTTTTCATTAAGCCCTGTGACGATCATGCATCATGTGTTTGCGGGGTTCACGAGGTCTTTTCCGTGAGCGATCGGTTCGGCATCCGGAGTCTGCTGAGTGCTGAGCTGGTTATCGCCCAGGCCCAGGTTGCTCGCATGTGAGAATCTATTAATTGCAGCATATTAATTTTTTATTATAAACACTGGCCATGGATACTGGATAACTGTACTCAGTAACTCTTTTCATTTTACAACCTATGTTTATTAGTATTATTGTAAAGTCTTCACTAGTTTGAGGGAAAGAGACAAACGGGAAAGGTCTGAAGAAAAAATTGACTGTCACCATCAGGACTCGAACCAGGGACCCTCGCTTGTAGCTAGCGATGCTCTAACCACTGAGCTATGGTGTAGTCGTCATCCCAACAGAGACTGTTCAACATTTTCTTCAGACTTCGTAACTCACACTTCCTGTGAATCCACACAGTACAGGCGGGTGGGACGCAGCCCTCACTGTACCCACACACTTCACGTACACTCTAGCACGTGGGGAGCCCCAAGTCATAAAATCTTCACTAGTTTGAGGGAAAGAGACAAACGGGAAAAGTTTGAAGAAAAAATTGACTGTCACCACCAGGACTCGAACCAGGGACCCTCGCTTGTAGCTAGCGATGCTCTAACCACTGAGCTATGGTGTAGTCGTCATCCCAACAGAGACTGTTCAACATTTTCTTCAGACTTCGTAACTCACACTTCCTGTGAATCCACACAGTACAGGCGGGTGGGACGCAGCCCTCACTGTACCCACACACTTCACGTACACTCTAGCACGTGGGGAGCCCCAAGTCATAAAATCTTCACTAGTTTGAGGGAAAGAGACAAACGGGAAAAGTTTGAAGAAAAAATTGACTGTCACCACCAGGACTCGAACCAGGGACCCTCGCTTGTAGCTAGCGATGCTCTAACCACTGAGCTATGGTGTAGTCGTCATCCCAACAGAGACTGTTCAACATTTTCTTCAGACTTCGTAACTCACACTTCCTGTGAATCCACACAGTACAGGCGGGTGGGACGCAGCCCTCACTGTACCCACACACTTCACGTACACTCTAGCACGTGGGGAGCCCCAAGTCATAAAATCTTCACTAGTTTGAGGGAAAGAGACAAACGGGAAAGGTCTGAAGAAAAAATTGACTGTCACCATCAGGACTCGAACCAGGGACCCTCGCTTGTAGCTAGCGATGCTCTAACCACTGAGCTATGGTGTAGTCGTCATCCCAACAGAGACTGTTCAACATTTTCTTCAGACTTCGTAACTCACACTTCCTGTGAATCCACACAGTACAGGCGGGTGGGACGCAGCCCTCACTGTACCCACACACTTCACGTACACTCTAGCACGTGGGGAGCCCCAAGTCATAAAATCTTCACTAGTTTGAGGGAAAGAGACAAACGGGAAAAGTTTGAAGAAAAAATTGACTGTCACCACCAGGACTCGAACCAGGGACCCTCATTATCGACACGCGATGCGACAGGCGCGAAACCGGGAAAACCCCAAATCGCAGCCATGTCGCACCCCACGCAACTGACGCAACTGGGCCATCGCATGCCATCGCAGAAGTTGAGCTTGGCTCAACTTTTGCGATGCGATGCGATGCGACAAGCGATTTGGTGTACGATTTTGACCTTTTCTACAGCAAAGTTGTACAAAGGTGCAAGAGTTGCCTTTAAATTTTTACAAGTTGTGTCAAACCGCGCGAATATCATGGTGACGTACCCAAATCAGCAAAACTTTGTCGCATTTTTCTTCTGTGAGTGGTATTTCGCGAGTTCGCATCGCACGCATCCATCGCAGATCGCGTCGCATCGCGTGTCGCATCGCAAAAAAGCTTCTGTGAATCCCGCTTTATTGTTGTGTACTTTCCACAATATTGTGTTGCATTGTTCAAAAAAACAAAAACTGCCCTAGCATAAAGTCTCCAGAAAAGAAACAAAATTAGATGTATTAAGGACGCTGGCAACATGTGTGATGGAGTCCGCAGACGGCGAGACACGACTAAAGAATAGGATGATTTGTCGAGGCAAGTTGCAGGCCTGAGCGAGGAGGTTGTCGCCCTCAGGAAGTCCGCCATTGCCAACTCACTAAAGCACAGCACGGGAACGCACATCGTCCAGGAAATACCCAGCCTGCTTAGCAGTATTCAAGCTAGCCAATTTGGAATTACAGTGGGCCTACAATCTCAACAATGTGACAACTAGAAACTTCGACGGAGATAACTGTAAAATCACCACCATAGTTGGAAGAGAAAATCGCAATGATGTTTACAAAAAGTTAGGGAAGATCCCTAGAGGACGCTATGTGAGCCACGTCCTAATCATTATGTGCACCAATAGCTATAGTAGAATAGATTACAATGGTAGAATAGATTACAATAGTAGAGAATCTACGTATGCGTTGTAATATAATAACTACAAGTATTAATAGGTGCATGTACAGGTAATATTAAACAATGCACTTGATTAGATTTGGAAAGGCACGCATAAAAAAATCAATAATACTTTGTCATGATGACGATCAAGGGATGCTAAAGCTGGAATAGGGCTAGGGCTAGGCGGGGGGAGCTTTGGCTGCAAGGCATTTCAGAAAATAGATATTTGCAAATAGGATTTGGATGTTCATAGTTTTGTTTAGCCACGTCTGTATAAGGCAGTGCTTCTTAGTCAGTTTCGATATCATTGATACCTACGGAGGCGTGCTTCGTACTCCATACGGCGTATTTCCAGCTCTACAGGGAAAGGGAAGAACAGAAAGGGAAGAACGTTTATTTCTCGATTCACACATGCTTGCTTTTGCTTGAAGGTCACGCAGTAATACAGTAGCCATCTTTCCTGCAATGTGCATTTGTGCATGTGTATGTGAGGGGGAGGGGAGAGGGGAGGGGGGGGGGTATTTGGTTAGAATGAGAAAAGCAGTGCTCCATTGCCATCTACAGCACAGGTACCACCACCAACCCTCGTCTCTAGCCATACCAGTCTTCATTGGCCTAGTATGTCAATAATGGACCAGCACTTGCAGTTCACTGTAGAAAGAAGCCAGCTACCATAGGGGCGATAGGGGTGATGTCAGAATGACATAACTAATCATAAGCTATAATGTCACTCTGATGTCATTCGGCCTGCATTATGTTGTTGTAAGATGCATGTATGCAAGTACAAGTGCAACACTACTAGGCTTCGATTATGATGACACCATGCAGTGGACGTACGGGCTTCTGTCTCCGGTGTCTGGATGATTACTTGCGTTGACGCTGTGAGTCTTTTGTCATCCACCCTTATCTACACACAACAGCATCACAGGAACAAAGAAAACCGAGAAAAGGTTAAATTCAAGTGCCTACACACCGCTGGTTGACAGCATGTGACAAGGTGGAGAACACCGGTGTTCGGAAACAGTGACCTTTCTACATGTACAACCATAGCAGAGTCCCGGTCTTGCGACCCTGAACCGCATGGTGTTAGACCCGGTTCTGACCCTCTGTACCAACCGTGGCTGGGTGTAGAAAGGTCACTACTAACTTAAAGTGTTTCCGAACACGGTGGTCCTCCAACTTGTTACGTGCTGTCTTACAACATGTTTCAACAAAAGAAGGTTTATGTCAGTACCTGGACCAACGCGTACACTGTTGTGAATTCCAGCAGAAATCCAAGCTATCACCTGATGAGTGCCTGAGATGGCATGAAACGTTTATGTTGTGACTGATCAAGCCATCTGTTGTTCTGACTAGTGTGTACCTACACGTACCTGTACCTACACGTACACGTACCTATACGTACATGTACCTGTACCTACACGTACATGTACCTGTACACACTGTACAGTCTATGTGCAGAGATTGTCATGGAATAGGCGCCATGCGATGGCTCAGCTCTCTACAGTCATACTGAGTCTGACTAATGCAGAATTAATGGAAATGACTGCAATGCACATGCACATTGTACATCACAGGTCAGTGCACTAGTGGTAGAGCATTGCTGACCACAAGTATGTTAGTTAAAGGTGAGGGTCCCTGGTTCGAGCCACTGGTGGTGACAGTCAATGTTTGGCTTCAGATTTTTCCCGTTTCCAACTCCCTCAGCCCTATGAATACAGGTCTACCCTCGTTTGTACGACCACCAATCCAAAATCGACTGATGCCTGAAACGTGCACATTACAATTCGGATAGTAGTGACAACACTCGTTATAAGACCAAAGACGTGAAACCCCGGGTTGTCTACCAACGATGATTGACCCCTTCCTGAAGATGGGCCTTGCTAGAAAATTCGAATGACTTAATTTCTAAACTCGGATACTTGAATGTCTCAGTGGCCTGTCAGTTTTGTGCCCTATTATCGCACTTTCTGACCGTTTATCATCTTGTTACAGTCGTGGTTAGTTGCTGCATAACTCGTTCTCATGTGTTTCTTCTCTTCTTTAAAACTAGTATCTATTTTTCTTTTAGTGATTGGTGTAGCCCACTCCAGAGACCGTTTTGAGAGTGTCGTGAAGATGTATGGATATAGCGGATGGCTACAGTGGAGTCTTCAAATTTTTGGAGAAAGAAGATAGACCTGTAATGAGACAGGGTTTAGGAGAATTGAGGGCGAGTGAACACTCACTTGGCATGTGTATAGTCCGCTATCCGAGACCTGCGTCGGAAACACCACATTGAACGATGAACCGGCTTTGGCGTGCACAATCCCCCTGCAGTAGCGCAAGAGCAGTGAACACACACATACACGCACACACACACACACACATACACGCACACAAAACCATAATTGTATAAAACCAGGTACAGCCAGGATTCGAAAGACAAATCCGGGAGGGAGACAGCCACACATCAAGCGACGACACGCCTGATGCAGGATACGTGCGATGCAGGTTGTATGCGTAACGCAGGATACGCGTGATGCTGATGGATGCATGGCACATCACAGCACTTCCTTCACATTCCTGAAACCAATGATTTTTATACAAAAGAGAAAGACCAAGGAACTACAAGTTACGCTATACTGTCCACTAACACCACCAGTTAGTGGTGTTAGTGGGCAGTATAGCGTAACTTGTAGTTCCTTGGTCTTTCTCTTTTGTATAAATAAAACCTTGGCTCTCCATCTGAGTCCAATGGTTTTTCTCAACCATTTTCATCTGGACATGCAGACAGTGCCAAACCAGTAAAATCGATGGGAGTGCGCACTGAAGGCCGGGATATATCAGCCATGACACAACGTGCACCCGGGTTCGCAACCCATAGAACACCCCTACCTTCACCTTCAAGACATCCGTGTGCACTGTGTACATCCACATAGCAAATACCATGCAGTCAAAACGTACTGTGTGTATATGTGTGTGTGTGTGTGTGTGTGTGTATGTGTGTGTGTGCGTGTGTGTGTATGTGTGTGTGTGTGTGTGTGCGTGTGTGTGCGTGTGTGTGTATGTGTGTGTGTGTGTGTGTGCGTGTATATGTGTGTGTGTGTGTGTGTGTGTGTGTGCATGTATGTGTGTGTGCGTGTGTGTGTGTGTGTGTGTATGTATGTGTGTGTGTGTGTGTGTGTGTATGTGTGTGTGTGTGTGTGTGTGTGTGTGTGTGTGTGTGTGTGTGTGTGTGTGTGTGTGTGTGTGTGCGTGTGTGTGTGTGTGTGAGCGCATGTGTGCGCGCATGTATGTGTTTTATCGCACGGTTTCAGCCGGCCAACTCACCTTTGTGCATTAAAAACGTGAGGTAACCGCCTACGGGTGGGTAGACCATTCACAACATCTTGCTTATACCAGGTAGGTACTTGCGATCCTGTGCAGTTGTGAGCCTCGCAGGACAGCTGCAGGAAGCCGTACGAGTAGTCAATCGGCTCCCCAAACATTGGGCTCCCTGAAATAATCCGAGAACAATACGCAGCACAGAGATAATTATGGTCATGAAGGGGAGTTGGATTGGGTAGCAGTGCCTGTGGATTAAAATTGCGCATGATTTCAAGAGTGCTTTTCAGGTGTACAGCATAGTCTGTGATACACGGTGGGTTTGATGTCTTACGCAAGTTAATTCGACCAGTTCCAAATCACTCTCTCGCTTCTCTTCCCCCCTCCCCTCCTCTCTCTCTCTCTCTAGCTCTCTCTCTCTCTCTCTCTCTCTCTCTCTCTCTCTCTCTCTCTCTCTCACTCACTCTCTCACTCACTCTCTCTCACTCTCTCTCACAATCTCTCTCTCTCACTCACTCTCTCTCACTCTCTCTCACAATCTCTCTCTCTCACTCACTCTCTCTCACTCTCTCTCACAATCTCTCTCTTTCTCTCTCTCGTTATCTTTGATTAGTTGAGTGTATTACTCTGCATGTACACCCATCACTCACTGTTATGTATGGAGTATGCTCTCAGCTGCACCCTGCACTGTCCAGGCGAATTCACTGATCGCGTGGCTGCAAAGGGAAATACATTCACAGTCACCGCAGCGGAAGAAGCATCTTATTAGCTAAGAGCCGGGATTGCCTCTCATGCAGGCAAGGTTCAATGCTCAATGCTGCTTCATGTCATAGACGGCAATTGCCATGGTCTGAGTTTCTAGCATTATAGCCAACTTTCAAAAAGTAGGTCACGTGCATGCTTCTCCTATCGTAAAATTTCAACATTTGGATCACTGAAGTGATGAACGGGACATGTCGACAGCCTTGAAAACTGCATTGGGCTACATGCATATGATGAATTGGAAAAGGAGCTGCTCTCTTGCATGCACTTGCGGGCCAGCAAGTTACTAGTTAGTTCTCAGAGAAGTATTGACTTGTGTGTGCATGAGTGCAGCACCATAATGTAGGGGTCCAACAATCGCCAAAACCACCAACAAGCCATCTTGGGCATGAGTTCAAAACGGACCGTAGTGTGCGTTGAGCAGAGCCTATCCTCTAGATATGCTGCATGTTGCAGAGTTCAAGCACGACTACTAGATCCTGGACTCACCTGGACATTTCCCAATGGACATTGGCTGAACTGCCGTCTTTCTCAGGCAGTTCTGTCGCTGAAGCTCACAGAAACTGCTGTACGTCTGCCCGTCGCTTCCACACACCGCCTGTTGGAAGCTCGTGGCGCAGGAGCTGCGGCAGTTGCACTTCAGCCTCTGGACACCGTGAATGCTCGGATGCGGTGTGTAGATGCATTCGCGTGGCACGTGCGGCTTAGCGATGGCTTCTGTAATCCAAGATGGGGCAATAATACCAGCAGGTACATACATACATAATTCAGGCCTGCCTGAACCGGTCCGGTTGGTCAGGTTATTACCGGACCAACGTTTTGGCCACCAACATGTGTTCAGTACTGTGGAGGGCATTATGTATATCCAACATTTCGATACACAACGTATGAAAGGCCACAATACTACCGGACAAATCAATAACTACGTCCGGCGGTCCTGACATTAGCAGTGTTAATATTCAATGAAATCTGATCTGGTGGATCATGTTAGCGCTCTGCATCATTCACATCCCAGTATTCACTGGGCTTGGGCTAACCAGTAACCCAGGGTGGATAATGGCGGCAGAACAATTGGCAGAATTTGGTACTACTGTTTCTGGTATGTTTCATGCATGTGTGGTATGTGGATAAAGAAATGGAGCGGAATTCAAGGAAGTACCTACCAAAATATAAGGCATACATGGCTCTGCCAATTTCATTGCGTTTCGAGCAGAAGCTGCCAATTTTTCGAGCATTATCCGCCATGGAACAACCACCCCTATGGCCTACCCCTTATCAAACGCAATGTGGATATATCGATGTCCATACATTGTACAAATGTACTAGCAAACAGGCATCGTAGACATTGTTCTGAAATTTCACTGCAGTGCTTGGGTGCATGTGCATGTGGCTCGAGCCTCGAGACCAGGGGGTAGTGAAATACTGGTATTTAACTACTCCGTGCTTGAAACTCCGAATTTACGCCGCTTGTTATCCATTGGCATTATCATTCTGTGATTTTGTAGTTCAGGTAAACTCGCTACAGATCCATCAGATCACTTACTTCTTAGGTGGATGCAGTGTGG
This sequence comes from Sycon ciliatum, assembly GCF_964019385.1. Classification (NCBI taxonomy): domain Eukaryota; kingdom Metazoa; phylum Porifera; class Calcarea; order Leucosolenida; family Sycettidae; genus Sycon; species Sycon ciliatum. The sequence goes on along the minus strand of NC_088655.1, from coordinate 9,709,160 downwards.
TTTGCAGGCCACCGGCCGACCGCTCGGGGTGCGGAGTCCCGTCTTGACAACGCACACCTTCTTGTGCTCACAGTCTATGAAGTCGCAGGGATCTGAAACAAACCGGAACAACAGCGGAACCAGAGGTGTGAGTTTCGGAAAACGATCGCCCCACTGGCGTCGCACACATCATGCATGTCACATACATATACCTTAAGCTCAGGTCTGTTCGAATGTGGAGGACATTGCACTGGGAACGCAATCGGTAAATCATATGGACGGACCCCGTCATGCTACAATTGTACAGGCTGAAATCTAACCCAGACCAGCATATGTGGCGCCAGAACGTGTACGGCTCTTGACAAACTGGAAGTGGTATGAATGTAGCTAGGCCTAAACTGGTGCAAAAAGGAAGGGCTGTCCATGGCGGCATCTTCCCACTGGAGACTGGACTTCACCTGGCGCGATGTATATTGCATCACCCGACAACTGTAACATAACCTCTGTCATGCACCAACGTGACCGGTGCTGTGTATCCAACGTGCATTCCCGGACCAAGCCGAATCCTATCATATCAGGACGGTTCCGCTGCACCAAGGGTGTCCGGTTGTATTGCAGGTTTCACTGGTGCAAGCAGCCACTTTTAGTACCAGTCTACATTGAACGTACACATGACGTGATGAAGACTCTGAAGTCTGAACGAGTCCTGAAGTATTAGTTTGAGAGGCTCATCCTCATCACGTCCAGCCACAAACTACCTCTCCGTAATGTTCCCATGGTGATCATGCTCGTGTTGTGGCGAGTACATGATACAGTAACACTTGGTTAAAAGCGACCACCCCACGGTGCAAGCAAAAGCGGTCGTTAAAGCCAGGTGGTCTTTAGAACCAGGTCCCGCAGTGTCTGTGTAGAATTGTCGGTGCATGGAAAAACGGTCGTTAAGACCAGGTGGTCGCTAAACCCAGAGGTCACTCATCCCAGGTTTTACTGTAGAGTCATGTACATGTACATTGAACGTGCAAAATAGAGGGAATAGTCTCAATACGGTGTAGCCTTACGTTCAGGTAGGAACAACTCCGGGCTGTCGCTAATATGGAGATTCTCCTGCAGTGTGAAAAGCAGGAATAGCAAACAGAATCCAGAACAGAGAGAGAACGGTGAATGCCGCTGAACACGTCAAATCAGAACACTGGCCAACGGAACTAGCCCAAAATGGTGACATGCTCATTGTTCCTAGAGTATGCTAGATATTCACTAGATCAGGAAATGGAAAATGGAAAAGCCTGCATTTTGGATCGGATTGGATGATAATTATAGTGGTGACACTTTACCAACGGACCATAATTATATAATTATATTAATCACGAATTTAGAAACGGACTAAACGCTGCTTTCCACCCATGTTGTACTTACGTCATATTGGATCTCTCGCACCGTGTGGTCACCACGAGTGGGCCGCTCACGGATGGGAATGCGGCGGTGCATCTCATACAAATGTGCCAGCAGGCTCTCTTCTGGAGCGGGTGCCGACCAGGTAATGCTCACAACGAGTGTGGCCAGTAGGAAGAGTGCAATGAGGACGTGTCTTGCCGAATCCATGGTGCTCGGGGGCTCTGGATGCTGTTTGCAAAAATATGATAGAGAGAAAGAGGGGGGGGGGGAGGAGTGTAAGTGCTGTATCTCGCTTAAATGTGTGTGGGGGGGGGGGGATCTTTTGCACGCCATTCTTGCCGCGATCATGCACGTTACCATTGATATCACACTGCCCGCACCACTTTAGGGTTTAACATCGGCCTTGCAACTACGCCTGGTATGGCCAACTGGACAACAAATAAATTGAGGACAAAGTGAAACTCATTTTCTTGCGCATGCTCGCGGAGAGAGAGAGAGAGAGAGAGAGAGAGAGAGAGAGAGAGAGAGAGAGAAAAGAGAGGGTGGGGGGGGGGGCGAGAGGGAATGACGCAGGACTGAACTCAAGTAGCTTTTTCACTGAAGACACAACCCACTCGTAAAACAAACTCGATCTACTGTATGTACATTTACAGTGCTGGCTACTGAAATCCGACCCCTGAGTTCACATTCTAGCGGTCTCTATTTCGTAGTTTTACGATCCCCTGTTGGGTCTTTGCGATGTGAGCGCACCGCTCAGGGGGTCGGATTTCAGTTGCCAGCAGTGTATACATGAAAAAGGAATGTGAGGCAGTGAGTGAAGGGTAAAGAATGCAAGACCAGCACAGTGACGGCCAAATGCTTTCCCAAACAATTCCAAAATACGCCCCTCTATAAAAATGTTGTTAGGGAAGAAGCTTCTATTTGTGTCGTCAACCAGCACACCAGATTGACCAGAACTGCGCTGAAATCTGTTCTATGCACTTCCCTACCCGCTCCTGCGCGAAGGCCTAGAGCCTGTACAAGGTAGTGTCCGATACCAGCACAGGAAGAGCAAAGTCTGAAAATGTGGAGAGGATTTTTGGCTGGGATAGTGGCTAAACCACAACTAAAGCATCGCTGCATATACCAATCATGAATGTAAACGATGGCCACTGGGCTGCAACCTGGTGGCGGCAGTCATTCACTCCTGCCAGACTTTCCCCGATTGCCACCCCCTCCAACTGATAAAATATTTTGCTGCTTTAATACACCCACGTCTCAATAGTACATCAATCAATATGTATATGTACAGGTACGTGTACATGTAATTTGAAGTACCTTTCAAAACATCTGCGGTGATTTTCTGTCTCCAAAACTAACAAATCAGGTTGCACTTTTGCGACGAACCGTGGTCATGAAAACGGGTAAATCCACACCAAAACCCTGTTGTATCTTGCGAATTCGACACCAGTATACTGAAAATTCGGGGCATAAAGGGCCAGCTGACATCGTAAGTCATAGCTCAGGTTTAGTGAGCATGATTGTGGACTGCGTCAAAGTCCCGAGAAGGCCGTTTTATCTGTCTCACTCTCTCATTCCTGCAACATCAAACCGTACCATCCAGAACTCTGCGCGCACCGGATCGCGGAACTCCCGCGGGACAAAACATACACTGAGCTGGGGCCGCTTACGAAGCACTGTGGCTCTACTGTTCCTTAGCCACAGTGCATGAATGGAACCCTCCTGCTTGTTGTGTTAAAGTGTAGTTCCTTTATATCGCAATGAATACGGCAGACTGCTTACCTGAATACAGTGTCTTGGACACTAGAAACTAGTAGCAAGCCAATCGATCGGCAATGGGTCGATGAACGTCGTTTGGCGACGAAACTTCAGCGATCGTCTCACACGGATAGGCTCCGGTTGGGATGATTCGGTGTACCGTTACGTGAAACGGGAGTAGGACGTGCGTAACGTGAGCTGTATCGCGGTTCGTTCACGCTGTTTCGATTTGGACCAGACAACAGTTGAACCGTCCTGTTGGACTTCAATTGTTCTGTTGGATTGGGCTGCTTCCACTGTTTATCGGCAGACGATTGTAGCTAGAGGGCTTGTCCTGCGCATCTGGCCAATAGCCTAACAGACTGGGGACTCCACCTTTCCGTTCTCAGCGTAATGTGTACTCGAAGAGGACGTCGGTAGAAGTGAGAGACGGAGTACGCGTCTCGGGGTGTTGTTTGTGATGGAATGGTGTTTACAAGAAAGCGCTGAACGTGCGTCGTCAGGTGTCGTCCGCATCCTCACACCGCTACAGCGCCACGCGTGAGATATGGACGTCATGTATCCCGTTGTGTACGGCCGTATGTCGCACGGAGTATCCAGCGGAATGAGCCATTGGCATTGGCGCTGGCGTTGCGATGGGGCTGCTGGAGTAAAGGGACAGTCAATTGTGTGTAGTCATACAATGACTACGAGCATGTGTATGAATCTGACACCAGCGTTTCTGGCTGTGTGTGGCATGCTGGCAGCGACTGTGCCTATGGTCCGTATTACTACTATTAGCGAGCAATCAGGCAGGCCTACACAGGCTACAGGCAGCAGCAGAAAACCCCAGCACCAGACATGAAGGATGGTGAGGTCCGGATTCTGGCACCAAACACAAACGCACCCACTTCACGCCCCGCTACTTGGCAACACGTGCGGACAAGTACGGCGCCAGGCTGGCGGAGTGATCTTGACACAGACTAGTTCAGTGGGCCTCCTCTCTGGCGAAGACGCACACAAGATCTCCAAGCGACAAGGGCAACGCAAGGGACAATACGGAAAAGGGAAGCGTCGAAATTCATTGCTTGCCCTACTATGAAAAGGACAAGGACGATTTAATGCGACCTTGCACAGTCAAGTCAACGTCTCCAGTAGTGACGTGTATCCTGCCTTCTTGCCCTTGCATCTCAAACAACCACCATTGTACTTTGTAGGGCCAGACTTCATGCTTACATGCTTTGACAACCTGGATGACAATACCATGATGGCACGTGACAAATGCAGCGCAGCTTTGGCCCCGGGTATTCCAGGGCTTCACGTTCTGCGAACACTACAAGTACTAGTAGACTGAGCAGGACATACACATACAACACAGCCAGTAATATTACAGGAATCAATCTAATGTCATGTGGTGCTCAGCACAGCCGAGCTCCGAGCTCCATGGATAATGGACTCAAACTAGTAGACGTATTTGTGCACGAACTAAATTTGTAGGTGGCCTCCCCGTCAGGCGCTATCCCTGCAGGATTTCGATCAGTTCTCCTGCACGTGTCTCCGCCTCTTACCTGCCACGTTTACATGTCCTCCAGTCCCAGCAGAACTATCACTTGCGTTCGTAGTTCATGACTGTTCTCCATGATGAGTACGCTGAAACGATTATGACTTGTGTCACAGTGTCAGCATTGGCATGTGGGGAGCGACACTTTTATGGCTGATGGCCATATGAACGCATAATGTCCGTACATTTTCATTGCGCGACAGGAATGCAGCGAGCGAACTTCACAACGCACACTGTCAAGTCATATTTTGTCGCCGGACCAAGCCAAGATTGCTCTCGGAGTGCATGAGGCCATTACTAAGCATTAGCGCCAACCAAGGACAGTATGCGATGCTGGTAGTGTAAGATATGATTGTGTATGAGTACAGGCGAGCTGATGTACGAGTGAAGATCCGAGCTGATGTACGAGTGAAGATCCGAGCTGATGTACGAGTGACGATTTGAGCTGATGTACGAGTGAAGATCTGAGCTGATTGACGAGTGACGATTTGCATACCTCCGTTTTCACTTCAATGCAGCTCTCTTACCTAAGGTCCTTGAGCAAACTCCCAACCACAATGGCAGCCAGCAGATTACCACTGGGTCACTCCTTGAAATCATTCTGCAGCCACGCGTGATACATGTATACGCAGAGGATCTAGAGAACTCAAATTGGCCATCAACCAAATGCTGGCAATTCCTCAAATTGAAGAGAAACGTCACCAATTAGACGTTGTGCAGAGCGTCTAATTGTCCTATCACTGCGGGGAATTCGCTGGCCGACTTCAGAGTATGGTGCTGTACGCCGGTTTCGCAGCATCATCCTGGCCTGGGCTTGGCGCCACTGGGTGCGTGGGAACGCCAATATTGTCATATTGCAGGTGGCGTGACTGCTATCCACGACAGACGACGAGAAGGAAAGTCTGCCAATTCTAGTGCGAATCACTCCGACGGTCGTTCGTTGCGGCCAGGTCGATTGCTCATTGCAGTCGCCATCGTTGTTTCCCTAAAGCTATTGCAACTTATAAGTGACTTCTTGTACTCCATAGTTTGATTGATTCGTATGTTGGGTGAATGGTGCTTGGTGTTTTATGATCAATTGACAGACGCTTAAAAAAAAGCGTCGATTCATCCGATTGAACGAAGTGTTCAATAAAGATAGGAAAGGCTTGAGGGGGTGGGGGGGGGGGGGGAGCTGCTATAGTGTCGTCGCTCGTGTTGTCCATGCGACTCTTTCTCCACTACTGAAGCACATACCGGTAGACGGGACTAGGAGCATCGCGACAATGTTGGAGCCAGAGAATATGATGTACCTCACTCATTTCAAGTCATAACTATCAATCCTGACGGTCGTTGGCCAATATTGACAAAATGGGGTTGTGGAGACTTTATCTTTGCTTGTGCCAGTCGTACCCTTCTATAAGTATAATAGTTTCAACGCGTCGGTGAGCTGATAGCGCGCTGTCGGCACCCTTTTTGAGTTGCCTTCACATACGGAAGAGCTGTTGCTTTTGAGTTGTTCTTTTGGACAGAAGAAGTTCGTTTATCAGAGAAGCCGTTGGTCATGTGTGACTGTCACATAAGCGTGAACAAGAATTATGGTCCTCTCGTGCTCCCCTGCACGCATAGATTCTCAAGTTCATGGCGTAACGCCAGTGGGTATTGGTTTATCATGTCTACCCACCACTGCAGTGTCTGCTCCACAGCCGGATCAGCCAGGTCAGCGACCCGGTTGGGGGGGGGGGGAGGTACTTGGACCCGCTTGGAAAAAGAACACAGGGTTACTAGTACCTCTGACCCGGCTGGGACTCCACCAGGGAGTCCTGAGATTCGCTGATGTACAATAGCCGCACTTGAATGTGGATCTACCCGGGACTGACCCGGTTGCAAGGGTGGTGCCAGTTATACGTGTACCCGGTTGGTTTGAAACCCTAGACCGGCTAGAGCAGACACTGCCGGCTGTGTAGGCACACTACAATCATGTGCACATTTCTCCGAGCAGCAGTGAGCAGTGAGCAGTGAGAGAACAGCAGTGGTTAGGAATTCATTCCACTTGCTCTATGCACCCACTGGCATCTCACAGAGAATAACCCCCCTCGATAGGCGACAGCCTTTGGTGAAAGGCCGATGCAATGTGATAGCAACGGAGGTAAGGCTACGCCTCTAAAACAGTTAACACCCTCTTCATGCGCTGATATGCTCCGCTTCCCAGCCCTGCATATCCAGTTTAGTAAGTGCCTGTGGCTCACCGAGACGAAGAGCAAGCGTTCTAGAGTCACCCGGATAACGACACGAGCTTCGGGCTCAACTGCTTCACCTACGGCCCACGGCCCACAGCCCACAGCCCACGGCCCACAGCCCACAGCCCACGGCACCTACATGTATAATCTGACCAGCATGACAGGTCACGTGAGCAAGCTACACTCGTTTTTGGTAGTAGTCAATGACACGAGTCATAACGCCTTATTAGGGTGTTCAGTCACGTGACATGTGATTTCTTATTCTTTGGATTTTGGCACCAAATTTTTTTTATTCGAAAGCTCTAGGTTTCAGGAGGATCTTGGTGAAGTTTCAGCGAAAAACAAGCAAAAGTGGCCGCGCAGTGGCCCGTTGAAGTTTTCGCCCATTCACACTATGTACACACATATTTAGTATGCGGCCAGTGGCACACACCAGCATTTCTGCCATCCAAACCCAAAAAACAAAGTTGCTCAGATCACTTAGCTTTTTCGCAGGCATGGCACTAATAACAGAAAAGTAAATGCTGTGAAGTCAATTTTCCATTTTTGCTACCAACTTTCAAATTTCCCCCTTAGCAACCACCATAGCAACTGTACAAAAGTCAATGTGTTACCTCCCAAAAAACTAAGTTTCTCAGATCACTTAGCTTTTTCGCAGGCATGGCACTAATAACAGAAAAGTAAATGCTGTGAAGTCAATTTTCCATTTTTGCTACCAACTTTCAAATTTCTCCCTTAGCAACCACCATAGCAACCATACAAAATACAATGTGTCAGTGTTGGTTACCTTGAAATGCTGCCCAATTTCGACTGTGCCGAAAGGAAAACACAAAGAAGATCACTGGAATTATGCAGCATTGCATGACAAGACAAAGAGTTCATTGCTGGAGAGACAAACGGGCATGCGCCAGGATATCAAATGCAAACAAAACCACACCCATAACAGACATTACACGCTTTAGCGGATAAGAGAATGCTCAAATTAAATTTGAGAACTTTCAGAGCACATAGAAAAGATTTATAATAGATCAAGCTGAAAAGCTCAGAGAAAGATACATCATGTCCGAATTATGGCTGAACGAGGACTCTTGCAGAGTGAATTCATCGTACAGTTCCGGTTCGCTTTTATACATCATTCATCATCAACAGCGCTCGCCACATCACTGCCAGGTTCGCTGCGCTGGCGAGTCAGCTTCCTCAAGTTGGACGCCAATGTTGCAACTGGGAGAGTACGGCCAGCAGAGCTCATAAAGAACAGCTCCTTGGAAGCTTTCTGCTCCAGAACGAATTTCCGAAACTGGAGTTGTGAGCGCAATGCTGCTCTTTGACCAGTGACAGAGGAAATTGCTGCAAGCTTTTCATCGATGTTCGTCTCCTCTGTCCACAGACCATATGCCTCAATCTCCTTGGTCAACTGTTCTTTTCGTGCAATGGTGGCTTGATGCTTCTTCTCCTTTTCTGCCTGCTTTCTCTTGAGCTCTGCCAAGCGATGCTGTTGGATAGCGACCCGTCTGTCCTTGAACTGCTGACGCGCTGATGGAGCTGTTTGCCTAGCCACTTCAATCAGGTTGGACTGCTCAGCTGGTGAAAGAGACTGAAGCCATGAAGCGGTCTCGTTGTTGTTGAACAGAATCATACCTTCCAGAGCAACAGTGTCAGCATTAGGCTTCTCGCGAAGCAAACGGTCCAATTGTGCGAAGTCACGCTCACTGACAGCATTGGTCTTGCGAACCGAAGCAGTCTCAACAGCTAGGCCCGGTGCACTGTGGTACTTCCCACCCGGTAAGTGGTCCACGAGGAGACGTGCTGAGAATGAAGATAGCGTCGAGCAGAGGTAAGCGAGGATCTCCAACGTGATAGCATCATACTTCTCCGACGGCTCCACGAGAGCTGTGAATACATCGCACAGTGTGGATACCTTTGCATTGGGAAATGGCCGTGCGCTGCCGTCAAGGAGGTCGCTTGCATCTTTCGCCCAGTCGTCAAACTTGCTACTCAATGCAGTGTAGTACTTGCCAACCTCAAGCACAGAAACATCCGGATCTTCCAGCAGACACCAGAGTGGGTTGATCACAAGCTTGGACAAGATACCAAGTGCTCGAGCACCTGCAATCAACTCTGTCTCACCCAGATCTTCTTTAACAGCACGCAAAAGTTGATTGTCTCGTACACTGACGTCAACCAAAAAATGCAGCATTTTGTTGTGGAGATAATAAATACCTGCACCATTGTGGAATACAACGTAAGATCTATTTCCCCTGTACTCATCAAGAGGCAATGGTGTGTTTGTCTCAGACAGGAAAGCATGAAAGTCCGCTACGCACCCCGCTGCTTCATCACCATGCTTTTCAAAGGCTTTAGTGGTACTGTAAATAAGCCGTGCTGTGTTCCCTGTCCCCTGCCATGTCCCAGGAAGTCGCTCAGCACCAACCTTCACACCCTCACCAAAATGAGCCCTTTCCCAAACCTTTAACGCAGCTGTGCAACTATCAGCCAAGCCGACAATGTAATGCATGCCACAATAAAAACAATTTATGCGGCTCATAGACGTGCGTTCCTCCTCACTGAACCCTTCCCACCCGTCAATAATGTCTGGCAATATCTCCTTGCGATAATCTTCCACTAGCTTGTTAAAACTCTTCTGCACAATGCACCTATCGCTCATGGTGTTCTTCATGTTAGCCAGGAGTTTACTGGCAATGTTTGCATGCCCAGCCGTTGCTGCCACATCCTCAATATCGCCCAAGACTTGTTTAAATGTGTCGAACACATGCTGAGCTGTCCCGCTTTTCATTTCGACCATGCCCAAACTAAACACTTTGTCAGGAGTGGCCATTTGATAGCCCTGATAGGAAACACCCTGCTTTGATGTTCCATCACAGTGTCCAGTAGTGAACTGCTCATTTGCCAAAGAGCTTGCAACATGCAATTGTGACACCTGTCTGAGCTCAACCAACATTTGTGAAAGGGTAGCTGCACTAGGGACCTCCGAAATCTCAGCACCTGCCAGGGTCAATACAGAACGGATTACAGGACCCACATTCCAAACACCTACGTTCTTTCCTAGGAGCTCATAACAACATTGGCGGACTTCTGTGGTGTACTTTCCATCGACTTTGGAAGTGATGTGCTGCCGTGCATTGCCTACAGTTCTTTCTAGCTCCAGCTGACAAGACAGGTCCTTGACCAATTCACTGAGCTCCTTCTCCCTCTGCATGCTAACTCCAAGCTCTGCACCTAAATCACTTAGAGATGAGGTGGTGCTAGCTGACTTTGTCTTTGCATAGTTTGTCCTGCAATAAACATTATTTAGCTTGCGCTGAAGGCGCTCAACACTCTCTAAAGCACCACTCAATTCTTCTTCCACCACTTTCCTTTCCTCATCACAAACATGCACCTTTTCTTCAAGATCGTTAATTTTCTCATTTCGTCTTCGCAATTTTTTCCCAATGTTACGAACCTTGTCATGTGATGCAGACAACCGGCCCTGCATTTCAACCATTTCAATTTCAATATCTGATCCGACTGCGTCGACATTGCCCACCGTAAAAACCTCGTCTGACATTTTACTACAATTTACATCACTACCTGTGCTGCTACTCCTAGTTTTATTATCTCCACAAACAGCTGCAGTGCTCTCAGATTTTGATTCTGGGACAGAAAATTCTTCACAAATTAGGTGTGACAGAGCTTCATGACGGGAAGCCTTTAGCAACTTAGCTCTTGCTGCTTGGAGACGCCTGACTTTGGAAGTGAGGGCCTTCACGGAGCATGGTACTTCAACATCCATGATCGTTGATAGCCAAGTGTGGATGGCTGACCAGGCTAAGCCCTCATCATTCATGAAATGGGTGAGCTCCAGAACAAGGCCATTCGTCACAGTCGACGTCTGGTCAAACTCCTCACGTTTTGACTTTAGCCTGTCCGAGCGACGACGCGATTCCTTGAATCCTACTGCTGCGGCGTTCAGCAGGAAGCACTTTGACAGACCAGCTTCACGACAGAACTCGCCAGGGCATCCTGATTCGCTTCGATCACTCATCGTTGCATGGCATTGCCTGCATAAAACAAATGGTCAAAAATTTGAATTTTTGAATTTTGTACAGGAATAGATGGCGCAAAAATTGAAGATTCCTTTTGAAATACTGCTCAATACGGCTGAGGTGCACGAAGACAACGATAACCTACCTTGCCAAAATCAAGGACGCGGAAGACGATGGTGCTAGTTTCCAAGTCGTGCAGTGGAGCAAACTGCCAGAAACGCGTCAGCTAAATGCTGCGACAAAACGAAAGCAACGACAACTCTGCGACAGGAAGGAGCACGGAAAAGCTGTTTGAGTCGTCGTGGAGCTGCTGCCGTACTGCAGCAGAAGACAACGACACCATCTTGCTTTGAACAGCGCGTGAGCGAGTTTTCGTGCATGACGTCAACCATGGTCAACCAGTCTTTGTCTGTGTGCCATGAAGCACGTACATTTTGAGTGGGCTTGAAGTGTGGCTGAGAACCCCGCATCAGTCACGTGACTGAACACGCTAGCCTTATGAGAAGATTGGCAGGTTGATCTCCCAACGGGGAAGCATTGATTTTTTCTTGCTCATCGTGTGCCTCGTGCACCTAGTTTGTGTGTGTGTGACACCTTTCTCCGACGCAGCTTTTCGCGCTCATTATCAATATGATCGTGCGTAATTAGACATATTGCCAGCCGTACTGATCAGCAACGATGTTCGCTTACTTTGTGTGACCAGGACAAGCCACACCAGCTAACAGCAGTGTACATAAAAAGAGGCAGGATATACAGTTTGTAAAACAAAATTTTGCATTTGACAGGAAGGTGGAAACAATGGGGACGTATAACACCTAGGGCAGAGCTTGAACGGCTGCAAAGAGCATCAATATGGTAAGACCAAGAGAGACGATCATCAAGCATTATTCCCAGGTGTTTATGGTTGGAAACAACCGTTATGGGTTCTGGGAAATCAGGATGGTGTAAAAGTGACATGGATGAGATCAGGGGAAGGAACATTATTTGGGTTTTAGTCAGGTTGGGTCTAAGTCGCCATGTTTGCATCCACCGTAGGACATTGCATATTATTATTATTATTATTAAATTTTGAATACATATCTGAGCCGAAACTCGAGGTACAAGAGCCGCTGAGGACGAGGATGCTGACAGTAGGGTTGTATCATCAGCAAATAACGAGACACCTGGGTCTATAGAGGGTAAATCGTTTACGTATGCTAAGAATAAAAGAGGTCCAAGTATGGAGGCTTGGTGAACTCCAGAAGACACTGGTAGGGGATCAGAGTTGATGGAGAGGGCAGAAACAAACTGTGACCGGTTACTTATAATAGGACTCCAGCCAGGACAGAGCAGGGTCAGACACACCAAAGACAGTATGTAGCTTGGCAAGGAGGCCACGATGTAAGTCGCTAATCTCTTCCCCTTTTGTGTCCGTGCTTTTCATTTTCTTTTTTCTCTTCTTCCGTGGTTGGTCTCAATTGGCTGTCTTGACATGCTACGAGATGCAGAAATAAATAAATAAACTGCCATAAAGTACGGGTAGTTGCATGATCTAGCCTCATTCTATCATCCATAATGCTCCTGTAGTAGCTCACATTGTACCCCATCGTAACCCCATCCCTCTGCAATGTGTTGGCTTCCTTACTTGCAAGGCTGATTTCATATGATTCTGGACTGATTTGAATCGTATCATCTTCTTTATCGGCCATGGGCCATCGTGTGAATAAAGAATAATATTATTATAAAGAATAATACATGTAAGTATGGCATGGCTTCAGTGTACTAGTTCAACTCGCGAAAACCGGTTATTGCATGCAGAAACGGGAGGTGGCCGACGGATATCGATATCATGCAGGTTAAGTGTTAATCTTTTATTCCACGATGGCGTGGCGCCAATACTAGTAATGGCGATTTCGTGGAAGAAGAGGACATAATGGAATACAATGTCATGTAAAACATAGCAGTCGATGGATGGTGTCGAGTTTTTCTCGGTCGTCTGGGACGCCAAGGGAGTGAGACGGAGAGGTTGAAAGGTCAAAACCATTGCCGCTGCGGAGCCTGCGGTGCACACGTGTTAACAAAGTGTATCGCGCTACACGTACTCAGAGTCGTAGTGGGAAGGAATATGTTCGATGCATGGAGCCAGTCGTTACATTACTCAAGAGAAGACAATCTGTTACACGATGAGTTAGTATAATTTATTATATTATCATACTATGAATCGGAGGGCACCGGAATTACAGCATGACAGGGTGGACATCATCGCCAGCTGGCTACGGCATGACCCATCACGATTGCTTTGCACCTCCCAGCTTTAGCGGGGCGTTGCAGACAAGTAGCCGTGAGCAGAGTAACCAGTATCCGCTCTGCCCTTGTTCGAGTTCTGAGCACTATTTGCAGCAAGGACCTCAGGCACTATATCTATCTACATGTATCTATCTGTCTGTCTCTATCTATCCATATATCTCTCTCCATATCTCCATATCTCTCTCTCTTTCTCCCTCTCTTTCTCTCTCTCTCTCTCTCTCTCTCTCTCTCTCTCTCTCTCTCTCCCTCCCTCTCTCCATGTTTATCCTTTCCGCTTCCAGCACCATTCAATGCCACGGAGCGTGTTTGCACCAACATTCAGGGTAGAGCTCACGCAAGCCTTTCACGCACACTTTGCTTTCTCCATGATGTTCTGGACGGTGCTGGACATCACACCACACGTCACGTACTGTCACCCAGTACAGTCTGTGTGTAACCTTCACTACGAACACGTTACACGTCACACTGTGGTTTACCAGATACAAGGCATCCGTATGCTGGCATTGGTTGCCCTCCCAGAAACATACTGTGGTGACGACAGGTTTCTGGTCGCGCAGTGCCCGCGGCAATACCTGAATACTGACGATTACTGTTCTACATGCGCCATGCCAGACACGGTGCCTGTTGTGCCCGTTTTGGACACGAAGTCACAGTACAATGTCAGGTGCATGGCTACCCCGTGGCCCGTAACAGTTACTACAAAAAGTAGTGCCGCTATAGCCTCTAGGCCTAGGCCCTGAGAAGTGAGAACTCAACATCATAATGACGTCACAATGTGTCCAGGGTCCTTGCATGCAGCAGCCCTTGGCAGGTAATGCCCGAAGCAATTTTATTGCAGATTCTAGTACTTAGTAGTGTGATATCGGCAAAACCATACAAAGCGTGTGACAGGCACTTCCATGAATTCTGCTCCATTTCTTTATCCACATACTAAACATGCATGAAACATACCAGAAACAGTACCAAATTCTGCCAATTGTTCTGCCAGAAAGAGAGAGAAGACAGAATAGAGAGGGGATTATCATGATATGAAAAAGGTGAGCATGTATGGAGAATAGGGTGGGAGTGCAGAAGATGTACAGGAATGGATGATCTGGAGGAGAGGAGCACATTTAATAGGCATATGCGGATAATGGTGGCAGAAAAATTGGCAGAATTCGGTACTTTTTCTGGTAAGTTTCATGCATGTTTGGTATGTGGATAAAGAAATGGAGCAGAATTCGAGGAATTGCCCGCCATAAGGTTTGTATGGTTCTGCCAATTTCACTGCCTTTCGAGCAGAATCTGCCACCTTTTCGAGCATTATCCGCCAAAGCCTAGAGCACATATTAATTTTTGCTAGAAGGGGTACATACATCTTGATATTGTTCCCAGGAGTCACTGACCCAAATCCCATGGCTATGGCGAAGATACTAGTAATGAAAAAAAGCATATTATCGTGTCCGCTTCCAAAGCAACACACGACGGCAGCTAGCACCCTGTAAATCCAGCGGCAGATGCAGCGTCTACCCGTGGGGGGGGGGGGGGGAGGGGATAAGTCCCTCAACCACTGGCACAAGTGCCAAAAACCCCATGGGCCGCATCCATGTACACCCCTCGTGCCTGGCCACAAGTTCCCAGATGACTGTGGGCGGACCGGCAGCAGGGCTGGAAACACTGCTCCCAGGCAGGACTTGAACCAGGTATTGTAGGTACCAAGACTTGAACCAGGTCGATCTACATCTCAAGTCTCATATCTCAATCAATGCAAGGTCTCACACCAACCCACTGTCTGTGACTGCCTGGTAGCGCGAAGATGGTGGTGGACATTTGCGTTGAAAATAAAAGCTTGAAGGCTCTTGAGGGATGGAGGTTTGTTGTAGGGTTGCAAGGAAAGGAATATTCGAATATTCGATTGATATTCGTTTGGAACCTGATTGAAGGAATATTTTCCCCTTTAGAATATTCGTTCGTTTTGACACGTACGCACACTCTGCTCTTGCGTCGATCTATTGTAGTAATTCTTGAACGGATGGAGTGATGGGGACTATGACTCACAAGAGTATTGGACATCACTCCACTAGACATCAACTTGGTCTAGAACAACCGGGGACTAGCCAAACTATTTCTAAGATTCTTTTGGTATGGAATATTCAATTTGTTTACAAGAAAATTCGATTTCGTTCCTATTTTTAAATATTTGTTTCACCCTTAGAAATAATTCAGCATTTTAAGAGAATATTCGTTATTCGTTCGTTATGGGTGAGTATTCGTTCGTTTGTGAAATAGAATATTCGTTGCAGCCCTAGTTTGTTGAATAGAGAAGCTGGGAGCGTGTCCATGATTGTGTTTGAAATTATGTGCCAAGAGTTAGCAGGTTAGAGTAGGGGCTACAGTAGGGGGAGCCAGGGTACGAATCGATGTGGACTCGGTTGTGCAGAGCCCGGCGCTCACCAAAGTGAGCCGCCAATCCGTTACGTGAGGGATTGAGTGCTTAGGTACCGCAGTCCGCTGAACAAGGATGTGTACGCGATATCCACACAGCTAGCTGCGACGGGGCCACGACCCGGATCCGCCAAGACACCGCGTTACTTCTTACTTTTTACTTTCCGACAAGGACTGGTTGACCTGTGCGCATGGTTCAGCGATCGACTTCAGCCCTCCGGCAAGGTGTCCTTTCCGTAGACGATTCGCAATGAAGCTTTTCGACGTCTAATCTCCGTTTTCGTTCCTGTGCATGCAATGGTGAGCCAGGGTACAAACCTACCGACTCTGCCCGACAACTTTCTCCAGGAGCTTGGCAGCCCGGACGTGAAGCCGGAGAAGCTGGTCGGCAGTGGCAGCAGTAGCGACGTGTTCTCCGCTCAGTGGCAGAACGCCCTGGTAGCGGCCAAAGTCTTGAAGCGACGAAGCTACTGCCAGCACGAGGACGCAGAGAAGCGCACGTATCGGGAGTGGTACGTCCTGAAGCGCATCGGCGCTCACCCGCACATCCTCCAGTGTCTTGGAGCGGCCAGAACGCTATACTACGAGCCATGCCTGCTGTTCGAGTTGATGACATCTACGCTGCAGGATCGCTTCAAATGCCTGGAAACCGACCGATCCTTTGCTAAGTACCTTCGTGAGATTGCCTCTGGATTGGTGTTTCTGCATCGGCATGGACTGTTGCATGGGGCGTTGATAACCAAGAACATCATGTGGAAAGATGGAACGGTGAAGATCGGCGATTTCGGCCTTGCCCAGTTTGTGACGGTCGAGAAGAGCTTGCCGTACGCGACTAGCTTCGTCGAAGGCACGGAGTACATGCCGCCGGAGGCGTTCTCCGTCGACCACAGCTACGGCTTGCCTCTGGACGTGTTCTCGTTCGGTGTACTGACGCTAGCCTGCCTGACCCGCCGCGAGCCGTCCATACGCCTAAGTGCAGCCAGAACGGAACTCGATATGGACGGGAAGGCCACGCCGATTGCGGAAGCGCGGAGACGCGCGACCGACTTGCATGCTCTGAGTCGATGGCACCCGCTGAGACCTCTAGTCCTGGAGTGCTGGAACCTGAGCCCGTCGCGCCGACCCACTGTCGTGGACGTTCTGGCGCAGATTGATCGTTATCTCTCTCTGCTAACGAGTCAAAGTACAGATGGGGGCAAACGCGGGAAAAGGTGATTCAGGATCTAGGAGGCTCTTGGTAAGTGACAAGATCCGAAATGCTACTCCAACTGCGTGATTAGCAGATCGTGTGTGTGTGTGTGTGTGTGTGTGTGTGTGTGCGTGTGCGTGCATGTATGTGTGTGTGTGTGTGTGTGTGTGTGTGTGTGTGTGTGTGTGTGTGTGTGTGTGTGTGTGTGTGTGTGTGTGTGTGTGTGTATGTCTGTGTGTGTGTGTGTGTGTGTGTAAGTGTGTGTGTGTGTATGTATGTCTGTGTGTGTGTGTGTGTGTGTGTGTGTGTGTATGTGTGTGTCTGTGTGTGTTTGTGTGTGTGCGCATGCACATGCCTGCACATTCACCACTTTCTGCCATCATAAGACAACGTTGTCGGATAGTGTTGTTTGGGCATGTGCTGTGAGTATCATCAGCATACACATACACGTACAATAGCCCCGGTTCAGCTTCTGTCGATCAGCATCCAGTTCAACACCTACATTGTGCCTGAATTATGATCCCTGCAGGCAGTACTGGCCAGGTATACGGAACTACCAACTGACATTGCAGCAGGCATAACGTCATGCTGGCTTGCACACGAACACCGGACCGACTACAGCCACAGACTGGGCAGCAGTCATAGCAGCCACCCTATTAAGTCTATAGCAACAGACCATCACGGCTTGACCAAACCGCTCAGACTTGTACCTAACTCAGGCCATATTACGTTGAGTGTGTGTGTGTGTGTGTGTGTGTGTGTGTGTGTTTCTACTGTTTGAATACTAACTTAGTGCCGGGGAATCAATCGCCCTGGCACGTGACTGTAGCACATCAATTTTCTTGAGTGTACTTGTGTATTTGAGTTCACTTCTCGATTTCAAGTTGTAAAGAAATTGAATTCTTCAGTACACTGCTAGGTACGTGGACGTGGACGTATGCCAGCCAGTGCACAGGTGGTGTATTGATGGCCCAGATTGGTATGGGATACGTGTATTGATGGCCCGGATTGGTATGGGATACCTGACACTGTGACAGTGATACACTGTAAAGCGACAAACTTTCGCGGCGTGCAAATTTAACGTTTTCATAAATCGGGCTGGTTCACGTTGGGAAACTTTCGCGATTCTATCTCTTCAGTCGGATCTTGCACTGTCTGCAATCAATGCACGGAGAGGTTTGCGGCGATTTATATTCGCGAATGAATGTGCGAGGGTCGCGAAAATAGCGAAATTTAATATCTAACGAAATGTTTCTCACTTTACAGTATACATGTACTGTAAAACATGTAATTCTAGGCGTATTAAAATTTCGCTGTCAGGGACCTGCCAGGTTTCAGGTGTAATGTAGAATTAGGTGACCAGCATTCGCTTCACATACAGTGTACATGTATACTCTGGTGCCTTTTAAAATTTAGGTGCCGGTTTTCACTACCGAAATCCCCGAAATTAAAGTTACACCGAAAATATCGTGTTTTACAGTACACGGCACGGTATGCAGCCAGAACGCTTGGCCATAACCACATGGAATCCCCAAACCCTGCGCATCAGGGTATCCGTCCCAAGGTCCACTTCATCTTACCCCTCGACCCCCAGTGAAGGTAATAGAGAGGTTCCGCTGAATGTCATTACCATACATGTGTACCTTAATCCACGGAGCACCTTCATTAGGACAGGCCCATGCACGTACTCTACCTAGACAACTGTCCGTATTGAAGTGGACTGCAAACTCGAGAATTCACGGGGTTTTCCCGCCCACTTTAACATACCGTAATCTTACGCATGTAAGACCATGGTCTTGTTGTCGAAAAGTCGCTGTTTTCGGTCCACTCACAAGTGTGTTTTCGTTCGATTATAAGACCATAGTCTTATATGCGAGAGACAAACATCGCATCGACATGTACGTGTGCAAGTACGCATGTTATTGATGAATGCCAGTACAATGGAACCATGATGAACCTTGTGTGTGGTTTTGTGATTTTCATTCACTTATAAGCGCATGTTCTTATAAGCAAGAGTGCAGACTTCTGGTCGGTTGAGTTGCTCCCAGCACATCAGCACGTCGTCCCTACATCCCCTATGTTTTGTCCTTTTCCTCGTTTCTTTTTGTTCTCCACCGGTTTTCCAGTAGGGCTGTGTCAATAGTAAGAAAAAAGAAAACAGTAGAGTCGCGCGCCCAAGAACGCTGTTTTTAAGGGGTTAGCCTAAGACGTTCATATTTGTCATCAATCTGGCCGCATTCTTATAACACGTTCTTAGAAACAACCCATGCTAAATTAGATGACTGTATCCCACAAGCTCCCAGAAAACCAACACCGCCGTTCTTAAGGCGACTCTACTGTACGCATGTCGCAAGTGAAGCACGCAAATCTGCAAATGCACTACATGTGTACCCACAGGTTTTCTCTTTGGGCAACGATAGCGGACAAGATCTGAATGAGACTGATCAAGACTTGCGCCAGATGACTGCCGAATCCAAACAACTGGCAAAACCATGCGAATCGACCACACCTGGTCTACATCATACAGAGTACATCGGAATAGAACGGCCAAGAAAGTGACCTAAGGACACTTACACACATTTACACACACACACACACACACACACACACACACACGCACACACACGCACACGCACGCACATACACACCATGTGCCAGCTAATTGAGAGGAGATTTGAACAGAGTAGTACAGAGATCCAATAGAGAAATTGTCACAAGGTGTGGCAGGGACACACATAACCGGCCCATGAGCAGAAAAGCGAGTTCAAGTGTCAGCTGATAAAACGAAACGTTTGGTTGGTGAGCAGAAAAGAAGATTCAAGTGTCAGTCGATAAAACAACACATTCGGTTTAATAGAACGGTCTCTGAACCTGAAAAGCAGACATTAGCAAAAACAGAGAGGGAAAGGAAATGCGACGTTAAAGTATAAGACAAAATATATTAAACAAACACGAGATCATGTCCATCCATGTACAATGATCAGTCTTGCTGTGCTCTTTCGTTCACAGCAGTGAGGCGCTACGCCATGCAAAGCGTGAAGACATAACTATACAAAAAAAGCAACGTCGGTATAATATAAACGAGCACAACAGAACTTACAAGTACTTGTACGTACTCTGCGAGGAAAGAGACACAACGAGCACTGAATATCTAGGGTTCACTTGAAGAGAAGAGCATGCGACGACGCACGTCAATCCGCAGCACGGGACAAACGTGCACGTACACACGAGGGCAGAGAGAAAGCGTCACGCGGGCAGGAAGGTTGAATTTGAATTTCACTTGCGTCGCCACACCAGCCATAGGCAGCCGCAAGCCCCGAACATCATAATAATAATTACGTTGTATCCTAATAATAATTACGATGTTCGGCATTAATTATTATAATGATCGCATAGGTGTCTGGCACACAGCACACACCAACTGAACCCACCACCCAGTGTGATCTGTAGTTCGTAGGCTAGTAGCAGCAATCCAGCGCAGTGGCTGAGGGCAGTGCCGCGTCAGCCTGATCCTGCATGTACACTTCGCAAACCACTACTACACGAGATGTGGCAGCCTGCGGAGACGGCCGGCGTCTACCAGGAGCATGCAGCACACTATCACTGGCAGCACACCTGCCACTCTCCTAGACACAAACACAATTACACTCAAGTTATCAATATGAAAAGAGGCACCGACTGTATACAGCAAGGACCCGTTCCACAACAGGCCAAGATATGACACCAGAAACACACATCAGTGGGCTTTGCTGGCAAAGACACTAGCCAAGCCAAGACATGACGCAAGGCCTGCATCAATCGGGAGTCTCGCTGGCAAAGACACGCTGGATGAAGTCAGCCAGGTCGGCACCACTGTTCGGAGGAGATTTGGCGGGAGCACCACCGAGGCCAAGAGGGTTCGCAGCACCACCCGGTCCAGCCACCCGCCCCTCTCCTTCAGAGTTCGGGTGCCGGTGGATGTTCGACGACACAAGCGGCGGCCACGGTACGGGATCGTCGTCTTCGACGATGGAGATCAGAGCAGGCATCATACGTACAGGCGAGGACGGGGAGCTAGCTGAGTCTGAACTCGGCGATGGC
This sequence comes from Sycon ciliatum, assembly GCF_964019385.1. NCBI lineage: Eukaryota > Metazoa > Porifera > Calcarea > Leucosolenida > Sycettidae > Sycon > Sycon ciliatum. Next base: position 9,688,250 of record NC_088655.1, on the reverse strand, counting down.
TGAGCTTCGGAACGGGACGGGGAAACAGCAGAACTACGAGCGGCTGCCTGCGACTCGGGCTTAACGACGTCAGAGCAAGATTCGGCGACGTTAGAGCCTGGTTGGTTAACGTCCCGGCACGGTGCGTCACGGTCGGAGCTAGGCTTGGCAACGTCAGAGGAGGGCTCCGCAGCGCTAGAAGAAGGTTTCGTAACGCCAGAGCCAGCAGGCGGCCGGGGGGCAAGACCAGGGACACGCTCTACGGTTTCAGATGCCGCCTTAGCAGTGTCTGAGTCACGCTTAGCATAGCGCGCCGGCAGAGCTGTAGGGATGCGCTGCCGCCCAGCGAGTGTACACGACTCGTCTGTTTCTTCTTCGCTGTAAACATCGTCCTCGGTCAGCTCCGGACCCGAGTGCAGGTCGCCTGCCGCACGCAACGAAGACACAACAGACGAATGGCGTTTCTTCAGAACAGAGGTCGGCACGGATGAATGGTCTTTGACAGCGGCGGGTTCGATTTTCTTCGCACACGCTACAGCCCTATGTTCACCAGAAACAGGCGAAGGTGCGGACAACGCATCCGCAACCGGTGGCGCACTTTCACCGCGCTCGCCAGTAACAGCTGAACTACTGTCACGCCGTTGGACAGGCAGAGGTGGTGCCGCGTGTTCTCTGGATGTCGGAGTAGCAGCCGAGACTGCGGCCATGCCTTCCGCCGCTTCAGTGCTACGCCGCTGCTGATCTCTACGCTTGGTGTAGAACACGGATAATGGCACATTGTCCAGCGATTCGACACTCTCTGCATCGAGTGCTACGCTACTGCGCACTTTGGGTTTCTTATGCAGCGGCGGCGGGGCCTCGTCGTCCGGCAGTTGAGGTTTTCCCGAGCTGAGTGTGTCGCTGGCCGCGGGCCGTTTTCCTTTCGTAGTCTTTGTCCTGGCGGCGGAGAGCAAGCGAGATGCCGGTGGTGCAGCAGCCCCTGCCTGCCGAGTCGGCGACATCAACGGCGAACTCGACGCTCCCATGGATGACGTCGTCGGAGTGGCCGACGACGATGTCGCCATGGCTCGTGCACTGTTGGCCGCGGCCGTCGTCGTCTTGCTGAGGAACGCCGAGTTTGGCACATAGTGCGACATGAATGGCGGTAGCTGTATGTGCAGACCTCCGGCGTTCACCACCAGCACCGGCTCGTCCTGGCTGGCCGCCAGTGCCACCGTGTTCGCGCACAGCGCTCGCGCTGCCGGCTCCTCGAGCTCAGCCAGCTTGTAGCAAACGCGTTTCTCTCCGTCGATCTCGGCACGCACGGCAGTGGGCAGCGGGGCATCGGCGCAGTCACCCGCGTAGTTGTGATCCGCGCTGCTCGACTCCACCGCCGCATGGAACTCGGCCGCCGAGTCAAATCGCTTCTGCCCGAGCTCCTGGAGAGCAGAGCAGGCTAAGCGGAACACTCGCGACGCTGCACCGTCGCCTTGGGCAAGTAGCCTGGCGTCTTCGAATACCTTATCACTGGCCTGTGACGGTTCTTCTGACCCTGAGCCAGTCGAAGAGCTCTCGGACTTCCGCGCTGTCTTTTTACGCTTGCCCGGGCCGCCAGACTGTTCGTCATTGCCGCCGCTGTCATCTCGGCGTGTTTTCACGCGAGGAAATATCGTCGGGTCTTGCTCGGTGCCACCGGCTGTTCTCAAGCGTCCGCCGACGAAGTGATTGCCGCAGACCATATCGCCGGCTCCGGGTATCCACTGTGGCCGACCAATGCGTTCCAGCCACAGTATCCGCCGCTGCAGATCACTGGGAAACGTATAGAACTTCAGTCCACGGTCCAGCACCGTGTGATTGAAGCAGTTCGGCACGCAGCACGTCCGTCCGCCGCTCACGCCGCTGCCCAGCTCCCTCGTCCTGGGAGCAAACAAGCTGGCCGACTTGGATCTTGTTAGTGTCATTGAGACGGGATTTACCTGTCTTCGGCGCCAAGCACGTGCACTATACAACGTTACTTGGACAGAGCCTACTCATACACACTGACAGGTAGCAGCCTCTATTCCAAACATTTAGAGGAACCTGCTCAGCATTAGTGCTTCATTTCGTCCATTCAGAAATTAATTGCAACAAATTGAATGCAACAATTCTAGAAATGAGCGTTTGAAGAGTTCACTGCGTCAAGTCAGCGCCAGCGGGACGTGATCGAGATTTTTGTAGTCGCTCCTTCCACTGCCCACGCCATTTTCACTCCTTTGTAGCTGTCTATAGCTATCCTCCTCGGCCTCCTCAATTCTTATCCATGGAATTAATCACGATGCTGATTGACTGTGTAAGCAGTTTACAATTTTTGTTTTTACATTAGGCCAGCTACCCAGCCGGGGAGAATCAATGAATTGAGAAAAATACAGTCGAACCGGGTCGACTCTACCTAAAATATTTGTACATGACTCGACTGCATGTATCTGTCTGACAAAACCTTGAATTACGACATGTCGACAGGCCAGAAAAAAGCCAGTAAAAAAGGGCCTTTCTTCAGAAATCGCCAAATTTTCTTTTCAGCTATTATTACGCATCAGTTTCGGGTTTCGTACTCATTCATAAAAATAATAATTCAGTTTCGAGAATTTGAAGCAGCAACAGTAACAGTTACTGTACGAACAGAACCCTGCCCTTGGCTTGAAGTAGTTGAAGCCTGCCTTCCGCTAGCTATCTCATCTGTCTACTAGGCTTCAGTTAGTTCGACTTACAGCCTAGCCATGGCAGCTGAGGGCGACTGGTGTCTGATTGAGAGCGACCCGTCGGTGTTCACCGAATTGATCCGGGGATTTGGTAAGTGTTTCAGCAACTTTATTCTTGTTGGGTGACTATTATACTTGAAGTTGTATGCATGAGCAGGCGAACATGATCTGTGGCACATTTGCAGAATCGATATGCCGTTACAAACATGGTCTTGTATTCCAGTATTTTCTTAGTATTTTTATTTTTGAAATTTTATTTTGAAATTTGCAATTCTAGTACACTTGGACATTTTAAAGGGGAAGTATACCCTAAAATCAAATTTTCACCAGTTGTAGTCTTCTGGGTGCTGAGTCGAATGGTCTTGGTCCGAGGAAGCTGCGACGCTCCCTTCCTACTTGAATCCCAATCGAACTCGCGCACTTCCACCAAAACTGGGTGACTGCGCCCTACTAGATGGGGATTTGTATGCAAAATGTCACTAAAAGCGCCATTTCGTTCTTATAAAAGCACGGATCACCGCGATTGGCCCATATGTTGTAGTCTTTTGGACGCTGAGTCGACTGGTTTTGGTCCGAAAAGGCTGCGATGCAGCGTTCCTCCTTTATTCCCAATCGAACATGGTTGAACAAGCGGTCACGTGCTCCTGCGTACACCAGTCAGCTGGTCACCGTGCCTGCAGGGTACAACTTACTAGCCTGTTTGACCTTTTTTGGGTACAGTCCTGTCACTCGAGTTGAACCCGAGTTGAACCTTGGTGTGAAAGTTGTCGCCTGCTGGCGCGGTGACCAGGTGATTTGGGCACCCAGGAGCACGTGACCGCTTGTTCAACCATGTTCGATTGGGAATAAAGGAGGAACGCTGCATCGCAGCCTTTTCGGACCAAAACCAGTCGACTCAGCGTCCAAAAGACTACAACATATGGGCCAATCGCGGTGATCCGTGCTTTTATAAGAACGAAATGGCGCTTTTAGTGACATTTTGCATACAAATCCCCATCTCGAAGGGCGCAGTCACCCAGTTTCGGTGGAAGTGCGCGAGTTCGATTGGGATTCAAGTAGGAAGGGAGCGTCGCAGCTTCCTCGGACCAAGACCATTCGACTCAGCACCCAGAAGACTACAACTGGTGAAAATTTGATTTTAGGGTATACTTCCCCTTTAACTTTAATTTTTTCTCAAATGTTCATCAGTTTGCAAAGCATTGTTGCTGTGGGATGCAGGGAACTATTGCGCACTGCATGTATGATGTCACCTCTAGGCTTGATGTCAACACTGGCTCAGCCTGGCACACCATGCACCACGAATGCCCGTCACTAGAGACGCACGCAAATCTGCAAGTTCGCTCACGACGCTGGATGTACACGCGCACATTTTCTCCTTCGGAGGGTATAGTGGACAATAACCGAATGAAGCAGATCAAAACTTGCGCCAAATCCACAAGACTGATGAAATCATGTGAACGTTTAAAGCGACGCCCAATGTACACTTGGTCTATACTGTGCGGAGTATACTACTGTAAATATACAAAATTTCGGCGCTGCAAAATTTCGGCACTTCACGATTTTTGACATTTCGGCGGCGATTTATTTTCGGCGTGGGGTAGAGGGCATGGTATTGCGACAAATGCTGTGAAAAATTTCATCGGCGTTTTAATTTCGGCGTTTTGGGTCGGTGCCGAATATAGCCGAAATTAAATAGCTGCCGAAAATTTGTATAGTTACAGTATACATGTTCTTCAGAGTGAATTTGAAGAGAGGGACAAAGGCAGTTTTTACCTATACACACACCGCACATGTGCTGGAGTAGCCAGTAGACACGACGCGCTGCCCGACTACTACTACCATGACTACATGACTGTATAGTGTATAAAATATAAAATAAATTTCACGGTTCGCGTGAGACTCTCGGCTGAAAGCCGAGTTTTCCGCATCCGCCGTGGGAACGCCACCACCCTCAAGGATCAAAATACTTTCAATCAAATAGGCATAGTGCCTTTGGGTCATTTTCATACTAATCATCATAATACATGTACTGCAGAACGGGTAATTTTAGCGACTATTAATTTTAGCGTTTTCCCATTGTCAACCGGTTAGCGACGTTTTATTTTAACGATTTGCAGTGATTTTACTCACGGATCACCAGTGCACTACTAATGTCTCGACGGATTAGCGACTTGAAACTTTAGCGAAAATGAGTCGATCGCTAAGTTCGCTGGGGTTTTTACGTCGCTAAAATTACCCGTTCTACAGTAATACACTAGAGAAATCATGCTGCATTAGTACATGTGCACTGTAGATAAAGCACACTGCATAAGAGTACAGGGTCATGTGCACAGTAGAGAAAGCACACTGCATTAGTGAAAGCAGAAACTAGACTGGTGCTTTGAAGAGAAATTGGAGATATTTCACGACACTCACACACGAGCACACACACACACACACACACACACACGGGCACACACACACACACACACACACACACACACACACGTCTACTGTACTTGCTTCATGCAGAACTGGTCACGTGGGTAGGATGGAAGGTAGAGAGACAGACTGACAAGCTGAGAGAGAGAGAGAGAGAGAGAGAGAGAGAGAGAGAGAGAGAGAGAGAGAGAGAGAGAGAGAGAGAGAGAGAGAGAGAGAGAGAGAGAGAGAGAGAGAGATGAGCATTGTCTGCGTAATGTCAAGAAAAAGACCCATACCAAACACAATCAGAACCTTGCATGCAGTGAAAGCTAAGCATTTGAAGTTAGGCACTGTCCTGCTGTGCTCTCTGTGTTGATGTGTTCTCTGTCCTGCTGTTCTCTCTGTGCTCTATTAACTACAGGTGTGAAAGGTCTTCAAGTCGAGGAACTCTACTCACTTGATGATGAGCTACTGGCAGCGCTACGGACCGTCGGCCCGGCCAACACTGTGCTGGACTCGTTCCCCAGGCTGTGAGTGGCTCTCTGCCGTCTGCCCTGCTCAATATGAACTTGAATACTGAGCCAGTAACAAATGCAAAAAAGAGAGAAGAAACACATGAGAACGAGTTATGCAGCAACTATCCACGACTGTAACAAGATTCTGAATGTCTCAGTAGCCTGTCAGTTTTGTGCCCTATTATCGCACAGTCACTTTCTGACCGTTTATCATCTTGTTACAGTCGTGGATAGTTGCTGCATAACTCGTTCTCATGTGTTTCTTCTCTTTTTTTCATCATATGAAGTGCGCTTTTTTATTGCGTGCAGTCGGCTAGCAGTTTGCGCCTGAGAGCTCGATCGGGCACTTGGAGTGCGGTGTTTTTGCAGCGATGGGTGGTTGGTTGGTTGGGTGGTTGGTTGGTTGTGTTTATTTGAATTCGCAAGCCGAACGGTCTGAACGTGTCCAATGAGAAGGAGGCGAATGGGGTCCAAGTAACCCAGGCATGGGAACACTTAGAAAGGAGACGCAGATAAAAAGAAAATATGGGAAAAGAAAGCTCTTAGCAAAAGGAAAAAGAGAAAGAGAAAGGAGAAAAAAGAAAAAGGAGAAGATAAATCATGGTCACGGCGAAAAGAAAGCTCTTAGCTAAAGGAGAAAAAAAAGAGAAAGGAGAAAAAGAGGAGATACATCGTGGTCACGGCCAAGGCCGGAGCAGCGGCAGGACACAGCAGACACAGCAGACACTTACATATACTTCCATACCACAACAACAGGAACAAGCATGGATGAAGCAAGGGCCATGCCGGCCCAGAAGCGGGAGACAGGGACAGGAAGGGAGATATCGAAGCCACGCACTCACACGCACACACACACACACACACGTACATGCGTACATATACATACGCACATGCCCACACATCCACGCATGCACACGTATTCACACACATTCACGCACATACGCACATGCGCTCGCACGCGCGCGCGCGCACACACACGCACACACACATAATACATGTGTACTTTTAAACACACACACGTACACTGACAGACACATACAGTATTGCTTTGCAATGTTCTCAGTTCATAGTAGAAACGGGACTGCTGCAGCACGGAACTGACGAGAAATGAAGATGGAGCAAATACTGCTAGGCAGGTTGTTCCAGCATAGCGCAACCTGGAAAGCAAATGTTCCCTTTTCAGAGTTGCTGCTGGCGGGCGGTAGGCAGAGACTCATGCCAGAGTCCAGGCATGTGAATCGGCCACAAGCTGGCAGCAAGAGAACCTGAAGCTCAGGACTTGCTTGGCCGTAGCGGCAGCGCCACACAAGGAATGCCAGCTTCTGCTTGTATACTTCAGTTACCCGATGCAGTGAGGTCATGTGCCGATGTCCATAGCGGGCGTCCGAACACTACGCGGGCACCACGGTTTTGCAGAACCTGGAGTTGATGACAATTCCTGGCTGCCAGAGATGTCGAGAATGCATTTGATCCATATTGAAGATCGGGCATTATGATGGACCGGAAGTAGGTGATCCGACCCTGTGCGCTGAGGCAACGCCGCATCCTCCACAGGACTCCGATCTTTTGAGATACTCGGTTCGCACAGCGGGTTACGTGGTTATCCCATGACATGGTACTATCGAATGTGACACCAAGGTACCTGGCAGACTCCACAAGTGGCAGCAGGGTCCCGTTCCAGTTCACCGAGAGTGGAGTATACTTCTCAGGCAGGTTCCCAGAAATGGAGATCACCTGGCTTTTGGAAGCATTCAGGATCAAGCCATGGTCTTTTAGCCAGTTACCAATTGCTGAAGTTTACTCAGACAGAATTGCAGACACTTCAGACTTAGTTGGTTTGGTGCAAATGAGACCAATGTCATCTGCAAACTGCAAGGACAAGGCTTGTCCAGCAACATAGGGTATTTCCCGAGTGTATACGTTGAACAAAATGGGGCCGAGCACAGATCCCTGTGGCACTCCGCAGGTGCAGCGAGTGATAGTGCTGCATGATGGTCCGATGCAGACACGCTGAGTCTGTTCGGAGAGATAAGACATGAACCACCACAGAGCTGTGGCCGTGACGCCAACATTGAACAGGTCGAGAATTAGTTGGTGATGTCCAACTTTATCAAAAGCTTTGGGCATGTCCAGTAAGCAGGCACCTGTGTACATTCGTTTGTCCTGGTCCGCAAGGATACGGTTGGTGATGAGAGCTAGTGCATCCTCAATGGAATGTTCGCTGCGAAATGCAAACTGAGTGGAGGGGAGTGACTCCGTGACGTCCATGACTGACACAAGTTCCTTCTGCACCAGCTTCTCTAATAGCTTGGACAGGATTGGGAGAAGAGGAAATGGGACGGCAGTGAGTGGCAACTGCTGATGCATGTAAGACGTACGGCTACATTTTTTTCTCATTTTTTCGGGGTAACGGCCTCTTTTACGGGCCAGATAAAGTCATGTAGATGTGAACCGGCTACATGCTTACTGTACACTTCTCTATGTGGGGCAAGTAAATACTCACTGTACGATCGCATTGTGGCAATCCCGCTCATGCAATGCACTGTACCAGTATACTTGTACCATGTCGAAAATACCCGATAGAGTACCCGTGCTACCCGGGAAAGAAATACCCGAACTCGTTACCCGATCAAACCCTTACCCGTTGCAGCCGTACTCTTTATAAGCCTAGCGTACATGTGACATGCTGCTGTGGAACTCATTGTAAGGAGTGACGCGAGCAAACGGAACACTCATTGGTGTGTGTGTGTGTGTGTGTGTGGGCGCGTGTGTGCACGTGCGTGTGTGCGTGTTTGGTGCCCGTGTGTGCATGTATGTGGGTATTACCGCTGTACCGTTGTGTTGGCAGGCCGGTGCATGGACTGATCTTCCTGTTCCGCTGGCACAAGGAGGAGAAGACTGCCGGGACGGTCGTCACTGACGATCGTGCACAAAACATGTTCTTTGCTAAACAGGTAAGACTGGACGGTAGAACAGTGGAACAATTCGAGGCTAACGCAGTTTGTTGTTCAAGGCTAACGTAGTTTGTTGATCTCTGAGTTATATGCTCAGGGCAATCACGTAACACTGCTAGAACTCTGTTCTTTCCCTTCCGCAACATGCAGTGGAACCCGGGGAAATCCAACCCCCTTCAATGACGTAGCTGGTCCCCATGCGTGCTACGCGTGCCGTGCTACGCGTGCTGCCCTTCAAAGCGGGCCACTGTGTGTCCAGACCCAACTGCAGTGTCAGCCTGGATGTGCATGCTGATATGCGGTTTGCTCGCAAACACGCTTGGCCACGCGATCCCGTGTCGCAAGGGATACCTTTGCGCTGTAGTGCTGTAGTCTGTGAGACCACCTGTCTTGAGACACCATCAGTCTTGAGAGATCACCTGACCTGAGAGGCCACCTGTCCTGAGAGGGCACCTCTCCTGCCCTGAGTCACCACCTGTCCTAAGAGTCCACCTCTCCTGAGAGGCAACCTGCCATGAGAGACCACCAGGCTTTGCGGATCAATCATCCCCCACCCCGGACCATACATCAACGTACAAAATGGTTGAGCACAAGGCTGGCCAACCCCATAGAAAGGGTATCAGGAGTTGCACACTCTTGGGGGCTTACATGTACAATACTCTTGATAACAGGTTTAGGAACTCATACAGAGAGTACAACACACTACGTAGGAGTGCCACTAGCACTGGAGAGGTACTCGTCACACACACACACACATCACAATCAACGGCCACTTACTACAGTCCATTCATCGGAAACTGACCCCCTGGCTTTTGAAAGTCGAATTTGGGCCGAATTGAGGATCAAAAACCCACTTTAAATCTCAAAAATCTGGGTTTTGGATCTGCTTCTCCATACATTTTGCCATGGCATGCCTGTTCTAATTTGGTAAAACCTGGCTGAATTTTTTTTTTTTTTTTTTTTAAACAAACAGTACAGTACAATTTTATTGAAACAAAGAAAAATGATGGCACCTATGTACAGGGGATGGCCCACGCCTGGTATAAAGTAAACGTAAAAGAGAAAAAAGTAGTACAGTGAAATCGATAACAATAGTTCAGTTCCCACACAATACCGCTCCTGAGCCGGATCAGACCACAATCCTAGCCTCGGCAACCGCCAGTGCGGCAGAAGCAGAGACAAGGCGGTGGCAGTGGATCGGTCGGCGGGCACCCCGAAGACAGGCAACACTTGCACGCAGGAGGGCGAAGCTCAGCCGGGCACGAATCCAGGCCATGACAGAGGAGTAGGCTTCACGAGTCTTCTCGGACAACATGGAGGCAATGCGCTTGTAAAGAGAAATAGCTGAATTGCCCATGCCACCATGTGCCGAGAAAACCACAGGGATGAAGCCTGCCCGCTCAACGTGCTGAACCCTTTCTCCGTAGGCCCGGCGCTTCTCACGTTCGTGTCGCTTGTAGCAGGATGCCGCAGATGATGAGCGATTTGATGGAGCGTGCGGGTTGAAGACCCGGACGTCCAGGTAGCTCCGTTCAAACCGGCCGCCATAGATACCGCTCGCGACAACATCCAGCCGACCCAGGTCATCCCGCACAGCTGTGCGATAGCGCAAGTTCTCCCCGGTCAAGGGCTGGAGGGTTGGCTCCACGTTGACGTCATGCGCCACACGACCGAGCAGCTGCGCCGTGAGATCCCTCACCTCATTGTGCCGCATGATGATGAAGCCGCCCGTAGCGCAGGAGAGAGCATGTGCAACAGTGAACGTTGCACCGCACGAGCAGGTTGATGGCAGTCGGTCCGGGTGCCACCCATAGCGAAGCGCCAGCCCATCACGAAACTGGGCCTTGGACAGGGTAAAGCCATGACGTGCTAGTGGGCGGCATGTAAGCCAGCTTGAGGCTCCTTTCTCGCTGCCAAGCTCCATGGCACGCTTGACTGGGGGAGATGCATCATTTGCGAGCTCCATGGCACGGTGGGCCACCGACCTTCGCTGCTCACGCCGTACCTCACCTTTGCGGTCCCTGACCTCAGCCAATGACTCTCCCAGGATACCAGCCTGAGTGTTCATTTGATGGACTAGCGCAGTAGTGATGTGCCGAGAAGCCGAGTACTGACTGGAGAGAGATGTAGGATCCGCCAGGCCAAGACCACCATGGCGACAAGGAAACCCAATGAGGCTGCGGTATTCTTGGTCGATGTGTTGGCCAGTCAGCACTGGGATCAGCTCTGTAGCGATGTGACGTTCCAGGGGTCCCAGCTGTTCAGCCGCCCCAGCTAGTGTTCGACAGATGAAGGTCCACTTGTGCTGAAGGCCTCTGGTGAAGGCACTGTATGCTGCCTGAGGTTGCGTGCGTGCATACTCTGTGAGGATAGCTACCTCAGCAAGCCATTCCTCACACTTCTTCTGGACAAAGTGCTGGCAGTACTCCGGTGTGCCGATGGCAGCGCCAAGGTATCGATGGCCTTCACCGGTGATGCGGATCCCTGAGCCGGCGAACACTCTTCGAGCTTCATCCAGACACTCAGGTTTGACTACGAGGACTGACTTTGACGGATTGGCTTGATAGCCAAAAGCTGGGCCCCGTTCCAGGAGACGATCCCACCATACCTTCAATCGCACCATCTTGCCGCCAGCAGATGAATCATCAGCATACCAATGTTGGCATGCCCCATCAGTAGCCACGGACGTGATCAAGGGGAGGATGCCGATGGCATAAATTGGCATAGCCAGCGGGTCACCCTGCGTGGTTCCCTCCCTTGACTGAATGGTTTCTCCCCCAACATGCAAGTTGGCGGGGCTGCGGTAGCAGTTGATGACAATCGTTGCTAGGGCTGGGCATGACAGGCGGATGTTGTGGATACATGCAGCACGGTTGAGGCTGTTAAAGGCGTTACTGGCGTCAGCCATCAGCACACCGTCGACATCCGGGGAGTTGTATACATCCGTCATGGCGTGAATGGTGGCCTCAATGCCACAGTCTTGGCCTGCGCAAAGTTGTTGGCTACCTGCTGCTTCCTGGATATCATTTCCAATGATTGACAGGATTGCTTTTCCAATCACACGACGGATCACCTCGCCAATTCCAATGGGTCTGACCCCTGGGTTTTTGGCCAGGGGCACAAGCCGAGATGCAAGATAGGCCTCTAGAGAGGAGGGGTTGACATACTTTGTTGCTAGGCGGCGTGCACAGCAAGCTAGAGAATCACACAGGGCATCCGAAGCATCCGCAAAGCTGGTGCATAGCGAGTGCCATGTGGCAGCGTCCACTCCTGATGGCCCCGCAGCTCCATTTGTGTGCAGAACTGCCTGGCGTATGGCATCTCGGTTCAACTTCTCAAATCTAACTGGGTGGGGTGACGTGGGGAAGGGTCCTTGCATCAGGGCTTCGTGGCTCAAGGGGGCTGCCTCAGGATGCTTTGCCTTGAGGACCTGTCGAACTGTTTCCTCGGAAATCTGATCGTCAAGCTTGAGAAGACCACCCTCGGCTGATCCATCCAGCTGGCGTAGCGCAGCCGAGATTTTCCCATCAGTAACCAGGGACGCGAAATGTCTTGCTGAGTCTTGTACCTTGGGTCTCCCGGTGGCCGACTCGCAATTCAACTGCCGCTGGATGGTCCGGCATTCTTGTCTCAGGTCACAGATATCACCTCTGTTCCATGTTTCCATTCGGCGCTGGAGGATATCCGTGAAGGTGTTCGGATTGGCCCCCGGTGGCTTCTGGAGCAGTAAGAGTTGGAACGTCATGGCAATCTGCAGGGCGGCTCCCTCAAAGACTCCACCATTCCCAAAGCAGGCTAGGTATTGGGCGAGTTGCGCCACAAAGGATTTCCCCACAGTGCCGCGAGGAGGGCTGAAGGTGTTGGGCCTGAAGTGCATTCCTTCTGCATAGGCTTCCCTGATGGCGGTCATTGTGAGTTCCTTGTCCATTGTTCCTAGTGAGAAGTCTTGCCGGATGTCAGCAGGGAAGTCAGGGAGATCAGCTGCAGCGTTGGGCTCCATATCCTGGTTCGTCTCATCCCTAGGCGGGATGTGGATCCCTGGGTCCCCTGCGAGCTGGGATTGCGAAAACTCCAAATTCGCCAGTAGGGCAACCTCCTCTGTTGTGGGCTCAGCAGCAGCTTGGGCATGTGTGTGGATTGCGCGTGGGTCAGTGTCATGCTGTTGGTCTAATATGTTCCACGCCAGCTGTTGAGAATTTGAAACAGTCTCTTGTCGGCACTCCGCAAGCAGAGCAGACGTGAGTGACTCTGGGGTCTCAGCTGTGGTAGCCGGCCTCATTGTCGTGTCACGCTGTGTAGGTCTGACATCGTCAGCATGCTTGCAAGTTGACACTTCTGAACTGGTGCTTGGCTCCGCGGATTCCAGTAAGTTCCATGCTAGCTGTTGAGAGCTTGAAACATTCGACATAGCAGCGGCGAGTGCGGCGGAGGCTATGTCATCCGCTGTGGTTGCACCGGACACAGGCGTTCTCTGAGCGGTGTGTGTGTTGGCTGTCGATCTTCGGTTGGGCGACGCAAATCCGAGTTGCTCAGGTGGAGCTGCCCCGGCCCCTGGCTTGGGTACGGTACTAACGGCTGGCTCTTCTCGTACGGTTACGGTGTTCTTACAGTTCGACTTCCGTCCTGGCGCGCAGCTCGTGCACTTACGATTCTCTTTAGCACATTTGCATTTGTAGCAGGTGCCATTGCCGTTGCACCGGCAACATTGGCCCTTGGTTTCCAGATGACGACCCCCTGGTGGTCCTTCCATGCTGTCCGCCATACCATCAAAGCATTGTGCGATAGAGTCGTCCGCAGAGGTACAAAAAACTTTACGACGCAGAGCTCCAAAAACAGAGTACATAAACCAGAGTGTGCAACTCGGGATACCTGGCTGAATTTCTATTTCCCTGTTCTTGTAGTATACCCTGCTACAAGTAGTATAGGGCCCAGTACAGTGGGGGGTCTGTGGGTTTGTGTTTTCACAACTGTGCCCTACTGTACCATGGCTCACTTGTCATCTGTCAGCTAATCCTCGGTAGTATAGTGGTAAGTATCTCCGCCTGTCACGCGGAAGACCCGGGTTCGATTCCCGGCCGGGGAGAGCATTTCTTTTTTTCTTTTCTTTTTTTCTTTCTGGGATGTTCAAAGAGCGGTATGCGGTCTCGTCTTGCGCGATTTGTAGAGATTTGGCGAAATGTTTTCATGTTTTGTTGTAGGGTATTTGTCTGATGTTGGTGATATTTTGCAAAATTAATTGTTTGTAGCCGGGCTTCCGCTCGAGCTCTCTGAGGAACACTTATTTGTTCTGTGCTAACCCAATACAGTCCTTCGTCACGTGCTCTGCTATGGCTGGACAGAGCGCTTCAGAGGCATGTTTGATAAAGCTAATCCGTCTGGCTAATTTCCACCTGCAAAATGGGTGCACAGTCTGCGGACAATGCTGTTTGCTCTTTAGGGATGCATCAGTGCTGTACAGAGAAATGAGGCCGAGCCTGGCAGCAATAGACAATACACTTCCCAGGGACAGAACTTAACCCGGCCCGAACGTGCCTTGTCAGAATACTCGCACTGACAAGTCGGTGAGGTACACATCGCCCATAAATACAAAGGCGCGGTCCCATAGTGTGCTGGACAGTGTGCTCAGGTAAACGTCCTGCCTGCTACCCAGTTCACTGATGTGTTGTTTGACGATGGTGTGGCTCTTGTTCTGCCTGGCGTCGTCTTGCTCTCACAGGTAATAACAAATGCGTGCGCCACTCAAGCTCTTCTCTCCGTGTTGCTGAACACTGCACACAAGGATGTTGATCTTGGCCAGTCGCTCACCGAGTTCAAGGCGAACACGGCCACTTTTGATCCAGCGGTAAGCCATGGGGTCTCTCCTTTCTTGACCGAGTGTGTATGTGTGTGTGGGGGGGGGGGGGGTAGCGTGCATGGGTGCGAGTGGGTGGCGTGGGGGAGGGGGTGGAAGTGAGGGGGAGGTGCATGTATGTGTGTGTGGGGGGGGGGGGGCGTGCATGGTACATGATGTGGAGGGGGGGGGGGGGGGCATTCAGACAGAACTAGCTCGGCCA
>NC_088655.1:9618629-9663629 GCF_964019385.1 Sycon ciliatum | reverse complement strand
CGAAGTTGATGAATCGCAAAAAGAGATCACGTACACCCTCGCGATCGATCGCGAGCACGTGGACCTAGCATCGCGCACACGCTGGCCAGGGAGGCTCTTCGCGCGCTTGAGTCATGACCAAACCAGTAACACACCGACAGTGCAATTCTGGCGCCAGAATTAGAGAAATTCCGCCTTCTCTTCAGAATTGATGGATTCGACGGAATTGGATGAAATCAATTCTAACGACGGAATTTGTCACTTTTTGTGTAATCGAACTGTGCATCAACAATAACTAATTCTAGAATTGACCGAAATGCGTGTAGTCGAAAGCGCCCATAGTATAAGTAATAGTTTCACACATGCCACCCATGGCATGGTGCGCCACCACCATGCCATGGGTGGCAAATACAGCACACTGTGACTAGTCTAGTGGAGTCTACGGGTTATGTACTCTTGATACTGGATGCGTGCGTGCGTGTGTGTCTTCATCAGCCTTGCAAGCTGTTGAATGGTGTAATCCCAGCACAAGTTGCTATGTCTAACATAGCTGTTCGCTATCATCGCTTCCGCGATGGGCATGTCTGAGGTCTGAGGTGTCTACATCATGGTGTGTAGATCTACTGGTCATGACATCGATACAATCCTTGTATCGATGGCGACACTAAGCGTCGTAACTGTAAGTTTTTAGTACACAGTTACTTTCACTCCTATCTCGAATCTCACCACTGACTGTCCATAGCCGGTGACGGCTTGTTTTACGCTCATCATTCCTCTGCAAGTCGTGTAGGCCGCAGGTCAAAGTTTTCGACTGCAGCGGTCTAGGTCTCCGTCGGTCTATTCTGCTCCCCCTGTTAGTTGAGTCGACTTCCACCAGGCCACCACCTAGGCACCATCCGACAGC
The DNA here is from genome assembly GCF_964019385.1 of Sycon ciliatum. Lineage (NCBI taxonomy): Eukaryota > Metazoa > Porifera > Calcarea > Leucosolenida > Sycettidae > Sycon > Sycon ciliatum. The sequence goes on along the minus strand of NC_088655.1, from coordinate 9,662,746 downwards.
CATCCGGGACAGCGTTTTCTCTGCCTGCTTGTCTTGCTAGCAGAAGACCAACTGCTTTCAACCCAAAAGTACTTCACGCTGAGTGCCAGCTCTCGTTGCTCTCGAGTAGATTGCATTCCGACTCCGACGCCTGCACAACCCGCAGCACCCAGAAAGCGTCCAGCCTATAAAAAGTATAACCGCCGGGCTTGGACAGGTTGAACGGCTTGAACGAAAGCCGTGCCCTAAACTCACCAACTAGCCTCTTCCCGCGAATATCGGATAGCGGCAAGCTTCGAGCCATGCCAATGCGAGGATACCTGGAATACTAGTAATGCACGTCTACAAAACTAGCTCAGTAGCTGAGCCACGCTCCTGTCACATGTACAGTCATGACCCGCGCGACTCCATTGCCTGCTCAAAGCACGCGAAGCCCGAGGATGCAGCTACGGATAACCCCATCGGCATCGGCCATGGCGAGCAGCGATATGCGGGCCCGGCCGGAGACGCGTAGTATAGTAGGCTAGCGCATGGTCGACCGGTCCGCGACGTGCAGCTAGCTCACGACACGGCGTAACGACAAGTCGTGCAACTGGAGTATTGCTACAATTCGAGGTGAGGAACTCTGCTCGAATATTGCGCACCTTTTAGTTCATACATGTAATACTTTGCGCACCTTTTAGTTCATACATGTAAGAAACTAAGTTACTTGCAGCTTGCATAATACGGAGGATTAGCAAGACGAAATTCGCGTTCGCGTTCGCTCTCCAAGGAAAGTCGAACTCAGTGACGGAATTCGCGTTATGAGACGGATTAGCAAACAGAATTCGCACATGCATGACGTTGACACGACGTACATTGTGTACAGACAGTACAGCGTGGTAAATTTATGACTGCCCTGACACGAAATACATAATCCTACGCAGTTGCGAGGGCATGACGCTCTGATCAGGCCCGAGGTCTGTGAGTGATCTTGCCCGAGGTCGCGACGCCCAAGGGGCGTAGCCCCGAGGGCGTCGCGACCGCGGGCAAGATCACTCACATGACCGAGGGCCTGATCAGAGCGTCATGCCCGATGCAACTGTGTAGGATTGCGATTCAGACAAGGCCCACATATATGGAGATGTTAAAAGAGAAAAAAAGCCTTGGCAATGGCAAAATGCCGCAATGTCACATTGTGTGCAATGTCCATCACAAACAGATTTGTTTGGTCAGGACTTTCCACTTTTGAGATGAAAGTATTCAAGTACAGTGAAGGCAGTAGTAACGTTAGTAGTACCAGTAATATGATTTACAGATGGAGCGGACTCGCTCCCTTCTATTTACACTGCAACGTTCGAACACATTTTCGTAGTTAAAACAACGTTTCGGCATATAGCCCTCATCAGGTTTGCAATGATGTGCACTCTACAAAGGAGCAGCAAATATACTGTGCTGTGCTGTGTTTGCGCCAAATGTGTCAGCTACAAAGGTGGCGAAAGGGATTGGTGATATATTAATATCCAGATACGATATATTCACAGTAGTGCCCAGCCAGCATTAGTGTTTACTTGCGGCCGCAAGTTGCGGATTTCAACAGCTTCTCGCAGTTTTCTGCTTGCTCTGTCGCCTGCCCTTGCCAGGACTGACACAGCCGAGAACACACTATCCGCAGCAGCTATACTCTCGCCAGAATGTTTGTCGCGCACGTGGTCACCCCATGGCTTATCGAGAGTGCGGCGGCGTGCCTCGCCATTGTGCTCCCGAATTCTTGTTTCCAAGGAGCATTCCGTCTCCCCTACATACGTTTCCCGGCACCATTTGCATTGCAATTCGTAGACTACATTCTTTGTCATACATACTCGTTCGCCTCCAGACTGACAGGTAATGCAAGGCCCTAGTGGACGTCCTCTCCGTCTTTTTTCAGTAATGTTGGGCTCGTTTACGCACTTGGGTGGTAACAGCGCCGAACGGCATAGTTGACGCCTGAGGCTGCCCGAGCTAGTGCTCGTATACGACACGTACCGGCAACTTGTATTTCCGTATTGCTTTGTTCACATGGTGGTGTACTTCATCGGACTTGAACGGTAGTTTAAGGAAGGCAGAGCGGGGATTACCGCGTCGTCTACGCCGAGGTTTCCTGGCAGCTTCCCTTGCTTCCGATATGATACTGTCTGGGTAGTTATTTATGCGCAGTTGTTTGTGTATTTTTTGTTCGCTCTCGGCTTGCATCATGGGGTTAGACGATAGTCGCTGTGCCCTTAGGAATTGAGATTGAGCAACGGCTAACTTGATGTGGTGAGGAACTGCCGATGAATAATCCACCAGTAGGCCACTACTGCATGCCTTCTGGAACAATTTGAATGACAGCTCCCCGGTTTGCCCAACCGCGATCGTTACGTCCATGTAGTCTATGCAGCCACACATCTTGCTCTGCTGCTCCACCTGCGCATACCTGATACGGTGGTGCGCTTACGGGCGGGCTGCCTGGGCCCCAGATGCCTCCCTGATGCGCCACGGGGTGCCGTCGAAGCACCTGTATCACTTTGGTGATCCAAATGCGAATGCAGCCTTGCCGGTCGCCCGCCGGCCTGCCGCCTACGCGACCAGCCTGAGACTGGCCCTGCCGCATTTGGCGCTTCTAAATGCTGCGATCCGGTAGACAGCTCACTGGGCTGCCAAATACGTGACTGGCTTGAGGACAGTTCCACACTGCACGGCAGGGCGCCCAGCTCAGGTCGCACGCCGTAGCGGCGTGAGCTGGGCGCGGTGAGGGTTGGTGATAACTACAGTTTCCTCCTTCCTCCTCCGGAAACTTCCATTATTTCGCGACGGTGCCCCCTAACGAATATACTTATGTATGTATGTATGTATAACTCATACTCACAAGGTGATCGTAGAGGCATTAATCAGCGAGAGAATTGTGAATGATGTCTCTGAATCCAACTCTATCGTGTGCTGCATGAGAGAGAGCATACAAGGGAAGACCCGTCCAACTTTTAATGTTAGAAATCCATGATGTCGCGGGCCTTCCTCTCGGTCGAGATCCAGGAGTTGATCCTTGCAGGAAGGGCTTGGAGAAAACGTCATGTCTCGTAACATGGCCAAACCACATCAACTTAAATTTCTTGACTTCGTTCGCTAGCCGCATCCTTGCTCCGATGATGTCATTGATTTCTTCCAGGATAGATTGGTTGGTACGCCGGTCGTGGTATGTTACTCCTAAGAGTCGGCGGAAGCATTTCATCTCGAAGGATGAAATTCTTCTCATTGATGGGGCAGATAATGTCCAAGATTGGCATCCGTATAAAACAGTCGCTAGCACAATAGACCTAACAAAACGAAATTTAGTAGGCAAAGAAAGTGATGGCGATTTCCAAATGAATTGAAGTTCAATGATCTTTTGCTTCCCTAGTGCTAAGCGCCTTCTTATCTCCACATCGGACTTGCCAATATACTTATAGCGAAAGTTAATTCCAGTGTCTGCTCTAGGATTGTAGGACAGCCAGGTGCACGTGTACCTGGCGCAACCGTTTCAACCGGGTTGGAGCCGGGTACACCTGGCGCTGTCTTACCAGCCGAAACACATGCTTTAACTGGTTGGTTAGTTTATTTTAATTCGGACAATAAACGGGAACTAGGCCCAATGATATAAAGGCGAATGGATAAGCCGCATTTAGAAAAGAGAGGACAGAAATTAGAAAATTACGAAAGAAGAAGAAGTATCTGACACATACAAGCCATGTAGTCAGTCCTTTCAAAGTTCGAAAGTGTAAAGTACCAGCCGGGTCACAGGTGACCCGGTACTATATTTTCAACCGGGTCCAAGCGCCGCCCAACCGGGTGGATTACCCGGCTCACCCGGCGCTGGAGCAGACACTGAATTCCGAACGAAAATTAGTACTTATACAGTATAACGGCATGTCTTAGAGTATAGTCCTATAGAGGTGTTGCACCTCATTCACATAAGTCATAACCATGGGTGTGGCCATATTGGTTCCAACTCCACCCAATCCCTGAATCTATGCAACCATGCTGGTTCCACTGTCCACAGGACATCATCACTTCAAGTCCAGCATACACACATTTAGCCACATGTCTCGGATGGAGAGCCAATGATGACTTTACAGGAAAGAAAAAGGACCAAGGAACTACAAGTTACTGCAAGGCTGTTGGAGTGCGCATCCAAGGCGTGCTAGATCTGATTGCCAGTTAGGTGTAGAATGTCAGTACTGTTGCGGGTCAGTGTGGTGCAATGTTATCATGGCATGAGCTGATTGTCACATCACTGGTGGTGTTAGTGGAGAGTATAGCCACGGTGTAATTTGCAGTTCCTTGGTCCTCTTCCTTTCCTATACAATTAGCCACATGACGTGCATGACAAAGATGTGAGACCACTCTACATGACCAGGGGTGTCAGAAGGTATTTTAGCGTGGCACGGTCAACCATCTGAAGTACAATTTACTCATGGGGGAGTGGTGGCTGAGCCGAATTTTTTTTATATCCCACATCAGACCGTCCGACGCCCCTGATGACTTCTAGTATACAAGGTTTCAAACGTCGTAAGTCACTCCTGCAAGGAGCATTGCATCATGAATGACATCAACTTGAACAGTTCTGTTGCCGGCTGTCCGGACATGCACCCATCGTAACCGGACAGCATTGCATGCGCATGCGGGAGTTGCACACTTTTTGCCAGTATATGGGATGCGTTATGAGCTCCTCATCATGTGCATGCTTCGTGTACACCACCATTAAATAATTTTACAGGACAAGCATGCCGTCCCTACCCTAGGCCCTGCACATAAAGACTACTCGTAGTATATGTAGCCTGGTTTTGTCTTGTTCTTCAGTATCACGACGTTGCTAGTACAGCCAGACTTCGCTTTTAACCGCACACATCCGTTTTCCACAAAAATATCCGGATGGGCGAGGGAACCGGATAATTGAACACCAGTTATGTTGGATGCATCGCGTATGCTGTAAATCTGTAACCAGCTATGTTCTTCCGGATGGTGTGGGATCCGGATAAAAGAGGACTGGATAAGAAAGGACCGGATGAAAGAGGACAGGATAAGAGAGGACCTGATGAGAGAGGTCCGGATAAGTGAGGTCTGATTGTACAAACACACAGGCCAGGTCAAAGCCATATATACGCACATGTCCGTTATGTCACTCATGATTTCCACAGAAACTGGCGAAAGAGTAGTAACATTTCCACTACCTCCCCCCCCTCCCTCCCACACGCACAGAGGGTGCCTTGGGGACGAGGTGCCCGAGGGTGCCTTGGGGCCGAGGTGCCCGTAACCATGGTAACTTCCAAGTCCAGACAAGAGGGATAAGAGTGTATTTCAAACTTTTAATTTAGATTATGTATTATGCGTTTTCAAAGTACAAAGCGGAGTTGTTGTTGGCTTGCAAAAGTGGTCAATTCTGAAATATACACGAGTCATGTTCGGATGATTTGTTTTGTCCAGGCCAGCACTCCAAATTAGCACTTGCGGATCTAGATCCCCTTCAAAACAAGCAAAATGCATGATTGCCAATATCTTGCTTTTTATTATTACAGGTCGTCCCTCGTTAATACATAATCTCTGGGAATTGAGAAATCTTATGTATTAACGGGGTTATGTACTAAACGAAAGTGTACATAACTTGCTTGTGTACCAGAATTCTTCACTTTTTTCAACTTTTCTGAGCGTTTCTGGCTACCATGGCTAGGGAGCGAGATATTCTTGATTCCCTCGGTATAACATAAAAAAAATTTTATAACGGTCACAGTCAGCAAAGATTCTACAGTTTACATGATACATGTCCAGCCGCGCCTGTACAGTCACTCGAAAAAAAACAGAGCTTTGTCGGTTTGTGATGTGCGCTCTGATTTCTGAGCTAATTGCGTTCATAAGTAGGCCAAAAGACCAACAAATTAGGTACTATTGAGGTAGGTGGCATCCGGGTACGGAAAAATGTTATGTACTAACGGGGTTTATGTACTAACGAATTATATACTAACCGACAAAATTTGTATGGAAGTGACCACGTTTCGTCCGGGACTTGATATTTCTTATGTACTAACAGGGTTTATGTACTAACCGGACTCGTATTAACGGGGGACGACCTGTATGTAGAAAGGAAAAGGACATAATTATGGATATGAGTTAAGAGAAACTCTCCATCACTGTAACCAGATACTATTATACAGTCAGAAAGTGCAAAGACTAGGCACACAACTGACAGAGTACTGAGACATTCGACGACCTGACACCTAGCTTCAACACGTCTCTGTAGCGCAAACCGACAGCCTTCCAACTTGGAAGGTTCAAGGTTATGGAAAGACCAAAGAGGGGGAAGGCAAGCGCAACGAAAACGAGCACAAGCTTCAGTGCCAACGGAACAAAGAATGCCGACTGTTACTGGACGAATGTCTCAGTATGAATGTCTCAGTACTCTGTCAGTTTTGTGCCGAGTCTTTGCACTTTCTGACTGTATATAGTATCTGGTTACAGTGATGGAGAGTTACTCTAATTTGTATCCATATGTCCTTTTCCTTTCTACATTTATTATTGGCTCAACATCCGAGTTTTATTATTTTATAATTATAATTATGAGCTGCCCTGTACGTTACACAGCACTATTCACAGTTTTACACCACAAACCACAGCATCAGTCACACCACAGTCGGGGCACAGGCCACCACCACCACCACCACCACCACCAGCAGCAACAGCACCACCACCAGCAGCAACAGCACCACCAACAGCACCACCAGCAGCAACAGCACCACCAGCAGCAGCAGCAACAGCACCACCACCACCAGCAGCAGCACCACCACCACCAGCAGCAGCAGTACCACCACCAGCAGCAGCAGTACCACCAGCAGCAGCAGCAGTACCACCAGCAGCAGCACCACCACCACCAGCAGTAGCACCAGCAGCAGTACCACCAGCACCACCGCCACCAGCAGCAGCAGCACCACCAGTACCAGCAGCAGCAGCACCGCCAACAGCAACAGTACCACCAACACCAGCACCTCCACCAACACCAGCAGCAGCACCAGCAGCAGCACCACCACCACCACCACCAGCAGCAGTACCACCAGCAGCAGCAGCAGCACCACCAGCAGCAGCACCACCACCACCACCAGCAGCACCACCACCACCACCAGCAGCAGCAGCAGCAGCAGCACCACCACCACCACCACCAGCAGCAGCAGCAGCAGCACCAGCAGCAGCAGCAGCACCACCAGCACCACCACCAGCAGCAGCACCACCAGCAGCACCACCACCAGCACCAGCAGCAGCAGCAGCAGCACCACCACCACCACCAACAGCAGCACCACCAGCAGTACCACCACTAGCACCAGCAGCAGCACCACCAGCAGTGCCACCACCACCACCAACAGCAGCACCAGCAGCAGTACCACCACCACCACCAACAGCAGCACCACCAGCAGTACCACCACTAGCACCAGCAGCAGCACCACCAGCAGTGCCACCACCACCACCAACAGCAGCACCACCAGCAGTACCACCACCACCACCAACAGCAGCAGCACCAGCAGTACCACCACTAGCACCAGCAGCAGCAGCACCCAACAGCACACCGGCGGTCACAGTTATCACAGAATTAGAACTGCTTTATTACACGCGTTTACAATGCTTGCTGCTACCGTAGTTTAGAACCAGTAGTCTTAGTCTGCCACCTATTACTTCTTGCTTATGCACATGATGTGTGATCATCAACTAGATGCTCCTAGAACTTCCCCAGCTTGGCACTAGACGGTCTAAACGAGCTAAACCATATAAAGAAATCTGTCCAAGGCACTGAGCCATATAAAGAAATCTGTCTGAGGCACTAACTAAGCCATATATAGAAATCTGTCTAAGGCAGCCTAAATAAATGTACTTGCCGTTACTGCGGCTACTTGAAGTACAATTTAGAGAACGCAGCTGGCATATACATGCACCTAGAAGTACAGTCTGATAACTGTAGGCAAGTGCGTATTAGTGAAGGAAATCTGCCCGGGATGGTGAAACAAAAAGGGATGAATCCACCAGATGATGTCCAGGTGGACAACTGGGGAGGCACTGGGTTCACGTCGAAAATACAGAAGAGAGGAAAATTCAGGGAAAACCCATGCCAGGTGCATGGTGGCAGGCCATAGAATGCACTAAAAATAAAAGGGTCAGTTATCGAGGACAGCTGAGCTCCAATAAATAATACATGCAGAGAAACTATACATAATCTGTTCTGCTAACAGAAGAGAAAGAGGAGAGTGGCAGAAGAAGAAGAAAGGAGAGAAGCTTGCTGCCTACTAGTATGACATCACATACAATGTACCATTTTCACGACTCGCATCATATACTGACCTCGTACACCGACATCATTTTACATTTCACTACTCACATCATCTACAAACCCATGACTCACATTATGACATCATCTACAAACCCATGACTCACATTATGACATAATCTACCGACCTCTTACACCGTTTCATGGTCCACATCATAAAGAGACTACACACACACAAAAACAGACTTACAACATGCCATGAGTGAAATCACTGCAACAGCGGCGGCCCCTACTCCCTAGCTCATACTACTACTGCATCTCCCCGGCATCTTCTACCTACAGCACACGCCAGTGTGGTAGGGAGAAGCTAGAGGAAGTCGGCCATTGCCTCGGCGAGGTTATCAGCCGTCCCAAGGCTGTTAGCATCGTCAGTTCTTGGTGACGCGCTAGCCGGACGGTAGTGCTTGGCGGCTGGTGGCTTGGCATAGTGTCCCAGGAACTCAGAGTCGGCACCTGCACTGCCGCTGGGTGCATCGTCCAGGTTGGATCCGGGGCGAGATGGGTTCGAGTACTGAGCAGGTCCTGCTGCTGCTGCTGCCCTATTGGAGTCCTCTGCAGGGCTGCTGACACCGGACAGCGACACAGTCTTGTAATGCGAGTCGTCAACAGGCGGTGCCGCGTACTCCACTTCGGCAGTGTCGTACGTTGCCATGGCGTCCAAGGCGCTGCTGTTGATGATGACGTCATTCGTGACGCCCGCCTCTGCGGCCGACGCGGCCGAAGAGCCACGCGGGCGCGGGGCCACGGATGGAGGCATCCGCTTTGATTGCACGCTATTAACACGACCCATTGACCTGTTGTCAATGCACATGTACAGACTGGGGTCGTCTTCTTGCTGCTGCTGGGCTGCTGGCACTTCGGGTTGGCTGGCAGCCTGCACTGCCCCGGTCTGGTTGCGGCAGGATGAATCCGCTTCAACCACGTCATACAGGGAGCTGCTCAACAAGCCAGGAGGTTGGTGCAGCTTGACTTGGGAGACATCGTCAGAGCCGATCCCTGAAGCAGAGTCGGCCGTGATCGAGTATTCGTCGACGCTTGATGAAATTGAGCTGTGGGTGGGCAGGCCTGTCAGGTGAACCTGGCTCTCACGTTTGCCATTGCCCCGTTTGAACATTCCTGCAAAGGAAACACGAACACAGTGTGTTAGTGACATGAACTAGTTGCGCTCGGTGAAATCCGACAGAAAGTAGTGCATTTGGTGCCCTGAACTTGCAGGTTCACGGATTGGCATGCTAGCGTCGCCAGCTACATCATGCACGTGACAGGCGCGTGCATATACTGCACCACACAATCGGTCAGTGCTCAAATCGCATTTTCCCATCAATATCACTCACTTTCAACTCTACGGGATTCATTACGGTTGGCTCAAACTGCCTGAATTTTTGAATCCACACGCACGAAAGACGTTCCAAGACTTCCACCGTTCGTATTTTTTTTCAAAAGAGTTCCGGGTTTTCCAGTAACTTTGGCCAAAGTTCGGCTAAAAAAACAGGGGGAGCCGTTGCGTTTCCGTAAAATATTGAACGTTAGAAGGATAGCCAAGGTCGAGAACAAAACAACAAGCCATTATTTGTCAAAATCGAACAAGAAACGGCTCAGCGCATCTATTTTCCGTGCACGCGCGCGCGTACTTTGGCCGACAAGGTGTGGAGAATTTCTGAAGAAGAAGAATAACAAGAGCAGCAGCGCTCGGAACAGCCACACACACTCCCAATACAAACACACCCACTCCCTATACAAACACACCTCCTTAGAAATACTACTGGTGGTCAACATTCAACAATACATTAAACTAGGGCTGAGTCGGGTAGCATTTTCTTCGGGTATCGGGTCCGGGTAGTTTTCCACGGGTAGCACGGGTACCCGATCGGGTAATGTTCCCATGGTAAAACCACAATGCACACCGGCCCCTTCCCTTACACACTGGGTAGACATGCGTGAGTTATTTGTACACGTGCACTGCAGACCATGGTAGACCTCTCTCTCTCTCTCTACTCTTTCTACATGTCATCTGCGACTTCGGGTTTTCGGGTACGATTCGGTACCCGTTTACCCGAGGTCCTCATGAGTAGCACGGGTACCCGACTACCCGTGCACACCACTACATTAAACTGACCTTTACCACTGACGTTGCTACCTTGGCTGTTTCTCCTGACGTAGAGCACGACAGCGAGGACAACCACCAGAATGACAACTCCACCAGCTACAGCTCCAATCACTATCGGGCCGGAGTTAGATTCAGCTGCTGCACATTTAGAAACAGAAATTATTGTGCATGCGTGCACGCGCGCGCACACACACACACGCACGCACACACACACACACACACACACACACACACACACACATGCACACACATGCATGCACACACACACACATGCATGCACACACACACACACACACACACACACACACACACACACACAACCACACACACACAACCACACACACACAACCACACACACACACATGCACGTACACACACACACACGCGCACACACACACGCGCACACACACACACACACACACACACACACACACACACACACATGCACGGACACACACACGAATATTCACTCACATGTTTGTTTTCAAGGCCTACTGTTTTCCCTTGCCAATAGCTCCACTTCTGCGTCCACAACAGACCCTAGACACGTCAGTACGTGGTTGGTACTAGTACTCAGTAAGTCAGTATCGCCGGCAAGTAAATAATGAAATGAAATGGATGGAAAGTGGTTTTGATAAGAACGGCGACACAACCAGTGCGTAGTATTAGTAACCATCGGAGAGAAAATGTTCTCAATTTGTACACATCTCTGTGGCTAGATTAGCACATAGGTGAGCCACAGGGTATATTTGCTGCCAAGGTTCGGTCTCTGCGGTGTTGTGTGGGATGCTGCAGTGTTGTGTGGATCCTCACAGTAAGTTGCTAGGATAGTCCTGTGTTCTGTGGATCCTCACCGTACCAGGGTAGTGCAATGTCTGTGGCAACCGATAATTCATCACTTCATGTCCATGCACAACTCATAATTCAACGCCCAATGTTCATTATGGACAGCTCATATTAGAGAGGTGCTGCAAAACGAGAATGTGTACAAACTTTCGCTCTACGCCATGAAGTGAGAAGCGTTGCACGAACTTTCGCGACTTTGGACGTGACACTTGCAGGAAACGCGAAACGAACTTTCGTCAGAATTTCGTGGGGTTGGGTCAGCAGGTTCACCGCGTGGACTCGTGCAAACTGCGAAAATGTGCAGAACACAAAGTGAGTGCAAAATTCGCACAAACGTTCGTCGCGCCCATCGCGAAACTTCGTGCATATTTTCGTTTTGCAGAACCTCCCTAATTCATCATGACACAATCACTTCTCCGCCTTTTGTAGGCGCAAACAAACCCTTGTTCCTTAGCAAAGATGCAGACATCCTTACCTGGCGCGTTCGGTGTTGTAGTTGGCTGCGTGGTTGGAGCAGTTGTCGGAACTGTTGTTGGGGTCGTGGTGGGGGTCGTGGTTGGGGTCGTAGTTGGGGTTGTGGTGGGAGTAGTTGTCGGAGTGGTTGTTGGAGTCGTGGTCGGAGTCGTGGTCGGAGTGGTGGTGGGCGTTGTAGTGGGTGTGGTAGTGGGCGTGGTGGTCGGAGTCGTTGTGGGAGGTTGCGTTGTGGGCGGCTGCGTTGTGGGTGGAATGGTGCCGTATTTGCATCCTGCGCTATACACATTACCAGAGCAGATAGGACCGCTTCCACTGCCCGATGCACAGTTAAGCAGAGGTGCTGGCAGCACGGTGCAGCTCTGGCTGCAAGTGGCGTTCCGAATTTCTGCATATGCACAAAATACAAACAAACACAGTACATGCATATGTGTGAGAGCACGCACACACGCACATGCACGCACACGTGCACTCACACGCACGCACACACGCACATGCATATGCGTGCGCGCACGCACACACACACACACACACACACACACACACACACACACACACACACACACACACACAGACGATGCATTGGAGGACAGGCGCATCTTTGGAGATAGTCAACGAGACAGCATACCGGTGTTCACTCCCATATCCGAATGTTGTCAAGTGATATGCAGTGTAAATCATTCATAAGAAGTCCTTTTCTAAAATTAATAGCATTGCAGTTGTTCTACTTTCATCCTTGCCAACTCCCTGAAGAGCACTCTGCACTTGAGAGAATGTTTACAGATCCTCACAGGGGCATAGCTGGTCCCCTTTGGGGGGGGGGGGGGGGGGGGGGGGAGTGCATGGCTGCTTATGTGTAAGATGGCTAGTGCATGCTATTCATTGTCATTTTGTGCATGCTGAACCAAGGTCGAAATGTTTATGGGGGAGGGGGGTGCACGTGCCCCTCGTGGCCCATGCGGCCTACACGCCTGGCTCCTCAGTAATGCATGTGTGTCTGTATGTCTGTGTTTGTGTGTGCATGTGTGTGTATTGTCATTTCGTGCATGCTGAACCTAGGTTGAAATTTTTATGGGAGAGACGGGGGGGGGGGGGGGGGTGCACGTGCCCCATGCGGGCTACATGCCTGGCTCCTCAGTAATGCCGCTTACCACGTCTTATGTAAGACACAGCACTGCTGTCGACGGATGCTTTCGCGAGACTCAGCACTCCAGTCAGAACACACAGCTTGGTGTTCAGCAGCAGGGTGTTCTCCGTGACGTCTCTGCATGCATGACACATCAACACATCAACACATAGCATGGACATGCAGATACTGTATTCAAAGGAGAGCAGTAGTACATCCAAGCACACTACACATGAGTACGCATGGACTTACACATGTACCCTCTCCCACACATACAGACATAGACTTAGACATAGACACAGATACGTGCACGTGCACACACACACACACATGCACATACACATACACACACATAAATACATTCACATACGTACACATACACATACACACACACACATGCACACACAAACACAGACATACAGACACACATACTTGTATACACACACACACACACACACACACACACACACACACACACACACACACACACACACATGCGTGAGTGCACGGCCGCATGCAAATACTTACCACACAGGTACGCGCCCCCAGCCCCCAACCCACAGCCTGTATCTTGTGCACTGGTGGCCAGTGAAATCTAAGCTTAGTAACAAAGCAGAGGAACAATCACTGAACTTTCCAATGCTCACAAGGATAGGTGAGGGTAGCACTAGCCCAGAGATGTTGAATTTGAGAGGCTGGATTTCATTGGAAACACGAGCAGCTGTCATTCATATCGCTGTGTGTGTGTGCGCGCGCGCGCGCGTGTGTGTGTGCACGGTGTGTATGTGTGTGCACGGTGTGTATGTGTGTGTGGTGTGTGTGTGTGTGTGTGTGTGTGTGGACCGGAGGGACTGGCGCGAGCGTAGCCGTCGGAAGCCACCAAGCCAGCCCCAACCAAGAGTGTTCGTCTGTGTCTGCGGCCGCGACTTTCGCCGTCCGAATGATTTATCCCGACACAAGAACTACTGCCTCGCCTAATAGCTATCATCGCCTTCGGCGATGGGCTTTCCAATGGTCCAAAAGTGTGTGTGTGTGTGTGTTTGTGTGTGTGTGTGTGTGTTTGTGTGTGTGTGTGTGTGCACGTGTGTGTGTATACATTTGTGTGTATGTATATATAATTAGTTGGTGGTGATATACATGCCTGCGTACTAGTACTTACACTGTATGTAGAGAAGACAGTGAAGTGAACAAGTTCTCCGGAAGTGTTGCCAGTCGATTGTTGGATATGGTTCTAGGGAAGATCAAGTTGGACAACATGCAATGTGAAGTTGTGCACATATATGTACAGTGGTGTAAAAACAAACAATAGGAGGACAGAGAAAGTGTTTTTACTCCAAGTTTCACGCACTAAGCGATCATCATTTCTCTGTCCTCCTATTGTTTGAACCAGCTCTACCTCTCGGTATTGAGCACTCTCTTGGACAGCCTGGAACCTCTCTGTTGTACAGTGGTGTATAAAAGCTACGGCTTTAGTGACTTTGGGGGGGGGGGGGGGGGGGGATTTGCAGGCTTCTTATTATGAGACAGGTGTTTCTCTGCATATGTATGTAAACACTAAACCAGGCTTATGTGCCGTCACGGTGCATCTCGAAAAACCAGGCTTGTATTCCGAACAGGCTTCTGAATGAAACCGGCTTTTATAGAAGCCAATGCGGTACATGTCGTTGAATTCTTTTATTTCAATTCGCTTAATTAAAGCACAGACAGTACTGCCTTCTTGCCAGAGATTGGCTCTCTGATTCCTACCAAAAACGAAAGTAGTATAAAATAGTAGAAGCATGAAAGTGTGAAAGGGAAGAAGATAGCAACTATGAAAGTGGTCCTTTACCAACGATACATGTTCATGTCAGTCAACCTCGTGAATAAAGACTTTGGCGAAAACAACAACTCGCGATTAACGACACTGTTTGTTTTCAGACCAAATAACTGTTTGATTTTCGACTCAATGCGGCGGCAAGAAAGTTGAAGTGACATCCCCGGCTTGATACCCGGGTGTGTGCTAGTCGATAATTATCTATCATGGCAGCCGCATGCACTTGCTCTACTGCAACACATCTGTCACACCGTCAGCATAGCCATACACAAGTAAGAAGGCACAGTTGCCGGTTTGTGATGCAACTTTAATTGAAATTATAAGTACTTGGTCCGCGTCATCAATATGTGTCGCTTAACTTTCAGCTTGGTTCTATGTCGCCAATGCTCACTTAGCAGCCCGTTTCACCCCACCTTTGGTTAGTTAGTTTACCAGTACCTGAAAGGTCTAGCTAGATTTCGAGTGGACATCAAGAGCGACGGGTGGGTGGTTCTGATTGATACCATGCCGCATCAAAATAGAACGTCTTGTTACACTGTACCGGCAAGATCAGCGCAATGCATAAGAAAATAATCGGCTACTCGGAATCAGTTCCATTTTCGTAAACTGACCGAGATCGCTTACCTCGGGGATCGCTCGTCAAGCTGAGATCGCAGTTCCCTCACCTCCAGCTCAACGCTCGGAACATCCAGCTGATCGTAGAGACTTTGCGTATGCAAAAAAGGGAAATGCGTACACTACAAATTGTAATGATCAACACATGCTTTTAGCTGTAGTTCGCATGCGCTGATCCCAAACCGCAGGAATCTCCAAGTTTCAACCACCTCTGAAGCTTGGAGAGCTTGGACAGCTTTGGAGAGCCTCCTGAAATTTGGAGAGGATTTAAGAACAGCTCTCGAACTTTTCCGAGAGTCTCCAACGTTTCCGAGAGGATTTAAGAACGCATCCTAAAGTTAACGATCTGCGAATTTGTGTGGGTTAACAAGGTGAAATGCTAACGAATTCTGTCTCAAAACCGGCAAATGACTGTACATGTACATATCGTTTGGCACGTAACGACTTCAAATGTTAACAATTCTTTGAAATTCGTTAACTCGTTAGAATTAAATGTTCGTTAACAATACTAGCCTTACAGTAGTCGACTGCCCACGCGAAGTGCTATAGAGAAGCCGACCGTCATGGTCGACTTCCCTCTAGAAAATATCCAGGCAGCGGAGAGAAAGGGAGATGAGCTTGCGAAAGCGAGAGACTTGATCCCGAGCAAAAATATTTGTCACCAGCGCGGAGAGCAGCGAACAGGAGGACCAAAAAAAGTATGAACCCTTCCTTGGACAATAAATTCCTCATGGCTAGTTGTCATTCTATGCCTTGCCTTCCATCGTACCAAGTTTTATCACCCCAAGTGCACTCGTTGTTGTCCAAAGTCCAAGTTCAAATTGTCGAAAGATAAGCGACAATATTGATGACGCGGACCAAGTACAAAAAACAGTCAATCAATTTGATGGGGCTAGCTAGCTTCTACATTGTTGAGTCTTTTAAAACAACTTAAAGTCCATCCCTTGGCCTTACAGATGTTGTAAAGCTGTGGTATCTTGAAAGATTGCGGATGGTAACGTTGTAAGGAGGTTTTGCTGCATCTCCCTGAGTTCAAATAACACACATACAGATACGAACAGATGAATTTTTCTCCTATGACACAAACATATGGACTTGGATGGAGAGCCAAGGATAAGTTTATAGGGAAGAAACATGTTATCATATAATTTAGAACCTTCCAAGTTGGAGGGCTGTTGGAGTGAACATCTGAGATGTGCTAGAGCTGATAGCCAGTTAGTTGCAGAACATCAGCGCCGTCGGTCGGTGTCGTGCAATGTTATTGCATGAGCTGATTGTTTAGTATCTGGTGGTGCAAGTGGACAGTATAGCGTAATTTGTAGTTCCTTGGTCCTTTTTCTTTCCTATAAACACGAACATATCATTTTTGTTACACCATTAATTCTTCAAGATATAGCATTATTCCACTGTCATGATATACAAAGAGCTCATGCACATGTGTGTGTGTGTGTGTGTGTGTGTGTGTGTGTGTGTGTGTGTGTGTCCGTGTGCGTGTGTGTGTGTGTGCATGTGCGCGTGTGTATGTATGTGCATAGTGACTTACAGCATGATCAGTGATGACAAGTTACTGAACACACCACTGGGCAGGCTCATGATCTGGTTCAGTGACATGTTCCTGGAGACAACACACACCAACCGGGAAAGAAAGCGTTTCAAAACACACTGCACAAGATTCTCATGTCCATGATCACGAATGAAAATCTTCTGATCACTGGCAGAAGGCATCTGCATTTACATGGATGTGTGGCACAGTTGCCAAGTCAATTTCCCATCATTGTATTTGTCGTCAATTTAATTGGACGAACTGTTGCTCTCCTCGCCACTCCACACCACAACAAAAGACTCGTGCAAACTGGGAGAGAGCGTTTTCTCTAACTTGCTTTCAGTAAGGTGACTGGAGAACCGCGCTCCAACAAAACGGACAAGAGAATGCGCGACCACATGTACAACATATTTAGTAGCCAGAATCGGCATCAGCTTTCCCCCATTCTCTTCGCGGCACACATTTATGCACAGCTGACACACCGTGCAGTAAAACAACCACCTCGATCGCTCTACTCTGCTGTTGTTTCTGCTCCTTTGTCTCGAAAATGTTTAGGTCCCACAGTGTCTGTGCAGAACAGTCCCTGCATGGAAAACACGGTCGCTTAACCCAGAGGTCGCTTACACCAGGTTTTACTGTACAACAGAAAGAGAGTGCTGGTGTCATGCTCCCACCACACTTACAGCTGTTTCAGTGCAAGGGTGCGTTGAAACAAACCCGCTGGAATGGTGCTAAGGCCGTTCTCCTGCAGGTCCCTGTAAGCAGAGCAGAAGAAAGGAGCAGGAAGACCAAACTGATGAGAAAAAAAGAGGACCAAGGAACTACAGGTTACGCTATAATGTCCACTAACACCACCAGTTACTTGACAATCAGCTCATGCGATAACATTGCACGACACTGACCAACGGTACTGATGGTGTTAGTTAGTAGACACTTCAGTCTAGATGGCCATCGTCAGCAACGATTTCCTATGAAAAAAAAACAGCAATATTCACAGGCAAAACAATTTGGAGAAACGTTGTTGCCATCACCCTTCGCTACGCATTGCGTTTAATTTTAAAGATTTCATGTGTGGCGTAAGGGGTTAGATCAACTACTCCACCCAGTCCCTATTTGGTTCTTGACAAAATATAGCTCACTCCACTGGTGGCTTTCCTTGTTACTTACAGAATCTGTACTCTTTGTAAGCCATCGAATGCGCCCGCTGAAATTTTGGATATCTGGTTGAACGACAGATTCCTAAAGGACAAACAGAGAACATACAGATGAAGAGTTTAGACAAAGCATGCGTAACACAACCGGACGCACACATGCATACATGCATACACACACACGCACACACATGCACACACATGCACACACACGCGCGTGCACACACACACACACACACACATACACACACACACACACACACACACACACACACACACACACCACACCACATGCATATACTCACAGTCGTTCCAGAAACGTTAACTTGTCAAGCACGACGTCGGAAATTTCCATCAGCTGATTGACACTGATGTCCCTAGAAAGAGTGAAGAATGACACAAAGTACATACAGGACATTAAATTGAGGCTTAAATTGATTTTGAACTCACATTTAACTTTATTATCAACACAGTTCCCATAGATCGATGTGGATCTATGTGGTGTGGCTACGAAAGACTCGAAGGATGCAAGTGTCAAACCTGTTGATCGGTTTCTCCTAGCACTACTGTATACGTACAAATTTTCGTTTGGAATTAACTTTCGCTATACTGTTCGTTAGGGGGTACGAAATAACTAAAGTTTGTACCAAACGAAAGTTTTTTTCCGAACATTCGGCTTGACAGACCTTGACCAAAAACGAAATTTAGTACGTAACAGGCCTACTGGTGGAGTGATCTAACGAAAGATTTCGTAAACGAAAAGTTGTACTTCTACCGTACATGTGCCTCACAGCCTGTTGAAGTCACCCAGTCAGCTGGATGCCTACTGTGCAACTGAACGTCAACGCTACTATCCCGCGCTGTTGGGTTCGGACAGATAAGACAACAGTGCTCCTAGTTTCAGTTCTTGTTCAAAACAAACTCCACTCAAATCTCTGAGTCTAAAAAGGAAAAACCTAAACAGCATACGAAAACAGTGCGCATCAGGAAGCACGCGAAACTAAGCGATCACATGAAAGATCAGCTGACAGTGCCAAACAAACATGCATAAAACACAGAATACAACAGAGATCCATGCCGCATACTCTACACAGCACAACCATGGCGTCACATTGTATGGGTATGCGAGGATCACACTCCGGTGATGACAACGTAACCCCATTCTGCATTCTCCCTGTACAATGCTTGTATCTGCAGCCATGGCCAAATACACCCGGCCCACGGGTCAGAGTTGCGCCGCATTTCCATTTCCATGACATCCTGCACCATCCAATAAATCCATCCGAGGGGAGCAGGGGCTGTGTAATAGGTGTATGTATGCTACGACCTGAATACTCACTATTCGTATTTCCCGCTCGTTCCAATTGGCAATGAGCCACTCACATAGAAGAGCGCATGCTCCAGGTTCTGTTCTGTTCTAGTCTAGTCTTGAGTGGTCGTTGTCCTGTTCTCCTTCTGTTTACACTCTTATCGAATACTTCTAATTATCCAATCATAATACCCTTGTGTTCCGGTGTGAGGGGGCATCATTAGCCGGGAGCAGCTAACACTGGTGGCAGCGGAAAACGTCCACCACTACATCGCTGGCGGAGTATGTACGTCTTCGGAGATCGCCGACTATGAAGAACCACGAAGGCCCACGCAAGTGAAACCATATCCTCATCCACTCTCTTCGTCGATATTTTCCTTTCTGCATTGTGTTTCTTTCTGCTCGTCGTTTTCTTGTTGCATGCATTGTTTACAGACTCAGTCCATAGGTCAAGCATTGGCGCCAACCTGTCTGGCCAAACATTTTCGGAACATTTTCTGTGTCCGTGTTTTGTGCATACTGGCTGCTGTCTAGTGTCTTGTTAGGATATCTGCTAGCTGGGTAGTAGAGTCTAGCTACACTGTGTCCGTAGAGTAGTTGCCTATTTGGAATTGTCTCTGCCAAATTTAGTTGTTTGCCGCTACGCACGATAGGTTACGTAATAGATTTAGAATTAGATCGATAGTTGATCGAGGCGTCGATCGAGTCCACGGGAAATTTTTGAAGATAATTTTTTTTTCGAAAATTCAAAAATACAAAAACAATTTTTTTTCACAATGGGCCGTTCAGCGAAATCCAAGAGACAAGAAAAGCTAGAGCGTAGCTTCGCTGAAGCTGGCTGTGACATGAACATTGCTGAAGAGCGCGAGAGTTCGCCGGTACAAGGGTTGTCCCATCGTTTTCGTTTGCCGGACACAGACACACCACATGCACGTCCACTGCCGAAGCCGGTCTTGCTTCCTGAGACATTCGGAAATCAGCCAGGCCAAGATTTCACCACGTACATGAGGCATTTCGTCCACACATGCGAGCTGAGTGGGTACGACGACGAACAAAAGCTACGGCTACTACCTGCTCGCCTTGTTGGTACAGCTCATGAGATGTTCACCGAAATTCTAACTCACACGCCTGACATGAACTTTTCCGACACAGTCGAGGCTCTGCATGTCCGTCTTGAGCCGCCCCAGCAAGCATTGATGCACGAGGCCAGTCTTCGCCAGCGAGTGAAGCTGGCGAGTGAAACTCAGCACGGGTATGCCACGGAACTTCGTCGGCTCGCTCGTCGAGCCTACCCAGGACAACAAGGTGCACTGCTTGATTCAATGCTTTTGCAACTTTTTATTGATGGCCAGGCATCGAAGGATTTGCGCTTGGCGTTGGCGTCACCTCGGCCCACTGATTTGGATGCGGCGGTCCAAAAGGCCATCGAGGTCGGGAGCAGCTAACAGCTGCATGAGCCTTTGCGCTGCTTTTGGCCACTGCTGTGTAACGACTTTTTAAGGAGTGCATAATCTCTACTGAATACGTCTGGTGGCACGTGCACATGTGCAGAGGCAAGTATTAGTTACTCAGCTGCTGGCAGTGGCTGAGGACTGTTGTGTCCTGGCTCATCAGGCAAGCAATCAATCTCATTATGAAATAACATCACTCACAGAGGGACAGCCGGCCAGCACAGGCATACGTAGGGAAGTACCTCGAAACAGAGGGCATGTGTAATGAGTACGTACCAATGCACGCAGAGCACATAACTATTATACAACAGAGTGCATGGACTGTTCGGAGAGTCCTCCTAGGATGTTCCCATCACTAATACACTCAACACTCATACCTTGTTTATCCGGGTGGTACGGGATCAGGCACTACCCGTAACTTTGAAATGTTCAAAACTCCGAATCACGTACATTTTGATGGGGAAAGGTCATAGATATTTTAATGGCATATGACATCACTATTTCCAAAAAAGTGCCCAAAGAGTGGCAATATGTTTCTACTGAAACGCGTCTGAAGGGTGCCCTGCAGACAGAAGTGCCCATAACGTTGGGGTCCAGACAACCGAGGTAAGAGTGTAGTTCGTTTGACATAACAGTAGAATGAGCACTTACAACGTTTTCAGATACTTGTTGCCTTGGAAGAGCGCATTTGGCAGACTTGTCAAAAAGTTGTCCTGAAGCGTCCTGAGTGGAGAGGAACAACAAAAGGATACGCAGACATGGGAATAAAAGGATAGCCTCGACCTTCAACAATGCAGGGCTTTCTGGCAACACTGCACGACAACTGTTGTGTCCCGCTCAAGGCAGACCAACTCTTATAAAGATGAGAATGAATAGATCAGTGAAACACAATGGCTTTAAAGGGAAGCTGGCTGCAAAGGCGGCTTGAAAGGTGACATGTGAATGTGCTAACGTTATGCGCAAGGCACGAGAGGTCCAGCAGTGCAGCATGCAACAGTGCATGGAAGCAGGTGCGAACAATAGCAGCCTAAGTGCCAAGACCCATGCAGGGAAAGGTGCTATAATATCACCACAGCAACTAGCTGTGAAACGATCGCAGTTTCTCAACTATTGGCTCGCATGCCCTTGTGATACATTGGTGACCCGGTACCATTGCCAGTTGCTGCTGATTCTTTAGAGCCTGTCAAGGAACCATCCCGGTTGCATCTACTGTCATGGGCATTGAAATACGACGGGATGACCGGGGCCGGCGCCTTACGGCTTTAGCGCGTCCATGCACGCACACACTGTTAAAATGGACCAGCAGTGTTTGCGGCTGCAAGGCCAGCGCCCGTATCGGCTTGGCTTCTCAACGGATTTCAATGTCCGCTACAGCAGGTCCTTCGACCTTTTCAACCTTCATAAGACTGTCGGGTACACATGCTAAGCTCATTGGATATCCTGGTCAACAATGCTGTTAACCCTTTGAGACCCCACTGAAAGTACGACAATTTACGCACCTTCAAAATTAATAACATGCACTTTCGCTCGTATCTCTATGAAACATTCACCGATTTTTACAAACTAACCACCGTTGGAAAGGCATTTCCAAGACGAAGAGACTAGTACCACACTCAAGCCAAATACCTGCACAGCCTCTGCTCTGCGTGGCCTATAATGCCGCCCAAAACAGCAGCCATGCGCGAACAGCTTCAGCAAAGTTCAAACAGCCGCCACTCCATTCTCCTTCATCGCATCGACTTCAAACAAACTACAGCAGAAAGCTCGTTTCAAGCGCAAAATTTTGGTGTGCAGCATGCTTGAATATGACATACCATTCCGAAATCTCCTGCCAAGTGCAGCGTGAAAATTTGAATTTTTCGATCTGAGTGCATTTTTCAGTTTGTCTCCGACTTCGAGTCTCACGACGGCGGCATTGTAACTCCTAGAGACTTCGGATAACTTCGACGTGATAGCCAAGGGTCTTCGCGAAACGTAGATCCTTTGTTTATGAAAATCGGTGAAGGAACACCAGATATATAATTATTTTAGTGTCACTGTATACCAAACGATCGAATTCGATCGTTGGGGTCTCAAAGGGTTAATAATAATACAATGATAGCTATGAAAAGTATGAATGCCGCAGACATCACCACGCAACATGACAATTTGTTCAAGGTTTGGTTTTGTGTGTTTCCAAAATCGATTTTCACGCTCCGATCATCAGTGGAAATACGGAACTAAAGAGATCAAGGGAAAAACAAAGGTTAAAAATCCAAAGAAGTGTGACACATGACGGGTAACTTGTGGTAAGTATTACAAAAAGTGAGAACTAAAATAAAGAGATGTCTGCGGCATTCATACTTTTCATAGCCATTATTAAACTTTATCTCCACGTAGATTATTTGAATAATACAATGTAGGTATCTTTTTCTGCCGTAAATATACTAGTTCAGAAAGTGGATGGGGTCGGTGACTGGCCCGAAACGTCAATAATTTTTTCGACATCACTAATGAAAGAATTTTCATCCAGTGCATCCGTATGTATACTAAAATGTGTATAACAATGATAGTTACCGCCAAACACATACAAATGTCTTGTTTGGCAAAATTGAATCCGTTAGATCCAGTCAACCCTGCTCGCGGGGCAGGGTTACTCGGATCCAAATCCGATGAATCTGGATTGGGATTCGACCAATCGATCACTGCAGACCAAGTGGATCCTATGGATCGGGATCTGGATTCAACCTAACAGTCACACCCCGATATACCAGTGCGGCGGCTTATACCCTGGGGAAATACGGCATACACAGGAATGCATTCACTTGGCAATCAAACAGAACGCAAAGCTTACAGGTTTGTGAGGTCGATGAGGCTTTGGAAGACATCAGCATTCAGTGACTGTAGCTTGTTGGATTCCAAGGACCTATTTCAGCAAACAACAAGGACAGCATGTACATGATAGGAAGCCTGTCAGGAATTGCAACACCATTCATGATCTCCTTACACAGTATTGCAGCGCCAATGTGAGCCACGTCTCGTCTGATATGCGTTTTAAAGCCATTCAATATTTCCATCTGGTTTCATGCTGTGGCCTATATGGGCTTGTGTATGCACTCTGTACCTGGTTTAGAGCTGTTGCATAACTAACACATGACCTGACAGGGCATCCAGGTTGGTTCCAACTCAACTCAACACTGGCATCTGTTGGTCACATGATGTCGGCCATGTTGGTTCCACTGTCCACGTGTCATGAACAGATTTAGTCCGATGAAAAAGACGTGATTGATTAGTATGGTGGTAAAGACACACCTGGCAGTATGGTGGTAAAGACACACCTGCCCACACACGCTCTCTAGGCTGCAAAGTTCTGGCACAGGCCTCTCCTTCTCACCACCACCACCATCAGTTCGCGCCTGGCGCCTAGTCGATGCATGGTTGGCGGTATCCGACATAGCAGACTGGTACATCAGGTAGGGCATGGCCCATAGAAGATGACACAGCAACGACATAGCTCGATGGCGACGTACGTTTCGTCCCCGCTGGACTCATCAGGCAATCTTGAAGTTAAACACCACTGCAGCTGTACTTATGGTTGATTAGTATGGTGGTAAAAACACACCTGGCAATATGGCGGGAAATACACGCCTGCCCACACCGCTCTCTAGGCGGCAAAGTTCTGGCACAGAGCTCTCCTTCTCACCACCACCACCACCACCATCAGTTCGCGCCTGGTGCCTAGCCGATGCATGGTTGGCGGTCTCCGACATAGCAGGCTGGTACATCAGGTAGCACATGGCACATAGAAGATGACACAGCTGCTGTGGTGTCTTCAACTTCATTCTCCTGAGTCAAGCTCCGTATGAAGACATCCAAGAAGAAGTTTGCCTGATGAGTCCATCTGGGACGAAACGTACGTTGCTGTGTCATCTTCTATGTGCTATGCACTACCTGATGTACCAGCCTGCTATGTCGGATACCGCCAACCATGCATCGACATGTCACTAGGCGCCAGGCGCGAACTGATGGTGGTGGTGGTGAGAAGGAGAGCTCTGTGCCAGAACTTTGCAGCCTAGAGAGCGTGAGTGGACAGGCGTGTATTTACCTCTTCTAGGTGCCATGCGCTACCTGATGGCGGTGTTGGTGAGAAGGAGAGCTCTGTGCCAGAACTTCGCAGCCTAGAGAGCGTGTGTGGGCAGGTGCAGCTGTTGTACCTGGCCTTCTCTTCCTGCTCCCAGTCCCGTGCCATCTCCACACTTATACAAAGGGACGATGATAACTACATTTAGAAGACTGTTTATTGACACGACGATGAAACACAACTAGACATGACGAACTCAAGACGAAGACATGATGAACTCACAAGACGAAGACATGATGAACTCAAGACGAAGACATGGTGAACTCAAGACGAAGACAGCTTTTCATACCACAGCAACACGCGCATGCACCAACATGACGTACACACGACGTACACAAAATAACGTACTACAACATAACTCCCTCCCAAGAGTAGAATCGTCCTCGATTCTAATAATAAAACAGAGTAAAAAAGAGGAAAAGATCACACAAATCACTCAATCATACCACACCAGTCACACCCATAAATAAAACACCTCTGCCTGCACTGCAGATTATTAAAAACTCTGTCCGCCCACCCAGAACACCAGCCACGATCGCTGTCACACGTGTAGGAACTGATAACCTCAAAAACTCTAAACTGTTTCACTCAACACACCACCTCACGATCACGCAAAAATTCTAAAATGTGAGAGCACAAATCATAGGAATAACAAAAAGAACAAAATCCACTGGCTCTGTGGGGGCCTCTAGTTATCCTCATAGAAGAGCAAATCAAAAAACGAACAGAACACACGCGCTGTGCGGGCGCCTCTTTACCCTCGAGGAGAGCAAATAATAAAGAACAAAATGTCGGGAGAACAGAAAATACACAACTCACATTCTCATCACGTTCACAACAACACACGTACCCTCTCACCAACGAAACTCCTCACGCCGTCTGCCATGTCGTCCGCCATCTCAAAGCGCTGCTCAGCGTCCACATCCTCACACTGCAGCCTCTTGTCTTCACCTTCCATCCTTCTTTTTTTTCTGTTTCAGTTTTTCTTCTGGGCACAGTTTTACGTCGTGTCCGGGACCACCAGTGACGACGACTGCCAAGAGACGGGAGAGACGAATGATGAAGGACGAGGACGACGGACGAACTTCTTCAAGACGGACAAAACTGTGACGATAGGACGACTGGAGATGACATCGGAAACTGGGAGCGAAGGCCACGCAGGACGAATCCAGAAGTTGAGATTTACAAATTTCCATTACCGCTGCCACCAATGTTGTACCTGGCCTTCTCTTCCTGCTCCCAGTCCCGTGCCATCTCCACACTTATACAAAGGGACGACGATAACTACATTTAGAAGACTGTTTATTGACACGACGACGAAACACAACTAGACATGACGAACTCAAGACGAAGACATGATGAACTCACAAGACGAAGACATGATGAACTCAAGACGAAGACATGGTGAACTCAAGACGAAGACAGCTTTTCATACCACAGCAACACGCGCATGCACCAACATGACGTACACACGACGTACACAAAATAACGTACTACAACACAGCCATATTTCCAGGTGTCTTTAACACCATACTAATCAACCATAAGTACAGCAGCAGTGGTGTCTTCAACTTCATTCTCCCGACAAAGATGTGAAACTAGTCTAATCCCACAATGACACCCCGTGCTATGTGCATGCATGTGTGTATTGTTGTTCAGCTGATTCAGTGCACTATGCGTGCTCACACGTGTTTCTTTTCTCATGGCTCCCAGTTGTTGTTGCATGTCCACTTGTGTCCATCTGTTTGTCTGTCTGTCTGTCTGTCTGTCTGTCTGTCTGTCTGTCTGTCTGTCTGTCTGTCTGTCTGTCTGTCTGGCTGCCTGTCTGTCTGTCTGTCTGTCTGTCTCACGCTCTCTCTTTCTCTGTGTTTCTCTGTGTTTCTCTGTATTTCTCTGTGTTTCTCTGTCTCTGTCTCTGTCTCACTCTCTTTCTCTGTCTCTCTATGTCTCTGTCTTTGTCTCCGTCTCTGGTTCTCCTTCCATGTGTTTCATTGTCACGTGGATATACATAGCACAGTGTCTCAGTGCACTTCCTGCATTGGTCGATATTCAGTGCTGGTGGAAATATACACACAATACCTTATTCTAGACACGACTTACAGAATTCTCAGGAGTGAATTGTTTTGGAAAGCACCAGCGGGAAGATGGGTCACGTTGAGGTTGTGCATGTCTCTGGATACCAGCAATACAGGGGAAAACATATCAGTGTTTCGTCACATGACTGTACCCTTGCCGGCAGCCCATCAGCAGCTCTACTGGATAGCATGCAGTTTTCACGGTATTGCTGCATCCCTGTAAGGTTGGCTGCTTGCCCTGGATTTTACATAACACCACCAGCAGCACCAGCACCAGAACCACCCCACCAGCACCACCCCACCAGCTCCACCCACCCTGCCCCACCCCACCAGCACCACCCCACCAGCACCACCCCACCAGCACCACAACACCAGCACCACCCCACCAGCGCCACCCCACCAGCACCACCCCACCAGCACCACCCCACCAGCACCCCAATTCAATGCAAAGACCCCAAAGTGATGCAGCGCATAATTCAGGCAGGCGGTGAAATAAGACTGGCCGAAAATCCAGAAGATACGATACAAGCACATGCAGGTAAATGGACAAACACAATCTGCGGACAGAAGATACACACATGTATGTTCTACTTACAGAACTGTAAGCAACTTGAGAGAGTTGAACACTCCTTGCGGTATGGTGTGGATTGAATTGGATGAAATATTCCTGTAGCAGAGACCATGATAGGAAGAAAGTGAATGAGTTGGCAGGTGCACCGTGCTACCGGTTTTGGACAGATGTGATTGTTCTCCACCTGTTCGTGGACTATTCACAATATGCAAGGGTCTTTCTCCCTCAAAATCACGCACACGGGGAAATGCTATGGAGTGCTAACAGAATAGCATATGCGTGCTTTGAGGCGGGTGGGGCAGGAGAAGGCTTGACTCGTCATTTGTATCTAAACTTGTCGTTGAAGACACCCAGGGCCATCAACGACTATTGCACAGACTTACAATATGTCAAGATTGGCGAGAGGAAGTGCTGGGAGACTTGTCAACGCATTGTGGCTCAGGTCTCTGTAGTTCATAGAAGGGAATACATGACGATAGAAGAAGATCAAATCAGTTTCAATAGAGGTGGGAAAGGAACGAACACGGTCCTTCGCAGTCACAGAACAACAGCGGGTCTGCTTTGAATGGGCAGTGGCAGTCATCAGATATTCATCACGACGAGACAATAGGAAAGAGGAGATAATTATGTAGCTTTCCAAAGACACCAGGATGACGAAGTTCCACAACTGGTGAGTGAGTGAAGTTGGATAATTTTCGAATGCGTACTGGGACGCACTGCGACTGTTGCGCGCCACTGCACGTACCGTACGCTGCAGGAATCCAGGCGTTTTATGGCAGTCCTCAAAGGGTTAATAAATGGCGCAGAATGCACGACTACGTCCAGTACGTTGCTTAATATTATGTGCAATTTTAATAATAGTCACAATGGCCGCGCATGCTCCGGTCGAAACGCTGCCAACTATGTCCAAAGTGAATTTTCACAGTGGTAAGAAAGGGAATCCTACACATAAATCGTGGTGAGGATTAAAGGTCGTTCTCAGCTTGCCCTGGCAGTGGAGCGCAAAATTCCATCCTCTACTGCAGGTATGCACCAGGTTTTAGGTTTTAATGTTAGAACCCAGGCCATGCAGCATTCTGTGTAGGATGTTCCTACTGGTAGCCTGTCCTACCAGTAGGACAAGGGTCTATGCAAGCTATCAATCCTAAAGTAGAGCTGTGTGTCACCCGGGAGAACACCATTCGACCAAGCGAAGGATGCACAGAGAATTGAAACGAAAGGAAATGAAGACAGGAAAGTGGGAGATTGAACTACTTTCCAACGTACAGAATGCTGAGTTCGGTCATATTTCCCAAGTTCAGATTCCCGCTATCAGATGATAAGGCATTGCCGGACAAGTTCCTGCAGTGAGGAGAGACCAATCGATACAAGCACACACTTAGTTAGGCACCCGCCGCACCACATTTTCTGCTACATGCAGATGGCATTCAATACATGTCAGACAGTCTGCGTTTTCCCATGAATGTTTGCACCGTGAGCCTTGTAACGTTAGCAGCATACGCATCAAAACCCACAAAGGGCGTACATGCCTTATCACTTTGGGAACTTTCCAAGGCCAACAAAATCCCAAACCTTCATGACATCAAACACTTTGTTTTCGGCGAATTCAAGGCATACAAGCAGAATTGGGAGGCACAGAGAAACCCAAAATGCAGTGAGAAAGTTCTCCAGTACTTAAAAAGACCTTGATGGAAATCAAGAGACTTTGAGTCTACGTTATCGAAATGCACTGCAGAGACTCTTGGCGTTAAAAAAAAACATTCTGTACATGTACTGTAAAGCAAGATGAATAATGAATGGGTTGTAGGTAGAAATGAAATTTATGAAAAAATCGTGTGTACAAAAAATATTGATAAAGTTGGTTGCTCCAACATGGGACACACGCTTCCTGCTGAACTTGACACTTGACTGTCTAAGTTTGTAAACAAAATTCTTGATATACAGTATTCGAAAGGCAGGATGATGATGCTCATTCACCGAACCAAGCTCATACGTAGAGATTAGTAGCACTTACAAGCTATGCATCTTGGGCAGAGTATTGAAGGCCATTAGGGAAACATTGTCCAGGGCATTATCCTGTAGGGTTCTGCGGCAGTCAATAATGAGAAAGGAGAAGCGTATGGCTTAGTTAGATCTTTTATATAAATACGATACTGAGTTGCGCTGATAGTTAAACATGCAGTCTCTGTTAGTTTCTTGCCTCGACGCAACATCGTCAGTTGTTGTTCATATTTCTTCCATTTGGGATGA
Source organism: Sycon ciliatum (assembly GCF_964019385.1). Lineage (NCBI taxonomy): Eukaryota > Metazoa > Porifera > Calcarea > Leucosolenida > Sycettidae > Sycon > Sycon ciliatum. The sequence goes on along the minus strand of NC_088655.1, from coordinate 9,632,984 downwards.
TCTTCCTTGACCATGTGTAAGAAGTGGAATATGATATCTCCTGATGAATGCTTGTGACACAGTCACTCAGCTAACTCACATGAGGGAATATTAGCTAGCAGATGCCCTCCGTCTCGTGGGGTATTTACCCATAAAGACAATTTAGTGAAACTCAGCTCATACTAACACGTACAGACTACTACACGTTTCTAAGTGTATTTTTCCTCATGTTACTTTCAATCATGCACACACACACACACACACACACACACGCACGCACGCACACACGCACGCACGCACGCACGCACGCACGCACACCCACACACACCCACATACACATACACACACACACACACATACACACATGCACAAGCACACAAGCTCAGACACACAGCTTGGAAAAGCTCTGTGACACGAGGACCAGGCTCTTGGAAGCAGAGTGTGAGACTAGGATGGGTCCGGATCCGTACCCATGGGCTCAGGGTCTTCGCTGTTTCGGCTGCAGGCAGCTGGGCCATTTCCAGCCCGAGTGCTGGACAAATTCGTCCTGTGACCATCTGCAGCGCAACCTGTCACGTTACCTCCCACAGCCAAATTCGTCACAGGTGCACAAGGCGCGCAGGGAGATCGTGCCACCGAACAAAGATAAACCCTGGCGACAACAAGTCTCGTTCAAGACGACAGGTGTAAACAGGCTCTACTGAATAGGCCGTCTACTCGTACATGGAGATTCACGAATGAACATTGTTGAAAAACATGTTTCTGAATCTATTGAATTTCACTGCTCCTTGCAGTTCTATATCACTTACAGCTCAAGAAGTTTGCTCTGATGCTGAAAGTGAAGTGTGCTCAGTGTTGCTAAATCGTTGCCATGTAGAGTTCTGCAGCAAGAGGAAGAGCGAATACCAATGTTATATATATGCTTTAATGATAGCTTGCATAGACCTGGATCCTACCGGTTGGGCCTACCTGTAAAACCATCATACACAGACATGCTACACAGCCTCTCTACTTGACCCTCTAAACTGTTGCTATGGGGCTAATGAAGCAGTCCACACATTTTAGATGGGATCGTACAAGGCATATTGCGAAATTCCATGGCAACAGCCCATGGTAACCATGGGCATGGAGTATAGAATTTTTAATTCCACTGCCATGGCAGGCTAAGAAAGACATTAGGCCCTCACCATGATCAATGTGCCATGGTCAAAAAATAACTTTGGACAGAGTTTCTACACAGGAGCAAGTGCGGCCATTTTGATAAAATTGCACATACCATACTCGCACGATTAGTGCTCCTGGGGCACACTTTTTTTCAATGTCCATCACGGATGGGGCACTATTCAAGAGAGGGCACTGTTCAAGAGAGGGCACTATACAAGAAAGGGCACTATACAAAAGAGGGCACTATTGTTTCAATGCTGTTACATTTAGGTCAGCCCACATAAAAAAAGAAGGCAAAGAAAAACAGAGCCTAAAGTTTACTGTAAACTATCACGGCACCACAGAAAGGGCAACAAGAACTGCGATTTTGATCCCGAAACCACCGGTTTAATGACCTGGACAAGAACATTACCAAAAGAATACCAAACTTGACCATGCGCTTGGTTACAAGCCCAGGGGGGGATTACTAAAGAGAGGGCTGTATTTTTTCACTTGCTCTTAGAGACTGGGCACTATTTGACAAAGGGCATTATTCAAGAGAGGGCAATAATCGCGTGAGTACGGTATGCAGCGCGCTGGACATAGTCTTGCATTTTGCGCCATTACTTTGCCTCACAAAGACCTTATCTCAACAATCGTTTCAAGAAAATTCTCAACCAAAAGCACTTTTGCAGCCCGGTTTCTTGGGTTCTACCGGGAGGAGGGCAGGGCGGCATGCAAGCTATCATTAACCCTTAATTAACTGTGGTCTAGAATCAAAATTTCACTATTCGTCATCTTCGGGTGCTGAGTCGATTGGTCTTGTATTGGTCCGCGGAAGCTCAAACTCTCCCTTCGTCCGAGATTGCCAAATAGAACACGCCACTTCCACCGAAACTGGGTCACTGAACCCTACTAGATGGGGATGTATATGCAAAATGTCTCTAAAAGCGCCATTTCGTTCTTATCAAAGCACGGATGAACAAGATTGGCCCACATGTTGTGGTCTTTTGGACGCTGAGTCGACAGGTTTTGGTCCAGGAAGGCTTATTCCCAATTGAACATGGTTAAGCAAGCGGTCACGTGCTGATGCGCACGTCAGTCATCTTTCCGATTCTGAATCTGCAATATGCGTGCACCAGTCACCTGGTCGCGTTGCCCGCAGGTTACAACTTTCACACCAAGGCTCAACTCGAGTAACAGGAACGCGCACTAACAGGCTGCAAGCTGTAGCCTGCAGGCACGGTGACCAGGTGACTGATGTACGCACATCTTACTGCAGATTCAGAATCAGAAAGATTATGCTCCGTTAGACCACCAAGCATTGGCGAATTATTCCATCGGTGGTCCTGTGCTCTGCATAGGAAAATACAAGATTACAAGACCGGCTTCAGTGCACAGTCACTATGGAAGCACCGATTGCAGCATGCCTTACATTCTCTGCAAGTTTGGATTCTTTTCAAATATATTGTCCGGTAATGACACTAGCTTGTTGTCGTGCAATTGCCTGCAAGGAAACAAGATAAAGTATGAGCGAAAAAAAAAAAAACGTATTGCATAAGGTCATTCACTCTTCGTTACACCAATCGTATGGGGCTAGTTCACAGTCATATAGGCCTGCAAAATCAGCCGAAGCAGTCTTTCGCAAGCATTGGACGACCCCTGAGAACTTTAAGGTTCACGGATTGGCATGCTAGCGTCGCCAGCTACATCATGCACGTGACAGGCGCGTGCATATACTGTCCCACACAATCGGTCAGTGCTCAAATCGCATTTTCCCATCAATATCACTCACTTTCAACTCTACGGGATTCATTACGGTTGGCTCAAACTGCCTGAATTTTTGAATCCACACGCACGAAAGACGTTCCAAGACTTCCACCGTTCGTATTTTTTCAAACGAGTTCCGGGTTTTCCAGTAACTTTGGCCAAAGTTCGGCTAAAAAAACAGGGGGAGCCGTTGCGTTTCCGTAAAATACTGAACGGTAGAAGGATTGCCAAGGTCGAGAGCAAAACAACAAGCCATTATTTGTCAAAATCGAACAAGAAACGGCTCAGCGCATCTATTTTCCGTGCACGCGCGCGCGTACTTTGGCCGACAAGGTGTGGAGAATTTCTGAAGAAGAAGAATAACAAGAGCAGCAGCGCTCGGAACAGCCGTGCTGGATACTTCCAATCCCGACGATGGAGCGTGTTGGCTGTCGTGAGCTGCTGGCTGTCGTGACCATGACATTTCTTTTTCTTTGTATACCCTACCTATCTTGACGTGCCCTAGCTCAGTTTCGGCCTCTTTACAGGAAGAATATTTTCTTCCATGGCATCAGCGGCCAAACAGCAACAGATCGAGATTTGCAGGGCAAACAAAGGATGCGTGCAGCTACATCTAGTCAGGTTCGATGCAGCTGCGCTTTGCCAGAACCTCAGCAGATAAGAAAAGACGACAGAGTGTCTCAGATGGAACTGGATCTTTCGCCAAGACCACCACCGCCGCCATCATCAAGTCCAGGTCAGTCAGAAAAATGCAAAGCCCGAGTGAAGTGAAGCCACTGAAGCCAAGGAAAAATTCAAAAAGTACGCTCTCCGGCTAGACTTCGAGTCGATATTTTTTTACTTCGATACGCGCTGTCGCGGCCTGTACGCGCGTCCATAATCCAAAATGGAGGCGCACGTGACGGGTGCTTTTAGTGGCAAGCCGTGAACCCTAAACTTGGGCCATGTCAGAAATCAGCCACACAAGCCACATCCAGGGTTTTACCTTTTTGTCTGCCTAGACTAAAAGCCTGGTTCAAATTCAACGCAATGCTGACGGCACGGAACGTAAGGGCCTGTTGGGACGGCTGGTGTGAGCAGTAAAACCTTGTACGAACCGTACGACACGGCATGCACCAATTGTTGCGATGTTCAACGTTGAACGGCGTGAGTCATAAGGCACAGTCCGCGACGGGGTGACTTTCGGACCTAACTTCTTGTTTTTCAGGATTTCCTTTCCATTACTTCTCCCTGAATGAAGCTGACTCAAGTTCACAATACCAGTTTTTCATGAAGACCAAAAAAGTAGCCCTGGAAGTTGTGCTGTTCTAATAGCCCCAGGAAATGATGAAACAGTTTGTCTGCCACACTCCTGGACTATCCCTAAATACAGGAAGTGACATGAAATCTTGCCTTGCTAAAATTCAACTCAAGTCGTGTTAGCCATTCTGCGAGTTATAATGGGAAACTTTGTGCTCGAAATGCAAAATATTTCCAAGTATGAAACGGGAGTAGTCAGCGCACGCCACCATCTCCTGTTCACACTCAAAACGTCCCCGCATACTGTATGAAAAGTAGAACAGATTCAACTCTTCCCATCGCTTCCTCATTCGTACGGTTGCGTCCCCGTTCTGGGTGTTCACATTGGATGCCGTCAGACCGTCCCATCACGCCCTGTCGAATGTGAGCTAGGCTTAACTTTGTCAGAATGGAATTTCAGGAAGCTTCCTTTTCATACATGAAGGAAACAAAAGAGCCTGTTGTCACCAGTCATCTATTATGTAAGCCATTCTGTCTCAAAACTCATACGCATGGCATCTAGGCGCTCCAATCCAGGATTCGAAATTATGAGGATGGAACTCGGCGAGGGACTCCCCCCCCCCCCCCAGGGTTCTGCATCATACTTGAGAATGCTCACATGCTTGCGATTGAGACGAGGTTTTTATACTGCAGTCTGTTTGACGTCTATGTGATGAAGGAATTGAATGGCGGCCGAACTTGCCGAAAGAGTCAGGGAATTGCTGTTGCTTGGAACGGCATCCCAGGGCACGCAGATCAGAGGCCATACAGCTGGCTGGAATTTGGTATTAGTCTCTGGAATAATTTTCTAACGCTGGCTCGCTTGTTACTGTGCAAATGGCTTTGTTGAAGTGTGCTGGTTCTCGGAATGATTTATCGAGTGTAGCAGTCGTCAAGCTTCTTGCAGCTTCAAGGGCGGAAACAAGAACTAAGCTACACACCAATTCCCGCAGGACTGCACATCCGAACCAGTTCCATGAATTTACGTTCCAGAGAAACCATCCTCGTTTCTTTTACCTGACAATGGCCAAGTGCCTCTAAACCTAAACTAATGGACCTAGTTTGGATCTGCAGTGCTCTGGGAATGGGTGTGTTCAACTCCTTTCTCCTTTCTCTTTTGTTGTGCAAGCACAATTTGACAGAGGCACAAAGAGATACCGGTGCTAATGTAATGATGTGGACATAAACAATTAAACATACCGCTGCTACAATTATTTTTATTTTTATTGTTATATCACGTAGAAGTCGCCTGATGATTGCATTGTGCCAGAAATTCGGAGTTGCGACGAACTCTGTATACCTCCTTCGTGCCGTTTGTGTATACTATGCAGACATAGCCACTAGAGACTTACAGATCAACAAGTTGTGCCAAATAAATGAACACGGTGGAAGATGGCAGCTGTGAGAGACTGTTGCCTTGAAGATGTCTGCGCGCAAGAGTGAAAGAAGAGCATACAGGGTGATGTACGTACTGGTATTGTCAGTGTTCAAATATGCATGAGCATGACCCACTCCTCACAGCTGCACATACACACATGCATGCTCACACATGTACATGCACACACATGTACATGCACACACAAACGTGCACACACGCGCGCACGCAATCGTTCGTCTTGCATCATGGATTTTGCCCGACCGCAAAACAAATCTGACAAACAAGGGCAAAGCCCTGACTGCATTGCAGTGTACAGTGCACTGGGCATGATGCCAGTCTCTCCGGAGGCGTGGGTTCGAATCCCACCGCTGCCACCAATGTAGGATTCCCTTTCCTAATAGTAATACCAGACACTCAAACTGTTCATATCGATAGTAAAACTAATGTTACTTGTCTTGACGGAGAAGAGAGAGAAAGGCCAGAAACACGTGGGCATGCGCGCAGCTTACAAGGCCAGAGATTCGTCACGTGGACAGGAGCAGGAAATACAAAATGTAAGAAATAATAAGTAATCATTGGCCTATACTACACAATCACCATTTGCTCAACATCCATACTTCAATTTAAGTTCCCATAGGCATACAGACCAATGATTGATGCCGAATCCATGCCGCAAGGAAAACTTCAATTTCTGTCAAATGCAGACAAATACTGGGCAGGGGGGGGGGGGGGGGGAGGCGGCAGCAGAACAACTTTAGAAGTCCTGCATGTTATGTGCGACGTCACAGTTATAGATTACAAGCATGTTATGTGTGACGTCATCATTATTATTATCGTAGTTACTGTTGCCGTGCACGTAGCTGCTGTTGCTGTGCAGCCTTCTCTTGGTATCCAGAGTGTGCTCATGTGTGCAGTGGGCTTCTTCTCGGATCTGCCTTGGCCTCGTGTGCTGCATTGTCTTTCCTCTCCGGTTTTACCTGTACTTCCATGTTCGCTTTCAATGCAATGTATTTCTAAACTCTCCGATTCGTGTGTACCAGTGGAACTGTGCATGAGTAGTGTGCAGGTTGAGTGAGAACTACAACACGTGTGGCAACTATTCGCTCTACTACGTGCCTCCTTCACCACACAAACATGTTGATTGCCGTGGCTGGCTCAACGCCCTTGTCTCAGGGGATTCTGTCCCTGCATTAGCTATGCTTGTCACATGCTATGAGATTGTGTCTAATAATAATAATAATAATTGAATGAAAAGTGGCTTGGGCAGAGCTGGACCAGCCGGACCATCTCCTATGCCCCCGCTGATCAAGGAAGGAGTTGGAGCCAACATGGCCACTCCATCTTTCATTGTAGTCTTCATCTCTCCCCCGCCCCCTCCTCACCATTTCTGTGCATCCGGCCTGCGTTGAAGCCGACACTCCTTTTTTTATTTTTTTTATTTTTTATTTTTTTTTTACTAAGGCCACAGCTTCCAATCATGACTTTTTAAGGTTGGTCCATTGCCAGAACCCTCAGTAAGCACACTCACAACGTCGCAGTAATAGCTACAAGAGTGCATGGATGTGAAAAGTGTCGGACCGTTCTATCAGCCTAATTTAGGACGGGTGAACTCTTTCCCTCGCACCCAAGACAAGCCCTGCAGATATCCTTACAGCTCTTCCAAACGAGTCAGATACACGAACAAACTAGAGTCTAGAGCACTAAGCTTGTTTCCATCCAATGTTCTGAGGAATAGACATGCATATGCAGACATTATCGACACGCGCACATGCGGGCGCACGCACACACACACACACACACACACACACACACACACACACACATACACGCACGCACGCACGCACGCACACACACACACACAATGACATGAAAATACAGGGATATGAGAAGCAATCAATCCAGAAAGAGAGAGAGAGAGAGAGAGAGAGAGAGAGCACGGAAAGACTTTGACCACGGCCATTTCGGCTATAGATATAGGCTTGTAGAGACTGGAAATTTACAGAAATTTCTATCGAAATCTACTTATTCACCCTTCCTGCTGGGCTGTAAGTTTGTTAGTATAGTACTTATTCCTTCTGTTGTCGCTACTCACCTGTTCTGTAAATGTTTCAAGACAGCCTCTTGAATGATTCTCGTTTTGACCTTACCTTGTCTGTTTATTTATTCATCTTCCTCTGTCTCTGAGTCACATTGCTGCGAGCGCGCACGTGGAGATGCTCCAGTTTTCAGCCATGCTATTGTTCTACTGACGTTGATAATTGGAATCATAATTCTCTCCTTCTGTCTAGTCGTGTTCTACTCTGCTTCTCTGTCTCTCTTCTATTCTGTTTCTGCTTCGAACGTGTAGTTGTTTGAGCTGCTCTCATGATAATTTATTTGTATTTTTGAAACCCTTTGTACCCGCGATCATGCGCTTGTACAACTGCGCTGTGCTGTATGACTGAGCTATGACTATGAGTCATGCTCGCACTAGCTATGATGCCTTTTGTGTCACGTGTCCGTGTATGTCGTGGCGCAAGCGCGCTGTGCCTTTGCTGGCCCTTTTTTGCTTCCTTTTGCAGTTTTGGTTTTAGAGTTATGCCGGTTATGGTGGAAGTGTGTTTGCAAGGAGAAATCCAGAACGTCTAGTAATGGTGTGTTGTCCCATTTGCGTTCGGAGAGTGTGCCTGTGCACGTGTATCGGAATTTGAATTCTTGCCTGGAACATTTGGTCCTTCGAGCCTTACTTCGACTCAACCTTGTAGCTTCAGTACAGTCTTCTTTCGTAGTGTCAATTTGTTTGTTTGTGATTGTCAATTTTAGTCCGGCCGCAGTTTCAGTAACTGTCAGTCTAGTAGTAGTGTCACAATGTCTGACCAGGAGCTGCGTCGGAGCAGCAGGACTAACGCTGGAATACCCCCCGATAGGCTGGGAGAGTGGGAGCCCGCCGCTGGACACGATGCCCCACTGACACCTGTGTCAAACCGAAGTGTTGCAGCCTCAAAGTCTGCTGCGTCGTCCAGCTCTGCAACTCGCCGGCGAATGCTTCGAGCGCAGGCTCAGCTAGAAGCAGCGAAGAAAATTCAGGTGCTCGAGGAACAGGAGCTGGCCCGCAAAAAAACGCTGGTGGATTTGGAACTGAAAGCTGCGCTGGCAGAAATTGCAGACGCCACCAGCAGAGCAGGCAGCTCAGTCCGTAGTGGTCTTCCTGGTGCTGCCGGTAGCAATACCAGTGGGAGTCTGGCACTGCAGCCAGCCCTTGCCACTGCTGTCCACACCAGTAAAGTGGCACGGGTGGAAGAGTGGGTGAGGACCCAAGACGTTTTCTACGTCCCTGATCAGACGCCCAGTGTTGCCACAGCACAGTCCGCTTGTGCCGCTTTGGCGAGTGTCTCGTCCACCCGGGAGCTGTTTGCGCAGCGCAGGACCCAGCCAGGCATTCTGCACCAGCCTGCTTCTCAGTATGTAGCGTCTCCGGCTGTACGCCAGTCAGCGCCAGCTCCTGCGGTACGCCAGTCAGCGCCAGCTCCTGCAGTACGCCAGTCTGCACCAGCTCCGGCTGTAAGCCTGTCAGCGCCAGGTCCAGTAACCCGCTTGAACGCGGAGGCAGCCCCATTTCTGACCGTGCCCATGACGAGCCTCGGTGATTCGCCAGGTGCTAGGGAGCTGCACCTCCAACAACAGCTTGATCGTACGCGGTCCGAGCTGGTAATGACAGAGCAAGCGCTGCACCAGACATTGGGTCAGGTCCCGCAAGCCAGTCCACTAACTGCGCGCGCTCCACCTGCGCCACCTGAACGCCAGCCGGCCAGCACTAACAAGTTCTTGGCTCGCCAGACCATGGGCAGGGACTTGCCCACGTTCTCTGGCCAACCGGAGGAGTGGCCGTTGTTTTTTAATGTGTACCACTCCACCACCACTGCGTGTGAGTTCACGGATGCAGAGAACCTCATCCGATTGCAGAAATGCCTGCGCGGCAAGGCGAAGGAAGCAGTGGTTGGCCTGCTTACCGTCCCCGGCAACGTCGACCAGGTGCTGCGGACTTTGGAGCTCCGGTTTGGACGTGCTGAGCTGGTGATCAGCACGCTCATCCACAAGGCCAAGAGCCTGAGCTCCATCCGAGCCGATGATTTTGACGCCCTCATGGTATTCGCCACTGCCGTGCAAACTTTGGTGTCAACTATGCAGCTGCTCAGGACACCAGGCCACATGTTGAACCCGCAACTTCGGCAGGAGCTAGTGAGCAAGCTACCAGCAAGTCTGCGCCTCCAGTGGGGAGACATTGTCCGTAGTATGCCACCTGATGATGTCAGTATTGCAACGCTATCTTCTTGGCTTCAGCAGGTAGCCCTCTCTGCATCATACGTCCACATCCCTCGACCGTCCGCCACCGACCACAGGCCACCGCCTCGTCGAACGGACCCGTCACTCGCCACAACGACCAGCAGCAGTGGAAGCAGCGATCGCTGCGATTTCTGCAACGGTCGCTCCCATGCTACTACCGAGTGCAGAAAGTTCCTGGGCCAGTCAGTACGTAGTCGCTGGAAATGGGTCAAGGAGCAAAGACGTTGTTTTACATGCCTCCGTAAGGGTCATCGTCTGCCAGACTGCCCACGCCCGACGGAGTGTCCTGTTCACGGCTGCAGCAAACGCCACCACAAACTCCTGCACTCTGACGCCTCAGATACCGTAGGCGAAAGAGACGAGACACACCTGTGTGCCGTGACAGAGCAGACGGGTGAAGTAATGCTGCGTGTGGCACCGGTCACCCTGCACGGCCCAGCCGGCGATGTCAGAGTGTGCGCTTTGTTCGATGAGGCTTCGACCGTCACTCTGGTCGACTCATCCCTGGCCGCGGAAGTCGGTGCCACTGGCACGGTGACCCCGCTCACCTTGTCATGGACGGACACGCAGCGGCAGCGGCACCCCAAATCTCTGTGCGTCGACCTAGAGATTTCTGGCGATTCCGGGGAGCTCCATCCCTTGCTCGGAGCAAGGACGGTCACCAACCTGCGCCTGCCATGCTCCGTAACGTCTGTGGATCGTGTGCGGAAGTCCTGGACCCATCTTGCACACGTCCCTGTCAGCAAATTGCACGAGCGGCCCAGGCTCTTGATTGGGCAGGACAACATCAACCTCACCATCAGCCGTGAAGTAGTAGAAGGCCCGCCGAATGCTCCGGTCGCAAGCCGAACATTACTTGGTTGGGTGGTACATGGACACGTCGGCAGCCATCGCAGCAGAGTGGACGAGCATTTCACCTTGGTCCATTCCACCAGCGCTGACGACGAATTGCACGACCTAGTCAAGGACAGCTTCCGTACCGACAACTTCGGCGTTCAAGTCACTACCAGCTCACTTCTCAGTGAGCGGGAGAAGCGTGCTCAGCATATTCAGGTTGCAACCACCCAGCGCAGCTCATGCGGCACTAGGTGGGAGACGGGTCTCCTGTGGAAGGAGGACAATACCACAATGCCTAGCAGCAAAGCAGCTGCCATGACGCGGCTTCTTTCTCTCGAGAGGAAGATGGTGAGACAGCCTGAATTCGCCCGTCAGTACAGTACCAAGCTTGAGCAGTACGTCGCCAAGGGTTACGCCGAGAAGCTGACACCAGAATTAGCTGCACATGAGCCGCCTGCAGCATGGTACCTTCCCCACTTTGGTGTGACGAACCCGAATAAACCCGGAAAGCTGAGATTGGTCTTTGACGCGGCGTCAAAGACAGGTGGGAGGAGCCTTAATGATGCGCTGCTCTCCGGGCCAGACCTGCTCCGTCCACTGCCAACGGTTCTGTTCGGTTTCCGGGAGCGCCGTATTGCATTCGGTGCCGACATTGCGGAAATGTTCCACCAGGTTCAGATCCGTGAAGCCGACCGAGACAGCCAACGGTTCCTGTGGCGGACCGATCAGAGTCAACCACCTGATGTCTTCAGGATGAAGTCAATGACATTTGGCGCGACGTCGTCCCCTTCGTCGGCAATGTTCGTTAAGAACCACAATGCTCACAGCCACCCGCAGACGTCGCCTCGGCTGCAGACTGCCATAGTCAAGCGTCACTACATGGACGACTACTTTGACTCAACAGACACCGTTGAAGAAGCCACCTCACTGTCTGCTGACGTCATCCGCATCCACAAGGACGGAGGCTTCGTCATCCGTCATTGGATCAGCAACTCGCCAGCCGTTCTGGCATCTGTACCAGAAGCGCTAAGAGCCAACACAACAACCGTTGACCTTGATGTTGAGCATGCCCATGCTGTTGAGCGAACGCTTGGCCTGCGCTGGGACACAGCGACAGACACGCTACGAGTCCAGCCAGCCGCAGCAAAGATCAGCCGCCCTGGAAAGTCCATGACCAAGCGGCAAGCTCTCAGCACAGTGATGGCGGTGTTTGATCCGCTCGGACTACTTGCCTGCTTCACCATCCGAGCCCGAGTACTACTACAGGACATCTGGCGCTCTGGTATTGGCTGGGACGATGAGCTGCCCACTTCTATCAAGGGCAGGTGGGATGAATGGTGCCAAGACTTGCAATCGCTTTGCAAAGTCAACATCCCACGCTGCTACTCACTAGCTGTTGCCGACGCTACCAGTATTGAGCTGCACACGTTCTGCGACGCGAGTGAGAAAGCTTTCGGTGCTGCCTCATACTGGCGTTTTCAGTTGAGCAATGGGTCCGTCGCAACATCGTTAGTGATGGCGAAGACCAGAGTAGCGCCACTCAAGCCACTGTCCATCCCTAGACTCGAGCTGCAAGCTGCCGTTCTGGGCGCACGCCTATCGTCAGCTGTTCTGCAGCATCACAGCTTCGACTGCTGCAAGTCCGTTCTGTGGTCCGATTCTCAGACCGCCCTGAGCTGGATACGAGCTGATGCCAGGTGCTACAAGCCGTTTGTGGCACACCGCGTCGGCGAGATCAAGGAGCTCACCAACGAGTCCAACTGGCGCTGGGTACCCACTGCTGACAACGTAGCCGATGACCTCTCCCGCGGCGTACCTGTTATGGAAATCGTCGAATCGACACGTTGGCTGCAAGGGCCCGACTTTCTGCACAACCAACCAGCTAGTTGGCCATCCGCCGCTCCTGAAGTGGAGCCAGAGGACACGGACCCCGAGCTGAAGCGAGAGTTCTGCGGGGCCACTGTCGCCACGACGTCCCTGCAGGAAGCGCTCCCCGATATCGCCAGGTTTTCGTCATGGATGCGTCTGGTTCGCACCACAGCCTGGGTGACCCGCTTCGTTGAGCGCCTGAAGGCTAGAGTTGCCAAGAAAGCCGTGAATCCCAGTAGCGAACTGTTGCCATCAGAGTTCCGACACGCCCAGCAGCTCTGGTGGGAGAACGTGCAGCAACAGTCGTTCCCTGACGAACTCGCCGCGCTGCAGCAGGGCAAGCCAGTCACCCGCAACAGCCGCCTGGCATCGCTGACGCTGACCCTATTGGACAGCACCATAGTGGTTCACGGGAGAACAGACAACACGCCTCACTTGCCTGAGTCTACAAAGCATCCAGTGTTACTCGACCCTGACCATCGCTACACCCGATTACTCATCCTGCAGCACCACGTCTGGGCAGGTCATCAAGGGCAGGAACAAGTTCGGAACGATTTACGCCAGCAGTACTGGATTCCCAGATCTCGAGCCGCTGTTCGCCGTGCCTGGAACTCCTGTTTGAGGTGCCGTCACCTCGCAGCCACACCGCAGCCACCGGTAATGGCGCCGCTACCGGAGTGCAGAACCGCAGCGTATGAGCGCCCGTTCTCCCACACGGGAGTTGACTACTTCGGTCCAATTGAGGTGACTGTCGGGCGTCGACGCGAGAAACGATATGGCGTTCTATTCACGTGTTTGACCGTTCGAGCCGTGCACCTGGAAATAGCCTCCAGCCTGACAACCGACTCGTGTATCATGGCTATCCGCCGCATGATCGCTCGGCGCGGATACCCTGCTGTACTGTATTCGGACAATGGCACGAATTTCAAAGGAGCTGAACGGGAGCTCGCAGAGGCGATTGCAGCGCTAGATGTCGGTGACCTCATGCGTGAGCTGACGCCCAGAAACATCAAGTGGGTCTTCAACCCTCCTGCCGCGCCCCACATGGGTGGCGCTTGGGAGCGCTTAGTGCGCTCAGTAAAGATCGCCCTGAAAGCGACTCTCAAGGAACGGACGCCACGTGACGAGGTGCTGACCACCGTCATGGCGGAGGCAGAGTGCATCGTAAATGGCCGGCCACTGACGCACGTTTCTATCGACCATGCTGATGCTGAGAGTCTGACACCGAATCACTTTCTGCTCGGCGGCAACCACCGAGCTGTTGCGCCAGGGAAGTTTGATGAGAAGTGCCTGAGGAAGCAGTGGCGGATTTCCCAGGCCATGATCGATATGTTCTGGCAGCGCTGGGTCCGAGAGTATCTCCCCACGCTAACGCGCCGGACCAAGTGGTTCAAGGCGGCAGAACCAATCAAGGTTAACGACGTTGTCGTCATTGCTGATCCACAGTTGGCCCGAAGCTGCTGGCCGAAGGGCATCGTGGAGAATGTGTACCCCGGAAAGGATGGCAAGATCCGCATTGTGGACGTCCGCACAGCGATGGGAACGTTCCGTCGCCCGGTGTCGCGCATCTGCGTGCTTGATGTCCGTGCATGAGTCATGTGTTGGCTAACTGCATCCGTTAGCAGGTGGGAGAATGTTGTCGCTACTCACCTGTTCTGTAAATGTTTCAAGACAGCCTCTTGAATGATTCTCGTTTTGACCTTACCTTGTCTGTTTATTTATTCATCTTCCTCTGTCTCTGAGTCACATTGCTGCGAGCGCGCACGTGGAGATGCTCC